>NC_052349.1:77866349-78108689 GCF_009727055.1 Benincasa hispida
CCTCTCATAAGCCTTTGTTTCTTAAACATATTTTTTTTCCTATTTTTTTTGTTGTAGAAATGTCCGGCCGCTGGTGATCGATTCTTTGATGCACATAAGGGACACCCTGACATGGTTATCTATTGTATCCCATTCGTGCTCGTGTTCGTACTTCCTGATCGTCATCGGGGGGGGCCCCGCAAAGGCTTACAACCCCTTATTTAGATCACCGTCTACCTTGTGTCGTTGCATCCTGATCGGCATGGGAGGGGCCCCACAAGGCCTTACCAACTCTCCCATTCGATCACCCCTAAGAGGATCCCAAAAAGGTCTGTCTTTTACGCCGTTCATTCATTCTGATCGCATGGGAGGGCCTCTGCAAAGGCTTAAACATTCTCCCATTTGATCACCCTAGGGAGGATTCCGGAAATATGCCTTGTAGCGTCATTCGTGCATTATGGTTGTCATGGAGGGCCCCGCAAAGGCTTACAAACTCTCCCATTATTTCGATCATCTTAGGGAGGATCTCGGAAGGGTCTGCCTTGTAGCGCCATTCGTGTATCCTCATCGTCATGGGAGGGGGCCCGCCAAAGGCTTACAATTCTCCATTCGATCACCATAGGGAGAATCCTAGAAAGGTCTACCTTATTATGTTACTCCTTGATCAAATTTTTAAGATAAGCAAATATTCCATCAAGTATTGAAGATGAGGCTGATATGCCATCAAAATTTGAAGATGGGAAGAATAATGCCATCAAGCTTTTGAGGGAGTCAGGATGGCTGGAGTCGATCTTTGCATTAAGGTGGTGTCGAATGACCACGTTGTCCTTGCATATGAGGTGGAGTCGAATGGGCCAGAGTTATCCTCGCATACAAGGTAGAGCTAGGCAAACCAAACTCGATCTCGTATTGAGGTGGAACCACACCAAATTCTTTGAGTGTGAGAGGAGCGAAGCTACACAACATTTTGGAGAAGGGGTGAAGTTGTACCAATATTTTGGAGAGGAAACGAAACTGCACAATGACTTTGGAGATGGAGTGAAGTCGCTGATAATGGGCAGAAATGCACGTCATCATAGTGCTAAGTTCTTAAACAATATTAGTTTGCGTTGATGAAATATGTTAATTTGGTACAATTTCCCATTATAGTTACCATAAGCAAATAGAAAAAGAACTGATGGGTTTATTATGTTTCGTGAAGATTTATCAATATTTTAAATCTTTATGAGGTTAAGTAATACGAATGCGTGATAATTCTATAGTAGAGTTATTTATGTAATAGATGTGATTAGAGGATATTTAGTCGTGAATTTTTTCTTGGCAGATTTCTATGCAATGTTGGAACGCACTCGGTGCAAAGGAAGAATTCATCTCGCCAAATACTTTACGAGATACAATTCTGATTTTGAACGGTGTATCATTACAGTCGTAAACAAAACGTTCCGATTAGTGCAGTAACTTTCACAGTATTATTCTATAAGCAGTTTAATTTTGTTTCTCAGCAACATAATTGTTCGAGAAGGGTGATCAACTCAAGGTAAAACATCTTAGATGCAGGAGCAAGCTAAGAACGTATTGTTGTAGCGTCAGCTCTATCCTCCAGTCGTGCAAAGGCTAATTATTCTCACATCGACGAAGGGAGAAACGTCGGTATGGACAGTCGAATCCGAATTTAATGCGAACGACGTAGTCGCAAATTTGTACGTGAAATGACTTGGTCATTAAAGTCATTTCAGCTTTACGTCGAACAACCACGGACTGGCAATACTGCACGAACACTTCGTCTTCTGTGTGCTGACCATTATCTCTGGCACGCAAATCTAGCTGCCACTTGTGTGCAACGAACATTTCTAATCAGGCAACTACGAACGCGGTCCCTTCCACCTACCCCCTCTCCGGACTACAACCATAGAGAGAGGAAGCTACTTTCACCATGGATGCTCTATAAATAACCAAGGGAATTCCTTCAAAAAAGGGGGTTATCGAGTTGAGTGATGACACCACCAAAGAAGGTCTAGCCTTGGTACTCTGAATAGAAACCCACCCTTTAAGATTACTGATGGGTCGGTGAGGTTAAAAAAAATGGTTGTACTCCCTTAAGTTGCGCTTTAACTCTTATAAAAAGTGGGCTTTAATTTCTATAAAAAGTGGGGGATAGTAGAAGGCAATGTAGTAAAAAAAAAAAAGAAAAAAAGAAAAGTGTTGCAAAAAAAAAAAAAAAAACAAACAAACAAAAAAGAAAAAAAAAGAAAAAAAACTTTGAAAAAAAATAGTGGAAAAAGAAAGAATGAAAAAAAAAGGAAGAAAACGTTGGAAGAAAAGAGGAAAAAAAGATAAATGAAAGATAGAAGAGGGAGATGAGGATAATGAAGGGGTTTGGGGTCCTATTTATAGAGGTTCCAAGTTCCATAACAAACAAATCCAAATCAAATAAAGATTTTAGTCAAAATATTAGATTTTTTTTATTAGATTTTCTAATTTGATTCTATCCTCATTTCAAATTAAAATTAAAAAAAAATTAAATTAAACAAATTTCCTATCTAATTTGATTTTATTAGATTTTATACTCAAATTTATCTTCCACTAAGATTTGGACATATTCCAAATTTTATTTAAAATCAAATTTAAATTGTGGATAAAATCACAAATTAAAATTTGACCATATTCCAAATTTTATTCAAAATCAAATTGTTCAACATTGAGATTAAATTGTAAATAAAATCTCAAATTAAAATTTGGGCATATTTCGAATTTTATCCCAAATCTAAATCATCAGAAGTCAAATTATTATTATTAAGGATAAAATCTCAGAGTAAAATTTGGGTCTTCCAAATTTTATATCAAATTCATCTAAATTTAGGTTTTTATCCTTATTTTCAAATCAAGTTAAGGGAAAGATCTAAAATTCATCCCAAATTAAAATAAAATTTGGTCATATTCCAAATTTTATTCCAAATTCAAGTTATTCAACGTTCAGTTTTTATCTTCAATCAAAATAAATTGTGGATAAGAAAAAAATCTCAATTGATCTTTTATTAAAATCTGGGCATATCCCAAATTGTATCTTAAATCCAAATCAAATTAAATTGGGACAAAGCTCATTTTTTTTTTTTTTGTAAATCTGACGATATTCCAAATTTTATCCCAAATTCAAGTTAAACTTATGTACTAAATTCATAGTTTGACTGACACATTAATTGAGGTCAAATTTAAGAGAAAATGTATTTGGATTTTGATTCCAACTTTATATTTTTTGAGATTCATCCACCCATATATGTGCGTAAATCTCGAAAGTAGGCATTTGTTGAATGAGAAATTTTGGATCAATCACAAGTTGCCACGTCATTTACTAAATTAATGACGAAATTTCAAATTATTAAATTTGGGCTCAAGTAGAAGTTGACATATGTCCTGAATTGAAGTTGAAGACAAATTTCGATGACGCCACGTGGTTTTATCATGACCGTTGAATCAGATAAGATTCATTTGGCCCAATTTGATATTATTATTTGGTTCAAAGTCCAATCCAAAAATAGGTTGAATTTGACCCAAACGTCAAATCAGGCTTAAATCCGATTAATTGGGCCCAAAGGCCAGACCCATGGACCAACTAAGCCCAATTCCAACTAATTGGGCCCAAAGACCAGACCCATGGATCAACCAAGCCCAAGCCCACCTGTGAACTCTATAAATAGGAAAGCTCTCCTCATTTGGAGAGGTCAGCAATTCTATACTCCAAAAAACTTATAGAGAATTCTCTATAATCAGAAGACTCCTTGACTCTTGAAGCTGCCCACACCTGAAGACTGAAGTCCTTCGAAGATAAAGCATTCTGAAGACTGAAGTTCTTTGAAGATGCAAGCATTCTGAAGACTAAAGTGCGCAGAGAGAATTCATCAACAAGTAGAAGACTCCCAAGACTCCTGAAGCTACACTCCTAGAAGATAGAAGACCTTTTGAAAACACAAACACTCTTTCAAGACTTCTACTTCAAGAACGTTTGGTGCTTTTCTTCTTCAAGTCAAGCACATCCACCCAACTAAGAGAGAATCAGAGGATCATGTACTATATGTTGAACCACATTGCATTAAATCAACATCAACATCAACACAACTCAAGTTCAACTCCACGAAACAATTTTCTCCGGAAGCCTCGTGCGAACACTAATCCTTCAAGAAGATCAACGAGCCCAAAGGCCGATCATCCGAGAAGATCAACAAGCCTAAAAGTCGATCATCCAAGAATATCAACAAGCCCAAAGGCCGATCGTCCAAGAAGATCAACAAGCCCAAAGGTCAATCGTCCAAGAAGATCAACAAGCCCAAAGNAACAAGCCCAAAGGCCGATCGTCCAAGAAGATCAACAAGCCCAAAGGTCAATCGTCCAAGAAGATCAACAAGCCCAAAGGCCGATCATTCGAGAAGATCAACAAGCCCAAAGGCCGATCACCCAAGAAGATCAACAAGTCACCGATCACCCAAGAAGATCAACAAGTCCATAGGCAGATTGTTTAAGAAGATCAACTAGCTTAAAGATTATAATTTATTTTGAAAGCATCAAACTATGTATTAGAGATTGTACTCACTTTCTACAAAATTAATAAAAATACAAAGTTCAAGTTCCACGAAATAAATTTCTCTTGAAATCTCGTGCGAACAGTGGACATCCATAAGCTCTTGACGATCATTGCCGCCTCGTCGTAGGCTTCCCTCACACACATGTGTCCTAGACAATCGGAAGTGTGAAGAACCATGAGGTGATTTTTAATTATTGCTTCTGGAATGTTTAGATACATTTGTATTTGTAGTATACGAGTTATTTTTGAAATATTATATCTTTGAATTATCGTTTGCACTTAATTTAGTTGTTTGGTCATTTACTAAAATATTATTTTCTGTTATTTAAATTCATTTTGCTTTTTTATAATTTAAAAACCTTTTTACCTTTTTTTCTAAATGAAACTTTAAATTTTGCTATTTCTCTTATCAACCCTTAATTATTATATCATTTTGTTGACTTATCGATATATTTTACACATTCATAGATTCCATATTGATACAAGAGTGAAATAGAACATTTACATATATAATAAAAAGATTGATAAGACATAAAGAATAAACAACAAAATGTTGTAGTTATAAATATTAGATATTCTAACTTACTTAAAAGTATAATTTTATTTTATTAATTTAAATATTTTTTAGTTAAAATATAATTTGGGTTCTTATACTTTTTGAAACTTTTCAATTTCAATTATTGTACGTATAATGCATCTTTAAATCTAATAATTTGTTGTTGATTTTTTCATAACCATCTTATTATCTATTAGCATGTTCACTATAAATATGGAAACATATTTATTCATATATTGTGTTGTCTTGTATGAAAATTATTATTATTATTATTTAATCAATTTTGGAAAAAATAATTTTAAAATCTAAATTTTAGATTTATTGAAAGTAGTCAACATGAACATATAATTCAATTGACATAAACTTGTATTATCAATCTTAACGTCAAAAGTTTAGGTGTATATAAATTTAGTATGTGGTTAAAACACACTAAAAGGCAGACGAGTTGAGGATGGTAAGATTTATAACTTCAATATGATGAAGCCGAGTTTTGCATTGAATCACTAAATTAGTAATATAATAATATTTAGATGTGTATATGAGTTGAATTGAGTTAGGTTGGGGGATTTTCTAGACCAACCAAAAAAGGAGAATTAGAGTGTATGGCGGAATTTGAGGTTTCATTATGAAAAATAGCAAAACCGCCCAGGAATAAGAATTCTGGCAACTCATGTGACATGTACATGGCCACAAATTTCTAAATCCATGATTTTCCCTTGCCTTGTTCATAGATGTTGTTGTTGATGAAACTACAAAGGTAATTCTAAAATAGAAAACATGGTCGAAATATATGTATAGGGTAATTGGTATTTGTTAAGGACAACTGCCCTCCTAATTTTGCTCATGTAGTTAACATAATCTCTATAGTTTATTATTATTTTAGATTCTGTTTAACCACTTTTCGAATTTATGTCACCTTAATAAAATGTCCAGATTTTTCTACCAAATTTATATTTGAAATATCCATATATTATTAAAACTTCTTTTATCCATATATTTTTTTCACCTATATTGTTTTCCATAATTGTATACATACATTTTTTAATAAATTAGCTATACATTTTTCACATTCTTAATAAATTAGTTGTATATGCTATTTTTGATATTATTTTAATGTTTTGGGAAAAGAAATATCACTCCCTAAAAAAATGGTCTTGCATTAATTGCACAAGAATCAGTTGGATTGTTGCTTCATACATTGCCATAACTTTTATTACTTACATAAAAGTTTCATCGATTTAGGTTTTCTTGTGGTTTCTTTAACAAGCTACTTTTTTTTCTATGACTTTACAATGTATTAGACTCCTATTGATGGTCGATGGGATGAGAATTCTCAGTACCATGATTTTTGAAATTTTGAGCTGCATATTCCATCAAATTCCTCATTCCAACAATTTGTGGAATATATCCAAGGTAAACTTTTCCCCTCCAGTGAGTTTTTTATATCTCATTTGACAATGTACTGGATTGGTTCTGCCAATTCGAATCTTGTTAGCATTGTCGAAGATAAAGATATTTTGTGGTTGATGTTAGTATTATGGTTGATGTTAGTGTTATCATATTCCCCCCAAATTGATTTATGTGTAGTGGTTGACTATGTGTCATTTGTTGCCCCAAACACAAAAAATACACTTATTTGAATAATGAATCATCAAACATTGATCATTCTTCCCAACATCCTAAGGGCAACACTGAAATCGCTAATTTCCAAGATTTCGATTCCTTTCAATCTGGTATTCCCATTAGAGTCGGTTTACTTTTTAGTAGCAAGTCTGTATTGAAGAAAGCAGTTTATTTGCTTGCTCTTAAAAACAGTTTTGAACTTACTACTACTAGGTCAAACAAAACTTCATTTGAAATTCGATGCAAGGATATGTCTTGTGGGTAGTATCTACATGCGTCTATATATGGAGGGGGTGGTGTGTGGATGGTTCGAAAATACATCGATATCCATAAATGTTCTATTGACATTGTTAAAGATGATCATCGTCAAGCAACATCTTGGATTGTTGCTGATTGTACAAAGTCATTTTTTAAAATGAATGACAAAGTCCCATGCGACCGTGTGATGTTGTAAGCTATATGAGAAGCAACATGGTGTAAATATAAGTCATAATAAAGCTTGAAGAGATCGTGAGATTGCCCTCAATTTCCTCAGGGGGATTCTTGAGTCCTCCTATGCCGATTTTTCACCATTTTCAGCTACGTTGATTGAAAATAATCTAGTATTTTTCTCGTCTATATTTAGTTTAAGCAATTATATACAGTCTATTTTGTCTTGTATAATCAATCTAAATGTTTATTCCTTACAGGAACATATACAACACAAGAATCTGATGATGAAGGTAGGTTTAAGCATTATTTTATGGCCCTTGTCGCTTCCATAGATGCATGAAAATTTTGTTTTCCTATCATGTCAGTTGATGGTGCTAGTCTATACAATTTTTTTGGGACATTATTGTTTGCTTGCACACTTGATGGAAATTCGCAGATTGTACCTCTTACATTTGCCATTACCGATTCTGAGAATAATGCATCATGATCTTGGCTTTTTCGTAATCTTAAAGCTGTTTTTAGGAATTCTAATGACCATGTTATTATGTCGGATGGTCATAAAAGTATAGCCAATGGTGCTAGTTCTGTTTATGATTTTGCTGAACACAGGTTGTGTGCATTTTATTTGTATAAAAACCTTGTTAAGAACCATAAGTCGCGTCAATTTGGGGACACTTTCCATATGTGTCCAAGAGCATATACAATTGGTGAATTTGAATATTACATGAGGCAGTTGGATGAGGTTGCTCCGTCTATTAGACTTGAATTAGAGGTTGTTGACAAATCCAAATGGGCTAGAGCATTTTGTCGAAGGAAAAGATATTCCTTTATGACAACCAACATATTTGAATGCATGAATTCATATTTAAAAGAAGCACGTGAATTACCCGTTATTGGTCTCCTTGAATCTATCTGTAGTTTGATTCAAAAATGGTTTTACAAACGTCGTAGTCATTGGAGTTTCCAACATTCTGAATTGTCATCGCATGCAGAGAAAATTATTCGATCAGTCTTGAGGGACAGTATGTCAATGGATGTAAGTGTTCTTTTATTTACACAGTATTTGTATTCGATTGAGCCTATTATTAATAGTAAAATTGTAAGTTTATCGTTCCTTTTTTTTTTGTTTTCTTTTCCTTTTTTTTTTTATTTTTTTATTTTTTACTCCATTAACCAGTATGAATTTGAAGTGCATGATCACTCTAACCAATTTGTTGTTAACATTCTGAATCGTACTTACTCATGTCGACGTTGGAACCTAGACATGATTTCATGCTCTCATGCATGCATTGCATTGTCTCATAGGAACCTTCAACTACAATTATATGCACATTATTTCTATCGTGTTTCTAATCTACGTTTGTTATACAGAAAGGAAATGCGGCCTATTGGCAATGTTCAACAATGCATTGCAAGTCATGCAGTTGGCAATGATCTAGTTCTTTCTCCTAATGTCAAACGTCCGACTGGGAGGCCTAAGAAAAAAAGAATCACGTCTTGTTTAGAAAACAAAGCTACAGTCCGCTGTAGTCGGTGCGGTAAGAGGGGTCATAATTGTAGGTCTTGCAAGGATCCCATACGACATTGAATACATCTACAGTGTTATATCTTTTAGTACTATTTTTCTTTACTTTGTAGTCTGTTTCCCTCTTCAAACAGTTCTTTAATGTTCAAACTTAATGGCGTTTATGAAAGAAATTATTATTTGCATTGATATTACAGTTTGTTATCTTACTTTTATATAGATAGTTCAGTCATTTGTGTAATACTTAAACCTAATTTATGTTAGTAATTCAGTCATTTGTATTATTCAGAATAAGCATAATTGAGCTAAACGTTTTAGAATTACAGTGTGTTTGTGGAATAAATCCAAAATATTTAAATTGTATACCAAAATAATAATAATATAACAATGATTGTACATGGAAATGGAAGTTAAATATTACTAATTTATGTTGGTTATTCAGTCATTTGTATTATTCATAATGGAAAATTGAGCTAAACATTTTAGAATTAGAGTGTGTTTGTGAAATCAATTCAAAATATTCAGATTGTATAAAAAAAAAATAATGATATAACAATTATTATATATGGAATTGAAAGTTAAATATTGCTAATTTTTGTTGGTTATTTAGTCATTTGTATTTTTCATAATGGAAAATTGAGGTAAACGTTTTAGAATTACAGTATGTTTGTGAAATCAATCCAAAATATTTATGGATATACCAAAATAGTAATGATATAACAATTCCACATCACTTGATATATTCATTGTTCATTTATGTTATTGAGGATTGGAAATTGAGTTGCACGCTTTATAATTACAGTGTGTTTGTTGTTATTAAACTTTATGTATGTGCAATGTGATGTTGGGTTTATGTCCTAAAACTCGTGGTTTGTAAACAATAAAACTTATTTTGAAAATTTAATAAGTTGTTATTGAAAATATGTATTGCTTATTTTGTTTTAGAAATCCAATAAACTAAAAGACCCATGACTATTACATGAGTACTTGAACTTTATGTGGAGACATAAAAGTGAATTAGGTTCGAGTAAACAGTCAAAATGATCTATAGTATATGAACGAGATTGGGTGCCTTATTTTGGTCTATTGGATGAGGCCCACTCTGTAGTTGTTACAAAGAGTTATAAAGTGCTATAGGCGATGTGATCCTAATTTGTACATGTTATGACATGAGAAGTAGGGGTGTCTTGTGCAATGGGTTTGTACAAGATCAGACCACGAAATCAGTCACTCTTACTTTATAACGTTGTTTACTGTTTAAGACATACTATTTCAAAGTGATGACCTAGGTAACATGACCTTAATCCTGAGCTAACCATGAACTCCTGTGTATTTGAGATTATCCTTAAATTTGCATAGGTGAGGGTTGGCTCAATAGCGTCGGCTCAATAAACCTCCATTTCAGGGGTAAGACCAGGTAGATAGCTGAGGACATAGGGTGCTAAGAGAACTCACTCTTATCGCTTTTAGGGATAGTAGAGAGGTTGTTCCTTGAGTTTTGACTTCGAGTCTTGAACAACAGACCCCACCTTCTCATTGGCTGAGAGGGATTCAATTTGTTGATCGGATCACAATCAATTATTCATTAGAGGATCGGTGGGACTTAAGGAACACGAGGTAATCTCGGGGGTAAAACAGACATTTGACCCAGCCATTATTACAAACAACCTGTGAAGGGTTAACTTACTAATCATGGTTATATAGAGTGGACATAATATATCTACAGTGAGGGAGTGCAACTATGGACTTTAGTGAAGTGACCCATTAGTTAACAAATGGGGGTTAATTCGGTGTAAAAGTTTAGCCAATTAATCTCGGATCGTTGGAGCCCATGATCTGTAGGTCCACAAGGTCCCCCCACTAGCTCGTAAATGGATTAGCTTTAGAGTAGTGTGATAAGTTAATTTGAAACGTTCAAATTAGAATTAAGGAAATTAGTAATTATATGAGATATAATTAAGCGTTTAATTTTGGAATTAAACGGAATTGGAGATTCAATTAATATTTAAATATTTTTTAAATATTAAATTTATGGAAGTGGAATTTGTGTAAAATTAAATTAATATTTGATATTAAATTAATTACAATTAATTAAATTATTTAATTAATTATTTATTATTAATTTTATTAGAAAATTAATTTATGAAAATTTGTAAAATTAATAAAAGTTTTCAATTTTGAAATCAAAATTGGTTTTGGAAATCAATTTATAAAAATAAAATTGGAAAACACAAATTTTAGAAATGTTGGATTTCTCCACTCACAACCAAGTAGCTCACAAAAACATCCACTTGACTTTAGCTTCAATACTCCAAGCACGAGTTGCATCTTATGGACCTTCTTCTTTCCATGAATGTCCTATTATATATAGAGAAGATAGAAGTGGAATTAAGGCATGCATCAATTGAGTTTTTGCTGAAAAATTCAAGTTGAAGAAGTTGTTCTTCAAGTGGGTGCAACAGTGAGTTTTTCTCTAAATTTCCTTCATTCAAGCTTATTTTAAGTTCCACAATTCAATCTAAAGCTCCAAGAGAATAGTAGGAAAGGTCTTGAGGTGGTTCACAACGAGATTTGGAGAAGATTTGCAGTTGAATTTGAGTTTCAAAAGATTCTACAAAGGTATGACTTGAAACCCTCTTATTATTGTATGGGCATGCTTCATTTATAGCCAAAATTGATGAATTAGAATACTTATTGATCATTGTAGCTTCCACTGCAAGCTGATATACTCCTACATGTGAAAAGTTCAATTCACCTACAAATAATTATGCCCTTTGGATGATTGAGATTTTAACAAGCCCATTCTATCGAGGTTATTTAGTATAGGGATGGCTAGACAAACTCGTACAAAACAGCTACACCAAATCCAAATCCATTATACTTTCAAAATCCAAAATATTTAAACTGTATACCAAAACAAAAACTATATCAACATATCCGAATCATTTCCTTCATTCAATACAAGAACCAATTCTACTAAAAAGTTCCAACATTTAAAACATATACCAAAACAAGATTATAGAATTCACCCATATAGCTAGTACAAAATCTAAATATATTCTACTTTCAAAATCCAAAACGGGAATGACATAAAAAGCCAAAATCACTTGGTTCATTTATTGCAAGATCAGGCTTGGCTTAGGTGCAAGTTAAATGATGGGCCATCCGGGGGTGTATTTTCATCCATGGTTTGAGGTTTTCATATTATCTTTCTTGCTGCATCTATCCATGTGCCTATCATTGGTGGATTTGCATCATTCATTTTTGGCAAATTCCTCTTTAGTTCTTGTTGCCTTGATCTTCTTTCCTCCTTTTGGTTAGCCATCATGATCTACTCTTGCTTAGTTACGTTTAACTAACAGCATTTAATGACCAATTAGTTGTTAGGACTTAACAAATTATAATAATGATCAAACCTATAAGATCAGTTGTTCTTACATGTTTGAGTATGATCATTGTAGCAGGGTTATTTTCATCAATGTTGTACAGCTTTTCAGTCATTTCCAATTTCCTTTTGATCTTTTATTAGTTATTCAAGAGACAACATTTGTTATAGATATGTATAAATACACATTATAAGTTCAAGATCCACATTAGTTATAGTATTATACCTCTTGCTTTTTTGGTTGTTGGGGTTGACCCGTGCACCACAATGGCTGTACCTTTTGAAGAATCTTAGTTGTTGAAGTTTTAGGAGTGTGATTCTGTTAATACGTTAAAAAGTCCAAATAATTTATATAATATGGAGTTAAAAGATAATAATTAACTTTTGTACAGTTTTAAAGAAACATACCAATATTGTTGTCTTTCGCTTGTTTGACATCTCCAACTTCTTGTAAATCTCTCGTTCATCAATTGATCGAATCACTTCATTGATTTCTTCATCAGCGTCTTGATTGTCCTATCTCAATCAATTTTTCTAGTCAATTTCCATGTATTGTTAAAAGATATAATCTGCAACACGTTTATATCAACTCACCTTGACCTATGGTTCTTTACTTCTTTTTTCTTCAGACTCCTTGTTTTTATCTCCATGGCATGCTTCTTTGTGGCTGATGGTATTTTCAATCCATGATCCTTGTTTCCTTGGCCTTCTTCGTCTTCGTCATCATCTTTTCTTCGAACTATTGTGGGAGCATTAGAAGCATTAACCAACTCATTATCTTCTTCTTTTTCTTCTCGTTCTTTCTCAATACCATCTAGTTCCTTTTCGAACTGGGATGCAAGCTGCTTCCATATAATTCATAATAGGTTTGTACTATGAAAAACAATAAATATAGTGTAGTTAGTTTACATACCATAAACAGATTGCTTGTTGATGTGTGTGCTTGAACAACTAGTGTAGTCTTCATGTAGTCAATCATTTTGTTTAACGATTCCACCAAGTCATCTATCTTCTTTGTCAAGATTTACTGACTAATCTTCATGGCATCAAAGTTTTCATTCATCCTTGTGTTCATTAATTGTTCTATTTTCTCTATTCCTTCAAACCTTTGTTCCATTTCATCTTTGACAGATGATAAACCGAGTCTTCTATTCAAGGATAGTTTAACCACTTTCTCTCTCGACCTATATCTGCTCATTTCTTCTTCGACCTCTTACAACACCCTTTTTTTCCTCCATGATGAATGGAGCAAAATATGGTATAGTCGTTTCCTATAGGGTTGCAAGTAATGGACAAATTTCAAGCTGTCAAGTAAACAAGGAAATAAGATGTTAGTTTATAGTTCAAAATTTAAGACTTTATGTCTATTTTGTTTGTATAGATAATTATACCTCTTTCGAATCAAATACTTTTCACTTGAGATTCTTCCATTTGGGTTGACTGTCTGCAACCTAATTTACTTTCTTTTAAACATTGTTAGAAACCTTCCTGGCACAAAAATTTTGTGACGAGTTCAAGGTGGGTATGACCTAGTATGCCCATGCTAATATTGGGAATATAAATCCCCCTATTGATATTCCTGATTTACCTTTGCTGTGTATTTCTCTATGCATAACATCAACAAGTAAATTAAAAGCAATCCTTCCCAATGAGTAGTTATCAAAGAGGTCATTGTCATCGACCATCAGGATGTGGTCTATATTCACATTCATCGAATCTTGTTTTGGGAGAAGAAAACTTTCCAAGAAATACTTCGCCTTTTTTATCTTGTCACTTTCACATCCTGCCTTGCTAACATTAAAAGCTATATTAAGAAAATACTTAGTCATAGCTTTCATATCCTCGAAGTACATTTTTCTTATATTACCTCCTCCCTTTATCCCACTTTTATCAATTATTGGTAATTCACCACAGTTTAGATTAGTTATTAGTGCAAACTCTCTCAAATTAAATTTCAATAATCGATCCCCTATGAAGAAATTCAATTGGAATGATGACTTTGGTTTACACTGTCTTTGTATTAGGTGTAACAATAGCTGGAAAGATTGATTTGTAATGGAAAAATCAAGGAAATGTCCAAAAATAGTTTCTCTAAATCTCTATTGTAACTCCTCGTTTAAATTATCCTTGAGTTTATCAATTATAGAAGTCTTTGTTTGCAAGTTTAGTTTCAGTGGTTCATTTCTCCTTGCACTGTCCATCAGATACAAACAGTCCTAACATATTTGAAATAAATCAGAAACACAAGCTTAATAATATGCTAATAGAAAATACAAGTACAAAGAATTTAAGTAAAAATACCTCACGTGGATCTATCATTTCGATTGTTTTCCCCTTTCGGCATATTGTTACTTTTTCTTTTCCTTTATCTAACCTAGTTATTACTTAATATTTACAACTATCAGTAAATATTTAAGTAAGAATATCTCACATATATCCATTCCATAGATGATTACCTTTTTTCCTTTCTTTGTTTCCATCCTCTTGTCTAACTATCCACTAGATGATCTTTTTTCTGATAGTGTTGTTTTTCCACGACTTTGTGACTGTTCTTCTTCATTGTCTTTGCTTTCATCTTGAACGTTTTCATATGTCCCTTCAAGATTCTCTTCTTCCTCTTCATACTCATTACTATCTTGTTCATCCTGTTTCATTATTTAATAATTATATTATGTATATACTTTAACAAATACACTGTAAATAATAGATGATTTCATAAAATCTACATTAGTATACCTTTTCGTTATGTAGTTCATGTTGCTTTTCTTCTTCTACTACGTCCTTTCTGAAGGAACTCGTATTGGAAGAGATCTTTGAGCGGAAGTGGATCGTCCAAATTTCATTAATTATTGAAAACATAATTTACAATAAACATACAAGATATGTATTCAAAATAAATTACAGCATGCTTTTACAGAAAAGGATTCAAGATACATTACCTTTAAAGACTTTTTCTCTTCATGTAACTCCCTCGAATAGTCACGAACTTAGCAACTTCTTGAAGACCTTCTTCAAGAACTTCTCAAACCAAACAGACTGAACACTACCACAACGAGCCTTTGGTATTCTCGGGGTGAGAACCTAAGAGTGGTGGGCTCTGACTGTTTTGGTTAGGAGGGTTAGTTTGGATGTGGGAAAAGAATATTGAGAGAACACACAAAACTTTTATGCAATTCTCATTCGTTTTGCAATCATAACGTTAGCCGTTGAGTAAGAAGAGAAAAAAATAATTTTTTTTTTTTATTTCTCTTGCCACAAAAACAATAACCACCCATTAAGGTGGTTGGAGAGAAAAGAGGGAAGTTATTATTCAAAATAATAAAATAATAAAATAAACATGATAACTAACTTATCATATTATATTTATATTAAACTATATGTTATATCAAATATAACATACAACCTATAGTTTTAATATTGTATCATATACAATATAAATTATAGTTTCTTTTCTCTATTTTATGGCATTTAATATAAATCATATTTATATTAAATTTAACCACTATGAATCACATTTATAGAAAATATATTTGAATCTCATTCAAATATTTATTTCCTCCCATCAAATTATAATGTATCACATTATGACAATTATATCATATATAATTGAAACAATTATATAATTAAATTCCTCTTATTAATTTGAATAATTCAAATTAACCAAAAAACTGATTCTCAACTAAATCCTTTTGAGCTACCTAGGTGACCTTATGGACTTGTAGCTTGAAACTCCAACGGTACATGAATAATTAATTAAGCTATTTAATTACATTATCCACCATCTGTTAATTGTCGGGTACTCCACTAAAGACCAACAGCTGCACTCTTCACACTACAGATATATTTCTATATCTATTGGATATAACCAAACAACAGTACGATGACCCTTCACAAATTGCTCATAATTACAACTGGCCAAATTACCGTTTTGCCCCTGTAGTTACATCCAACTCCTTAAGTACCACTGATCCCTTTAATGAACAATAGATCATAGTCCTACTATGATTAAACCCCTCTCGGACTAGGAGAAGGTGTGGCGCCACATTGTTCAAGACTTGGGATCAGCTCTTAAGGGATCAATTTATCCATTTACCCCTACTTCGGGGAATGAGTGAATTCCATCTTATGTAACTGTGTTCCCAGCTCCCCAATCAAATGAATCCCCAAAATGGTAGGCTTGTTGAGTCGGTGATCTGGCCACTCTCACCCACACAAATCAAATGAATGTTCTTATAGGCAAGAGTTTATAACTCACTCAGGATTCAGGTCATATTAACTATGGTCTTCCTTGTGAAATGTAAGTCTCTATTATGAACGGTGTTATATAATGAGACTAAATATTTCATGGTCCACTCTTATACAAACTCTTTTATATAGAATATCCCCGCTCGCATGTTTAATACATGAATGATCAGGATCATATCATTTGTAGCACTTTACAAAAATTGTAAAATCTACAAAGCGGGTCATACTCGTAGTGTCACCAGGATAAGGTACCCAACCTTATCATATACTACAAATCATTTAGGTTATCACTTAAACACGATCCACCTATATGTCTCCATATACATGTTTAAGTTACAGTGATAACTTTAGATGTTAGTTTATTGATTTGTGATTAATGCAACTAAAATATTACATATTTTATAGATAAAGTGAATAAAATATCATATATTATTAATCGCATAAGATTTTGTTCATACAATGTTTACACACTATAGGACTCTACAAGATTTAGGGCATCAACCCCAACACTTTCTCCCTTTCTTGTTTGGTTCTATTTTTTTTTTTTCATAGCCTGCATCGCAATTTAGATCTATAAGATCTTCAACCCTTAACATTTCTTGTTGAATCAAGTAATCCTGACCTTGCTCTTTATCCTTAGTTTGTTTGCTTGAACTTTAACTTCTAATGTAGAAGCATCCCGCTTTCATTTGCTGCTAGTTATTGGAGTTGCACGTTTTATGTTGATCCCCCTGCCATTATCTTGATTTTTCCCTATTTTACATACATGATTAAAATTTGATGTTTTCAACTACATTAAAATAAAATAAAAACATACCTCGTCATCGCTGTTGAGAACTATTAGCCCTTTGCTTGTTTGGTTTTTTCCACCAGCTATTCCAGCTACTCTTAATCTTTCGTTAGCTCTACTTCTTCCTTCACTTTTTCTTTTTTCATAGTTTGTAATGTTTGATTAATCGTAGACTTATCAATTCTATATATACAACCAAATGGCAAGATTTTATATCATTTTCGTTAATCATTTTTGTTTTCAATTCTTAAAAAAGGGCATTATTTTATATCCCAAAAGATTTGAATCTAAATATTTAACAATAAAACCACGTTTTGATATCTAAAAATCAATATTAAATCTTTGTTTATTTTTGAAAAAAATAATGAAATACTTATATATTATATATAAACAGTTTCGTTCAGCACTGTTTTCATCTCTTCAATGTGCAAATAAGAGGTAGACCCGATTGCAATGCATGGATTAGAAGAAATTTGGGAATTACAATGCTGTATGGAATTAGAAAATTTAAGCAGATTGCATTGCAGAAAATTTAAGTAGTTTGCAATCAGTGAAGAGCTTAAAGGTGGTGCTTAAAAGAACTAGAAACAAGTATTTAGACTCAATACTATGGAGAAATATTTAATGTCGTGTAAAATTCCCTGGAAGTTGCTGCTTGGAGCTATCGAGAATGAACTTTAATATCAAAGGTCAAGCACTAGAAGCTGTCGAGAAGGTATTTCTTCTCTTGAACGATTTTTGAAATGAAGGTCTTTCTTCCGTCGAACCCTCCTACTTTCTTCTTGTGTGGAATGATTTTTAGGTAATAAATGTTTGGTTAGGGTTTTGGTTTAAATTCATTGATTACTGTGTGAGGTGTGATGGTAAATTAGACCCTTTGTCAGAATGCAGTGCTTAGTGTGTGATAGGTGTAGATAGAGTGTATTTGTTATTTTCAAATGATTTTGAAACCCTCAAATCTTTAAAATTCCATTGGGGTTAGTTTTGGCAATTGTTAACCTTTATTTTTTAATTTTATATTTCTTTTGCTATTTTTACAATTTTAAAATTTTTTTGCTATTTATCCAAATGAAAACTTAAATTTTGCTATTTATCTAGTCAGACCACCAAAAAAATTCGGTTGGTAAGGTTGGCTACCTGAATGACCCGAATATGGTCTCTAACCTAATCCTTAAAATTCGGGTTGGGTTGGATTGGGTTGTTAGGTTATTGGTTTTTTTTTTATTTTTTTATTTTTTTACATTTTTATTAACTTAAAATACTTAAATTTGTTTACGAAACATATTAATAACTAAATTTTTCGTAAACACTCAAACGTTAAATTTCAAAATCCAAGATATCTATCACAAATGTCATGTATATATATATATATATATATATATATATAATTAATAATATTAGAAATTTGGGTTGGATTGGGTCAATTGGAATTTTTAGAATTGTAACTTGGACCTATCTAACCCCAAAAAGACATAAAAAATTCAATCTAATCCTACCCAGAATGAAAATTAATTCAATTCAATTTTTATAGTTTGGATTGGATAGTCCAAATTGTTTGGATAAACTTTAATTTTTTTTTTTTAGAATACATAACATCTCAACGGAAAAGAAGGGAGAGAGATTTAAACTTATAAAAAGCACTAAATTAATGATATAATAATAATATTTTCCTTTACAACTTTGATTAGAACAATATTAATTGTAAAAATGTAAAACTATTTCTATTTGCTTTGAAAGTTGATGAGTTTGAGAGAAGTTGTTGATAACTTGTAGAAATACGAGTTATTTATGCTACTTTATTTAGATATTACAGCCATAAGAAAGGAAAGTTGCATCAATTGTATAGAAATTGGCTAAGAACTGCAAGAATTATAAATTGTCGTCAATACACCCACTAACACCATTACGATGGTAGAAGAGAATATTTCAAGTCTGTTTTGCAGGAAATCAAGTCACCGCATGCGTTTAAGGCTCAAGATGAAAAGAACAACGCATCTACGTCGCATTGCGCCCATCATCCAAGAATTAATAGACGATCAACACAATGATGGCGCATGCGACAATCGATCAAGAGCTTTGCGATCAACACAACTTCAACCGCATGTGGTAATAAAAAATAACACCGCATGCGGATAAACGATTGAAGATGCAAAAGAGCAACGCAATTTCGAAGGATCCAGACACGTGTATAGCTAACCGTTGTGCATTTCTGATGGGATTGATTGCGTAACAGAAGGAATATTCACTCCACCATTTCCGAAATTGCCATAGCAATAAAGTGGGGTCCACACTACAAATAGTCAATGCTGAGCCTATAAATAGCCTCTGAAATTCTATTGGAAAATATACTTGATACGGGCTTATTTTGATATTTGTACATTGAGAGAGAGACTAGTCTGAAGAGCCTGATCAGAGAAGATCTGGGAAGATTCAAGAGACAAGGCCGAGAGGTGAGACTCAGAGCAAATCCTTTCAATCCCCGCCGTTGAAGCTCTATACCAAAGTCACTTCTATTAGATGAGCAAGCCTGAGAGGGAAGCTCTTTTCTACATTCATTCCATTCGCCGGCAAGAAAATTCACCGTCCAGATCTGTGTCAATATGTTGGCACTCTTCTGTATTTGTTTCTATCTCTTTATTATCAATTGTATTTATCTTTTTAATCTCTATCATTCACCCATGTATCAGACCCTAAATATTAGTATTGAATGTCATGATCATTTTCATCTCCATCTTCCTGTCTATTTTCGTTCCTTCATTAATCACTTTCTCCATGATGTTTTCTTAATCCCCTGATAACTAGCATGAATCTTACAAGTAAATTAATCTGTGTTAAAGAAATAAACATGTTTAGCTAAAGCATGCTAGACAACATCTTCACCTGTGAAAGCAGAAGTGAAGATGCCGTTCCTCCTATCGAGAGAAGGTTGGAAGAATGCGTTAATCAAAGCGAGAAGTGCTTTTAGAAATGGAAGCAACCTTGCGTTCATTACGTTAATCCTTGTTTCACCACAGAGATGTGGGAACACAGTCGATCACTGAGAGGTGTACACCAAGGGAAAGCGGAACCGTAGTTATGTCTTTAATGCAATTAGTAACTTGCGATGTTTATACTAGTTATCTTTTCTATTTCTGATTCATACATAAAGACTTGCCACCGCATACCATGACCCTTTGTATAATCTTTACAGTCGTCTCAAACTTATCATGTATCCTGTATCTTGTATCATAATAGCTTAGGTTTACTTTTATCACACTTTATTTTATTACACAACTTTACTTTACCGCAACTTTAAATACCTGTATACACACAACTTTTATTAATTGAAAAACCCCCGGTCGTATATATCACGAACGTAACGCATTAACTAAGCAATCCCTGTGTTCGACCTCGGATCACACCGAGAAACTTGCGTTGGAATTATACTTGGTTTCAGCGCAAGGAAACTTGTGACAACGTATAGCATACTACAAGCATTTCATTAATAACGCATACATCTAGAAGTAGTATCGCATAAAGTCTGGATAAGCATAACACATCATCCACATTCCATTTCCTTCATTCATCACTGTCCATGTGCTTATTCAGAATCATTTAATTAGAAGTTGTCAGTTGCAAAGATTGAGAAGAAAAGGAAGATGAAAGCAAAAAGCACAGCAACTGAAACTCCAATCATCGAGAAATTTTCAGAAATAAAACATTTAGATTTTCATCTTACAAAATTAGCATACTTTTTGAAAACTCGTAGAAATAGTTTTTCTCGATCCATCTCGGGCGAAATCGACCATTGGGAATTAGTTAAAAAAAATCAACTTTTTCCAACTTATTCTTTGTTTTGAGCCTTCTCGGTATATCTCGCCTGATTACAAACCGAGATTTGCTATTTTTTTTATGTAATCTTCCAAGATCTTATACCAAATCTTATATTATTTTCAAAATTCCTCCAAATTCAATTATGTTTACTAAATATTATATCAAATTATTACGTATTTTTTCAAATCTTTAGTATAATTTATGTTTTCACAATTATATGAATTTCCAAAATTCCAAATGGGTTTTCTAATTATCAAAATAGAATTTTAAAATTAATCCAACATTTTATAATTTTGTGAAAGATAAAAATTTTCGAAAAATTGGGTAAGATTTGAGACATATACTGGATCTCAGTGTTGCTTGAGATTCTATCAAAAAGGCTCAAATATATGAATTTAGGTGCTAATTATGCCCGGGATTTCACCGAGAGCTCAAATATGTAGAATCTCGGTGTTAGTTATGCCCCAAATTTCACCGAGAAAGCTCAAATATATAGAATCTCGATATTATTTTGTTCGAGATTAACACCGAGATGTACATAATATTGGTGCATAATCTAGAGAGATGTACCGAGAAAGTCCCAAATAATCGATAAGTTGGAACATTTTGATTTTTTTAATTAAAATTCCATGATCGATCTCGTCTGAGATGAATCGAGAAAAACTATTTTTACAAATTTTAAAAAAAGATGCTAGTTTTGTAAAGTAAAATCTTAAAGCGTTATTTTTTACCATTTCCCCCAATTATTCCATCTCCATATCCCAAGCTTACTTCCAAATATTGTTTCACAGAGCCTTCAAAGCCAGCTTCTACCATCATTATCTCTACATCACCAAGCTGTGAACTAATAATTCCCCTGAAAGTCCATGAAACAGGACAAAGATAGTAAAACAAAATCCACCATCCTGGAATACTCTGATTTACAATATAGGCAAGAAAAAAGAAAAAATAAAAGAAAAAAAAATAAAAGATGGTTTTCAAATATAGTAAAATAAGCTAACTTATTTATAAATATAGCAGATTGTTACTGTGACATCAGTGATAAACATTAGTAAACATCATTGATAGATAGTGACATTTTACTATATTTGTAAATATTTCTAGTAGTTTATCGTTTAAAATAATTACCTTAATCAAATTTGCTTTAATTTCAATTTTAGCTAAAGAAAAAAATAGATGACTTTATTACTTATTAGTTTAGGAACAAGAAAGCCAGAGAGAAGATTCCATAAGCAGAAGAAACAATGGCTGCCATATGTTGTGTGGTAGTGAGTCCAACAGCCATCATACCATAACAAGTGAAGTATGTGAATGTTAGTTAGGAACATGAAAATGATATAAAGTAGAAACTTCCCTGCAAAATAAATCATTAATTCCAATGTTATAACCAACATCTAGAATAATTTTGCATAACTTTAGTCCAACAAAATCAAATCTTACCCAAAGTTCTTTCAAAATTAACCTTATAATATGTGATGACACCAAATATTATGGTTTGTGCAGCAATGTATGAAATCTGCACTGAACCCTGTTCAATATTAATACAAAACTTAACTAACGAATTTTACATAAAATCATTATTATAAATGTACAGATTTTAGAGTCTGTGCTAATGCATAAACAATTGGTGAATACATTCCAGCTGCTTAATTGAAACAATTGTTTGTACTGAAGAAGCAATATTCACTCCCAAGAATAAACATGCAGCATAAAGAGCTCCCATTCCAACAGACAATTCTTTGAGTTGAATTCCTTCAAACTGTTAGGCTTGAGAAATGAAATATGGGCTGAAAAATACACACTGCACTTGATCTTTTGGGCTTAACATTATTCAGGTCCTATACGAATATAGGATACCACCTTTGATAATCATACAAACATAAAACAATGTGCTAAAAGCACAATCCGTGTGATGAGAAATCTCATCCCTACACCTTGATGGCTGAGATTAGAAGAAGGCATTGCTGTTGATTGTAGAACTCTAATATCTATTCTTTTCTTTTCTTTGTTGCAGAGAAAATAGAGAGAAAAAAAAAGAGAGAATCGGAGGGAGATGCTGCCGGAAATCACCTGGACGATGAGACTGCAGTCGTCTAGCCGATTGGAGGTAAAGCAGGAAGTCGTCTAGATGATAAGGGAAGAGTTGTCTAGATGATGAAGGCTTTATTGAAGATCGTCTAGAAGATGAGGTTCATGACGACGAGGGTCTACACGATAAGGGTGCCGAGGTAAACGATCGATGGCTAAAAGCTAAACGATCGTTGGATAAATACTACACGATCGATGGCTCAAAGGTACACGATAGAACAAGACGATCGGAGAAGAAGATGAACACGATGGTTTACGTGGTACGACCAAGGATAGCCTATGTCCACAGAGAAGCTGACGGGAGTTTTTCTCGAATAAGTGATATTTTAACATCAATTTGTTTAGTTCTGTTATGGTACTGAGGATGTTTAGATAAATGTATGGTGCTCTGATTGTCACAAAATATCTTCACTATATTCTGTTTAATTTCGAAGTCACATAGGAGACCCTTTAGCCATAGGCCTTCCTTTACTGCCTCTGAAAGGGCAATAAACTCTGCTTCAGTAGTAGAAAGGGCTACTACTGATTGTAAAGTAGCCTTCCAGCTTAGGACACATTTTCCATATAGGAAGATATACCCTGATAATGACCTTCTCTTGTCTAGATCTCCGACATAATCTGAGTCAACATACCCAATCAGCTCTGGTACACTGTCTGGAAGCTGTTGGTACATTAGTTTAGCATTAGAAGTACCCTTAAGATACCTCATTATCCACTTTGTTGCCTCCCAGTGCCTCTTACCCGGATTAGCCATATATCTACTCACCAAGCTAGTAGCATTGGCAATGTCAGGTCTTGTAGACACCATTAGATACATTAAGCTTCCCACAACTTAGGAATAAGGGACTGTTGACATTATCTTCTGATGTTCAATATTTGATTCTCTGGGTGAATTCTCTACTGAGAGTTTGAAATGGTTAGCTATAGGTGTAGATACTGATTTGGCCTCTATCATTTGATACTTCTTTAACAATTTATTGCAATATAATGACTGATCAATGCTTAGAATACTAGTCTTTCTGTTTCTAATAATGTCAATGCCTAGTATTCTTGTTGCATTTCCCATGTCTTTCATTTCGAACTCTGACTTGAGTAAATCTTTTACTTTATTTAACTATTTCATAGTTTCTCTTGATAAAAGCATGTCATCCACATATAGTAACAAGTAGATAGGATGAGTGTAGGAATATGTGTTTATGTAAACACAACTGTCATATGAGCTTTTATGAAAGCCATTCTTCTGTACAAAATCACTAAACTTTCTGTTCCAGAATCTAGGGGACTGTTTGAGGCCATAGATAGACTTTTTAAGTAGGCATACATAGTCTTCTTTCCTTCTGATCTCATACCCCTTAGATTGGCTCATATAGGTAACTTCCTCTAGGAAGCCATGTAGAAAAGCTATTTTAACATCTAGTTGCTCCAGCTCTAGGTTATTTTGATCCACAATAGACAACAACAATCTGATAGAAGTCTGCTTGACCACTGAAGAAAAAATCTCATTAAAATCAACACCCGACCTTTGTGTAAAACCCTTAGTAACCAACCTAACTTTATATCTAGGTCCTAGATCATTAGGGGAACCCTCCTTCAACTTGTACACCCATTTGGATGCAATTGGCTTGCATCCTTTTGGCAAAGGTGTCAACTCCCAAGTGTTATTTCTCACTAGTGAATCAATCTCTTCATTCATTGCTTCTATCCACATCTTAGCTTTAGAACATTTAACTGCTTCTTTAAAGGTTGAAGGTTCTGAATCATTAGATAAATCAGAAACATTTAAAGCTAAGTAATCTTCGTACTTTGAAAGTGGCACAATGGTTCTTTTCTGCCTATCCCTAGCTAGGTTGTACCCTCTCAAATCTGGTTCTTCTTGCTCAGGATCAATAGTGACATCTTCTACTTCTTCTTCTAGATGAGGTAGTTGATAAAAAATGATTCAGAGCTTGAAGGATCAGAAGTAGGGATTAGAACTTGCTCCACCTCAATTTTATCATTCTTCACTTGAGGTGCTAAAACATTAGGATTAAATCTCTGCATATACATTTCATCTTCTCTGAAAACAACATCTCCGCTGGTGATGCATCTCTTCTCAGTAAGGTGCCACATTCTAAGCCCCTTAACACCTTCTGTGAAGCCCAAAAACATATACTTCACAGCTCTGGCAGCTAATTTCCCTTTACTCTGATGAACAAAACCAGTGCAACCAAACACCCTTAGGTTATTCAGGTTAGGAGGTTGTTTGGTCCACTTTTCTTCAGGGGTTAGAAGGTTAAGAGATGCATGAGGGCATCTGTTCAGTGTATAGACAGTGTATGAGGCTGCTTCTACCCAAAATTTTTCAGGAAGTATAACATCAGACAATAGACTTCTTACTCTCTCCATTATTGTTCTGTTCAATCTCTCTGCCACCCCATTTTGCTGAAGTGTATACCTAACTGTCTTGTGTCTAGTTATACCATGTTGTTTACAAAAAACATTAAACTCCTCTGCACAGTACTCAAGTCCATTATCAGTTCTTAGACACTTAATTTAACAGTTAGAAAATTTTTAAACCATGATCTTCCATTCTTTGAACTTTTCAAAAACTAAATCCTAGATTTAAGGAAATAAATCCAACTTTTTCTAGAATCGTCATCAACAAAGGTTAAGAAATACCTGGCTCCACTTAAGGACTGAAAAGATGAAGGACCCTATAGGTTCGAATGCACATAGTCAAAGATGACCTTGGTTGTGTGCTGAGCCTTCAAAAACTCTACCTAGTAGTCTTCCCTATCACACAATGTTCATAAAAGGATAGGCTCTGATGAACTCCCTTAGGTAGAATTCCTTGGTTGGCAAGAGCTTGTAGACCTTTGGTGCTAATGTGTGGGAGTCTTTTGTGCCAAAGATCTTCTTCAGTAGGCTGCTTTTGAGTCACAATCAAAGTTGAGTGAATTTTATGAATTCCTTGAACAACATACACTCCATTAATCTTCACCCCTCTAAGGATAGGCTTATTGTTCTTCAAGACTTCACAGTAACCTTCCTTGCCTCTGTATTCACAGCCAATAGAATCAAACATGCCTAGTGAAATTAGATTTCTCTTCAGCTTAGGCACATGTCTGACATTCCTCAATAGCTTGATTGTTCCATCTTCTAGTTTTAGTGAGACTGAGCCAATCCCAACCACTGAACATGAGTTATTATTTCCCATGTAGATAGATCCTCTATCCAACTCTCTGTAGGTACTAAACCAGTCTTTATGGGGTGTCATGTGGAATTAACACCTTGAATCTAGAACCCAATCTAGGTTCTTATTAGCTTATTCTTTTGCCTTACAATTGGAGGTAGCCAAAGCATCTGAATAAAGGTAAAAGTCCTCACAAACTGAGGCTTCACCTGACTAATTAGGTTGGACTTTCGATTGTGGTTGTGATTGCTTGTTTTTTTCTCATTATTCCACTTCAAAGTTCTGCAATCTTTGATTAAATGTCTAAGTTTTTTTTTACAATATTTACATCTAACCTTGGACTTTTCTTTCCCTTCTTCAGTTGAGCTTTGTTTTCCTTTTGACTTATTGTTCTGTTTTGACTTGCCTTTTACAAATAAGCCCTCTGCACTAGACTTGTCTTCCTTGCTAGTTATAAGCTCCATTTATCTGATTTTGAGAGCAGAAATAATGATGTCAGTAGTTAGGGAATCTCTCCCATATTTTAGGGCAGTCTTCACATCTTTATAGGAATCCGACAATGAGTTGAGAAGCACAAAAGCTTCATTATCTACCCTAATCTCTTCTCCTTGAGTCTTGAATTTAGTAGTTATCCTTTTGAAATCATTTAGATTCTCTGTTAAGGATTTAGAAGCATTCATCTTGTAGGTAAAGAACCTTTCCCTTAGGAAAAGTTTGTTAGGCAGATTTTTAGTCTCATATAGCTCATTCAATTTGCTCCACATCTTAAAAGCTGTTTGTTGGTAATTCACTTGCCTTAGAACACTTGATAACTTGTAGAAATACAAGTTATTTTTGCTCTTAAGTTGGAATAACTAAGGTTTTTAATGATAAATTTTCCTCATTTTTAGTAGAAACGCATGGAATTATTTAAACATTAGCAAACTCATGCAAAAGATGTTTTATTACTAAATATCACGATGCTAACACATTGTACTGCAGGATTTCAACACAAACATTAACGCTAACGCATTAGAGAAGTGTCACAGGGAAAGCTCTAACGCATGGACCATGCGTCGGAAGGAGTTCAATGCAGAGAAGATTCATTGATCCAGGATGATTGTGTCACATCACCACTTGCAAGCATGAGCACCTGCAGCAGGTAGCGTCTGAAAAGCTTCCAAGCAGCAGGCAGCGTCTGAAAAGCTTCCGAGAGTCAGGCGACTAACCAGGGCATGGACTTTAATGCTGACCAGGATATGGACTTTAATGTTGTCCATTCATCAAGTAAACATGACCAATGCCTATAAATAGATGAAGTCCCTCTAGAATTCATAGTTAGCAAATTATTCAGTTTGAAAATTATCAAGATCCTTACTCTCTGTATAGTGTAGTTGTAATTTTAGTCTTTTAGAAATTTCGTTTGTATCTGTTGTAGGAACACTTCGGTCGAAGGAGTGTTACAAGCTAAACCTAAGCTTGTGAACGTTTAAGTGCAGGGAGAGCACTCCTGAACTCATATACGACCCCGAGATTGAAAGGACCTTCCAGCATAGGAACCGATCTAACCGTCGTCGAAGGTTGAGGCAGCAATTTCTCAGACAACAGAACAAGCAACGAGCAATGGTGGAAGAACAGGAAAATCAGCAACTAGCTCAGCAATTAGCTCATGCTTCATAGAATCCGATCCTAATGGCGAATAGCGGCACGCGTTCCATAAGGGAATACACGTCCTTTGTACTATATGATTTCTCTCCAGGAATCATATACCAACCGCCGAACGGAACCAGGTTCGAGATGAAATCTGTTATGTTCCAAATGCTCCAGTCTACTGGACAATTTGAGGGTGGTCGTGGTGAAGATCCTCACACCCATATGAAGTGTTTCCTGGAAACGTCTAATTCATTTGTGATTCCTGGAATCACCCCAGAGGCGATCAGGTTGTCCTTGTTTCCCTATTCTTTGCGTGATGACTCAAAAAAATGGGTGAGCTCACTGGAGCCCGGTGAAATCACCACTTGGGAGAAGTTGGTGGAAAAATTTATGCAAAAATACTTCCCACCTACCACCAACGCGAGGAGGCATCGAGAGATTATGAAATTTGAACAAGAAGATGTTGAGACCTTAAGCGTCGCATGGGAGCGTTTTAAGGGCTTCGTCAAGAATTGCTTGAACCATGGATTACCTTTAACTATCCAAATGGAGACGTTTTATAGAGGACTAAATAGAGCATTGCATATGGCAGCAGAGGCAGCAGCAGCTAGTGGACTTATGGACAAATATTATACTGAGGCTAAAGAGATACTAGACCGCATTGCTAAACACAATATGAAATGGGTGGATGATACGTATGATGGAAGAGCTAACAGGAAGAAGAGATCTTAGAATGTTAATTCTATCGATTCCAACACAATAGCCACACTTTCTGCTCATGTGGCTACGATGACCAGCATTTTACAGAACATAACGCTAGGAAACGCATCAAATCAGCAGAAGGTGAATCAGGTAGGGGCGTTTGGATAGCTCATGGTTAGCTGTGTGGGTTGTGGAGATCCTCACTCCTATGCGGATTGTTCGCAGAATCCTCAGTCAGTATGTTTCATTAAAAACAACCCATTTTCCAATACATATAATCCTAGATGGAGAAACCATCCAAATTTTTCTTCGATAGGAGGAAATCATCAGGAGCACCAACCAGGGGCGAACCAACAGCAAAGGAATGGACCGCCACCTGCATTTCAACAAACGCATCAACCACATCAACAACCCTTTAATAAGGGAGGACAGACGTCAAGCTCAGGATCTCCGCTTGAAAACCTATTGAAGGAATACATAGCCCAGAATGACGCGTTGCTGAAAAGTTAGGCGTCATCTATCAGAATTCTGGAAATTCAGGTAGGGCAGATAGCGAGCGAGTTGAAAAACAGGCAGCCTGGAGTTCTACCTAGCAATACTGAAACACCTAGGAGCAATAATAGAAATGAGCAATGTCACGCGGTGACGTTGCGAAGTGGAAGACCTCTTGAAGAAAGAAGAAAAGCCAAGAGACATCAGTCCTTCGAAAGAATGCATCATACGTTCAATGGATCAGGAAGAAAGAACGCCCGAGACTACAAGCCATTCAGAACACAGTACGTCTAACGCGAGAAAGCCTGAGGTGCCTTTGAATGCACCATTCTCTAGGCGTCTGATGAAGAAGAATGATGAACAACAATTCAAGCGCTTTCTTCAGCTCCTAAAGTAGCTGCATATCAACATTCCACTTATAGAGGCTTTAGAGCAGATGCCAACATTTGTCAATTTTTTGAAGGACATTTTGACAAAGAAGAGAAGAGTCAGTGAGAAGGAAGTAATAGTGCTAACGCAAGAGTGTAATGCGTTAGTAAGCAACAGTCTACCAAAGAAGCAGAAGGACCCTGGGAGCTTCATAGTTCCTTGTTCGATAGGAGGATTGGATGTGGGTCATGCGTTGTGCGATGTAGGAGCCAACATTAATCTCATGCCACTTTCAATTTTTAAGAAATTGGGGATTGGCGAAGCACAACCTACTTTTGTTACTCTTCAGCTTGCTGACAGAATAATTAAGTACCCAGAAGGGAAGATTGAAGACGTTCTGGTGAAGGTTGACAATCCCATATTCCCAGCAGACTTTATTATCGTGGACTATGAAGCAGATAGGGAGGTACCAATTATCCTTGGACGCCCCTTTTTAGCTACTGGGAAAATTTTGATTGACGTGCATAAAGGTGAATTAACTATGCGCATGGACAATGAAGACGTGAAGTTTAATGTGCTCAATGCATCAAATGTCCTAGATAGTGAAGATTTTCAACTTAACAGTATTGAGTTGCCTGAAGAAGAGACCCATATATGTGAGGTCCTCGCGTTGGAGGAGAACTTGAAAGAATCAGAGCCGCCAAGTCTGAGTGAGCGGCAGACAAAACTAATGCATCCATCACTTGAAGAACCACCAGAACTCGAGTTGAAACAGTTACCTGAACACTTGAAATATGCATTCCTTGGAATCAACAACACTTTACCTATGGTCACTTTCGCAAATCTTAGAGAGCCTACTGAGCAATCTCTCTTACAAATGCTGAAAAAGCACAAGCGTGCAATAGGCTGGACGCTTGCGGATATCTGTGGCATTAGTCAATCTTATTGCATGCATAAGATTAGGCTAGAAGAAGGGATGTCGGGGTCAATCGAGCCACAAAGAAGGCTGAACCCCATAATGAAAAAAGTCCTCAAGAAAGAAATTTTAAAATGGTTAGATGCAAGAGTTATTTATCCTATATCCGACAGTAGTTAGGTAAGTCCAGTCTAATGCATTCCCAAGAAAGGGGAAAGATTGTGATAGTCAACAACAATAATGAACTCATACCCTCGAGGACTGTCACGGGCTGGCACATCTGTATGGATTACAAGAAGCTCAACGTAGCAACTAAGAAATACCACTTCCCCCTTCCTTTCATTGATCAAATGCTTGACAGACTTGCGGGCAAAGAACTTTATTGCTTTCTTGATGGATACTCTGGTTACAACCAAATTTTGATAGATCTGGAAGATCAGGAGAAGACTACGTTTACTTGTCCCTTTGGAACATTTGCATTCAGATGCATACCCTTTGGGCTGTGTAACGCACCTGGGACATTTCAAAGATGTATGATGGCTATCTTCTCTGACTTCCTAGAAAAGACCGTTAAAGTCTTCATGGACGATTTTTCAATCTTTGGAGACTCATTCCAGTCATGCCTAGATAATTTGGAGGCCATTCTCACTCGATGCGAGTAAACAAACTTGGTGCTGAATTGGGAGAAATGTCACTTCATGGTGACTGAAGGAATTGTCTTAGGTCACAAATTATCTAAGGCTGGCTTGGAAGTAGATGAAGCCAAAATAGATGTCATAGCAAAACTTCCACCACCATCAAATGTTAAAACTTTACGAAGTTTTCTAGGGCATGCTGGCTTCTATAAACGGTTCGTTACAGGATTCTCTCAGATTGCGCGACCTCCAAGCACATTACTAGAGGCGAACCAGCCTTATGACTTTAATGAAGACTGCACTGACGCGTTTGAAACCTTGAAGTATGCGTTCACGAAAACTCCAGTACTGATAGCACCGGACTGGACGTAGCGCTTTATTCTCATGTACGACACGAGTGATGTGGCAGTAGGAACAATGTTAGGGCAGAAAAAGGGTAATTTGACACATCCCATCTTCTACGTGTCCAAAACACTAAATGACTCTCAGAAACACTACACCATTCTTGAAAAAGAAATGTTGGTTGTAGTGTTCGGAATTGAAAAGTTTCGATCTTACTTAGTTGGTGCGTCAGCCACCATATACACCAACCACTCAGCCATAAAATTCCTGATGAGCAAAAAGGACATGAAGCCAAGGTTGATAAGATGGGTGCCACTGCTACAGGAGTTTGATATTGATATCCAGGAGAGAAAGGGAACAGAAAATCAGGTGGCTGACCACCTGTCCAGGCTAGAGAATCAAGAAATGCAAGTCCAAGAAAGTGAAATCAAGGACGCATTTCCTGATGAAAGCCTGTTTAGAGTTGAAGGCAGGGAACTTGGTATGCAGACATAGTCAATTATTTAACCACCAAGCAATTCCCTGGGAACTTCAACTCTCAGTAAAAGAAATGGTTAGTTCATGACAGCAAGTTTTATTTTTGGGATGAACCGTTTCTATATAAACGACCCTGACTCCATAATGTGTCGATGCGTTCTGGAGGAAGAGACACAACGCATCTTAGCTGAGTGTCATGACTCTCCTTATGAAGGGCATTTTGATGGGAAAAGAACCGTAGCAAAGGTCCTTCAAAGCGGATACTTTTGGTCCACCCTCTTTAAAGACGCGAGGGAGTTTGTTTGAAAATGTGACCCCTGCCAATACACTGAGAATATTTCTTCAAGGGACGCAATGCCCTTGAACAATATTCTTGAAGTTGAGCTGCTCAATGTTTGGGGCATAGATTTTATGGGACCTTTTCCTCTGTCCTGTGGCTAATAGTACATCCTGTTTGCAGTAGATTATGTATCTAAGTGGGTAGAAGCAATAGCCTGTGCTAGGAATGATGCGTCCACTATATCTAAGTTTCTTATCAAGAACATCTTTACACGCTATGGAACGCCAAGAGCCCTGATAAGCGACGAAGGTACGCACTTCATTAATCGCATCATTTCCAAATTACTTGCAAAATATAATGTCAGGCACAAGATCGCTACTGCTTACCACCCACAAACAAATGGTCAAGCAGAAGTATCAAATCGAGAAATGAAATGTATCCTGGAGAAAGTCGTCAATGCAATGCGAAAGGATTGGGCACAGAGGTTGGATGAAGCACTCTAGGCCTACAAGACTGCTTACAAAGCTCCTATAGGTATATCTCCATACTCTCTTGTGTTTGGAAAAGCTTGTCACTTACCTTTAGAGTTAGAGCACAAGGCATTTTGGGCAGTTAAGAAGCTAAACATGAACTTGAACGCCACGGGCACTTAACACAAACTTTAGCTCAATGAGCTCGATGACTGGCGATTGAATGCGTATGAGAACATCAAGCTATACAAAGAGAAGACAAAGCATTGGCATGACCAACACATCAGTAAGAAAGAACTTGTTGTTGGCCAAAAAGTTCTATTGTTCAATTCATGACCACGTTTGTTTCCAGGGAAACTAAAATCCACGTGGTCAAGACCCTTTATCATTAAGACAATCTTTCCACATGGAACCGTAGAAATAACACGAGAAGATGGCACCAACGCATTCAAAGTAAATGGCCAAAGAGTGAAGCCTTACTTTGAAGATGGACTGGAACGCCAAAAGTCATCACTCGCACTATGCAAAGCCAGTTGAGGCCCCGTCGAAGTATCCCTACGTTTGCATCACCATATATTCCAGGGACGCTTCCTTTATCCTTGTCTTTTTGCATTTTGTAATTTACGATGCGTTTGAGTTTGTTGATTTATTTGTTTCTATTTTAAGATTGATTGTACCTTGTTTTTGCCTTCAAAGTGGAAACTTGTTGTTTTTCTTTAAAAGTTGTGTATAATCAAGTTGGGAATAACGGACGCGTTAGATGCAAGTCTAACGCATGGCACAGTTGAAGGGACGCGTCTCGAGAATACAAAAGCACTCGAGTGCTTAGAAACCCGAGGTGTCCCTTCAGCTTTACATTTATTACAGATGTCAGGCGCCGCCTGACGTCGGCCATTCATTCTGTCTCAGCCTATAAAAAGAACCAACGATTCGAGTGCAAAACGAAAAAGAAAACTTAGCCTCTCCGTCTCCCTTGCTTCCGATTTGCTCAAGCTTCTCCGGCCACAATGTCGTCCGCCTCAGACAGCCAGAACCAGACCGTGTTAGCGTTAGGGAATGATCTCACCAGAAGTTCCTATTCCTCTTCCCATTTTATATTCACCTCCCCGAGCCCCAAAAACTACACCAAAAACCCTTGCCCAAACCCAACCCACGCAATGATGGAGCCACCTCTTGCCTTTCCCACGATTCGTCTAGGTCGAAACCTTCCACAAAACATCCACAAACATTCCTTCCCCAAAACCTGCCAAAGCATCATTACCCCTCCACCAATACCTCAACTTAACATAAAGATCCCTCAACCAAAAAACCCAAAATCATCCTATAAGCTAAGGCCAAACACCTATAAAACCGGGATGGCATCCGTCATTCACGGTCGCCTCTAAAATCCTACACCAAGCCTTGCCCCTCCCACATCATTCCTACATCACTATGGTAACTGGTCCAAACGCATTTGACCCACTCCCACCAAACCCCACAACGCACCATCACCAGCTTTCGATCACCACACTCCACTTGTTGAGTAATCCAGCCCTTAGCCACCATTATCCAGTGAATCAGACGTGTCGAGCCAACCACCTCATTTGCCTATTTTCATATCCTCCCTGACCTCATACCCCAGTGGTCACCTCCTTCATTTACTCCACCATAACCCTTCTCTAACAGTCCTGCATTAGAGTGGTCAATCATTGAAGAGTTGGCAGAATTGCTCGACTGACGAGCATGAAGTTTTTGTGCAATTTGGCTGTCTCTCAATCAAACTAAGAGGAAGTATAGTGGATGCGTCAGACCTACCTAACCATCAGCTTCATTAGATTGAAGTGAAAGTGATATGCTATTGATGCCTGAAGAGGAATTGGAAGAAATAATAGAGAAAGGAAGAAGAAGAAAGATAGAAAAGAAGGGGAGAATTGGCCCTGACGCGTCTCAATCACGCCCATCCGACTGTGTGAATGAGGGCCCTTAAAAATTAAAAAAGAGTAAAACAAGGAAAAGACGTTAATATTGGAGGAAGAAGAAGATGAGCAATCTGTATCCGGCCCTGAGGATGCAGCGCATGGAAATAGCTCAAGGCACGACGCACTAGAGTAGGAATTGGAAGACTATCAGCCCACAAGGCAAGGGTGAAGGAAGACGGCTCTCCAAAGGGAATTGGAGAATGAATTGAGAGAACTGGCAAGTGAAGCCAAAGAGCATGCGATAGGAAAACGCAAAGTAACCGATGCGTTACCTAAGAAGACCCGGGAAGAAAGTGTCAATTTAGTGACATACTCGTAGAAAAGGGCTTCTTTTCCAAGCGCCACCCTCTTCCAATATATATAACAGAAACAATAAACGCATTGGGGTGGATCAGTTTTGCGTTGGGCACACACGTATTTGGCCCAACCTCATCCGCATGTTCTACAACAGTGAGTTTGATATGGAGAAGAGCACAACTTTCGTTGATGGGGTGTTAGTGCATTTCTCAACTGACAAGATCAATGAAGTGTTCAACATTGACAGTAATAAGGACGCGGAAGGAAATCACATCTTGGAGTAGCCAACGCCAAGCCAATTAGAAGATGCGTTAAGGACGGTAGCAAAACTTGGAAGCAAATGGCAAACATCAAGAAACGGGGCAAAAATGTTTTATTCTAGGAATTTAATTCCAGACGTGAATTTATGGTATTACTTGATCAAACGGAGCATCATGCCTACAATGCATGATGAAACATTATCAAAGGAACGCATCTTGGCTACCTATTGCGTCATGCAGTACATCCCTTTGGACGTTGGAAGAATTATAAGGGATTAAATCAAGGCCATCAAGACTAAGCGAAGAGGGCAACTCTATTTTCCATGGCTGATCTGTGCACTATGCGAACACAGGGGCATCCCTTTAGGGGATGATCATGAAGATATTGATGGCTTGATAGATATAAAGTTAGTAAGGCGTCTACTTCGCGGTTCGCTGCATCAACCTGCCTTACATACCAAGGTAGTGGCAACCAAGCCTCGATCATCAAAACGCACCCCCAAAAGAAGATGCGTCCAGATTGTTGAACACAACGATGAAGCTTCAGAGCACGAAGAACATGAAACTGAGCTTGAACTTCCGGATGAAGAAACGCAACCAACCCTCAATTTTACTCTCCATGACTCACCATTGGCCCCGCCAGAAGGGAGTCCTGATCAAACGCATCAAGAGCATACTCAAATAGATCAAGACATCCTTTATTCCCTTCCTTCGCCCCCACCAAGTCCAATTCCCAACTTTGTGTCTCCTCCAATAATCTTTGAACCAACTGAGCTAGGGTCAAGCAACGCAACAAATTTTGAAGACCCAGTTGGAAGAAATTAAGAACCAACCCCACCTTGACACAACGCTGATTTAGAAGAGTTGAAAACTTTTATTAGTGATCAGCTCAGACCACTGGTCGCGTCCATCGACGTTCTCTAACAACAGAATCGGGTTCTAAGGGATTATCTAAGGCAACAAACAAGACAGATGCAAGACCAATTCGTTTATACAACGCAGTACATCAATCACATCTTGGTTGGAATGTTTGCTCTGCCTCCACTGCCTACCCATCTTAGAAACCCTCTGAGCTTTATGGATGAAGACCCTGGAGAAGAACATAGAGATGACGCACCTGCACAATAAAGTTTTGGGGTATTGGGTTATTTTTATATGTTGATTTAATTGGTATTCTTTTGTATTTGCTTGACTTGTTTGTTTACTTTATGTGAATTTATGAAAATGAATGAGAAATTCCTATCATTTTGTTTCTTGCGTTTGACCTTAGCATACTTTATTTTTGTTCTTTAGATATTTTCTAAGTCTTGTGCGTTGCCTAACCTCAATAATATCAACTATATGAAATCTATAAGTATAGAGTAGGCGTTAGGAAAATTAACAAGGCCTGAACTTCTCTAAAAAGACAAGTTTACTTTCTAACGCGTGCAAGCTTCAAGTCTTAAAACTCCTTTCGGACTCTCAAAGCCTTTTTGAAATTTTGTTTCTCTTTCAGCAACGAGGATTTAGCTCGTCTCCAAATTTGGGATGAGTATAGCTCATCTCCAATTTTGGGGATGAGGGAAATCCGAGTTAAGACGCATCAACGAGTACATCATAAAGAAAAGGGAACAAAATAAGAAAAATGTTAAACGCAATCCTCTATCATTACTTCAAAAGAAAAACATTAAAATGGCATGAGTTAAGTTGGAAAAGGAACTTAGCCGTAGTTGGATGCTCGCATGACACCCGTGGGGGAAAGCCAAAACGAAGTTAAGTCTCCTAGACCAACGCGTCCCATAGAACTCCTCTATCTAGTCTGAAGAAAATATATCTTGAAACGCATGAATATTATATATGAGTTTAGTTGTGAAGGGTTCTCACCTGTAGTTGGATGCTCGCATGACACCTGTATGGGCAAGCCAAAACGAAAGTGGGATACCTGGAACAACGCATGGGTAAGTAAAAAAATTCATGATTGTTTTTCTTTTTATCCGAAAATTATTTTAAAAAGAACATCTAATGCATTGCTAGTTTAGAAAAAATGAGAATGTTTTGAGAAACGAAAGGAGTTGTTGATAAAAGGCCTGCTGCATCTGAAACTCAATATTAGTCCTTTTAGAAAAGAGTCAATCTGAATTATATTTTCCAAACTCTTATCTCAAACTTATGAATGAATATGATGAGAGGCGAACTCTGCACACCTAAGACAAAGGAGATAACAAAGAATTATTTTGGAATGCTTGAGGACAAGCATTGTTCAAATTTGGGGGTGGTGATAACTTATAGAAATACAAGTTATTTTTATTCTTAAGTTGGAATAACTAAGGTTTTTAATGATAAATTCTCCTCATTTTTAGTAGAAACACATGGAATTATTCAAACATTAACAAACTCATACAAAAGAAGTTTTATTACTAAATATCGCGGCGCTAACGCATTATACTGCAGGATTTCAATACAAGGATTAACGCTAACGCATTAGAGAGGTGCCGTAGGGAAAGCTCTAACGCATAGGTCATGCATCGGAGGGAGTTCAATGCAGAGAAGATTCATTGATCTGATTGTGTCACATCACCACTTGTAAGCATGGGTACCTGCAGCAAGCGGCGTCTGAAGAGCTTCCAAGCAGCAGGCGGTATCTGAAAAGCTTCCGAGAGTCAGGCGACTAACTAGGTCATGGACTTTAATGCTGACCAGGATATGGACTTTAATGCTGCCCATTCATCAAGTGGACATGACCAACGCTTATAAATAAATGAAGTCCCTCCAGAGGTCGCAGTTAGCAAATTATTCAATTTGAAAATTATCAAGATCTTTACTCTCTGTATAGCATAGCTGTAATTTTAGTCTTTTAGAAGCTGTGCTGTGGTGCCAAGACGATCAAACGGGTTGAGAACCACCACCACCGCCGGTCAGGGAGCGGAGGAAGCCAATCTTGAGAAAGGCACTTCGTCCAATTCCTATACAAGTGATTGTACACAATGAGATTGAGCCAAAGAATTACAATAGATTGTATTCTTTAGCTTGACTCAGTTTCCTTCTTCTCATTTATCGCTTTCATTCCATTTGATTAAATATTGCTTTTGTAAAAACTCTCTGTTTTTTTATAAAATTCATATATTTGATCCATCACACACTTTGCCCTTGTTTGTCTCTTGTTTATATTGAATGCATTAATACTTTATGCAAACTTCATTTCAACGCTTAAGCCAACTTGACAAATTGGTAAAAAGCGTCTTTAACTTAGATTGTTCGAAAGAATAACTAAGCTGCATCAAGTAAGATGCCTAGTACAGCTAAAGATAGACTTACTTGTGTTTGTTGAATTCTGTGTTAGACACATGCATCCTAGAGATAGATTTTGTATGTTATTCGCATTGAGAAATGTTGAATGAAGTTTAACGCATAAATAGAAGATAAGAAAATCACTCCATCTCATCCACATCACATCCTGGTTTGTGTACATTCATCTTAGACCGACGCATCCACTTACGTTAAACTCCATTCTCACATGATCCATCACTAACTCTCTTAACTCTTTTGCATCTCTTGCAGAGGCACAACAATTTAGTGTAAATAACACATTTCTCACATTTATTTAGGAAACCCCCTACAAAGATACAACGCAAGGTTTGCGTTTGGTTAACTGAATTCCTGAGTTCGACCCTGGATTTACCAGGAACCTAAATTAGATTTATACTTGGGTCTGGTTTAGGAAAACTTGAACGTCATTAGAAGGAGTTGTGTGCGTTCTGCTGCATATATCTAACTCCCCAACGCGTTACAATTACTTAAACACATCAAAGCATAAACGCATCATTTATACTTAGAACTTATTCTTCCAATTTATTTTATACAAAACACTCGTAGAACGAATCACGATAGCAACGAACAACACTGCCGGAAAAGTTTAAAACCAATGTTTTATGAGCAATTAGCTCCATGTTTTCTTTTTCTTCTTCTGTTACAGTGCTTGGAAGCTTGGCTGGATCCTCCAGGGCCTTATATGCCCTTTGTTGTCCCAAGATGGCCTTGATTTTCGCTTTCTACAAACCAAAATCGCCTTTCCCATCAAAATTTTCAATGTTATACCTTGCTACTGCCATATCTGATTCAAATTTTATCTGAAAAGTTCCAAGATTTTGCTTCTTTAGAATCTTGACTAATCTTGAAGCTTTCTTGCAGGCTCTGATACCACTTGTTGGGCTTGAGAAGTGAAATATGGGTTGAAAAATACACAGTGCACTTAATCTTTTGGGCTTAACATTACTCAGGCCCTATACGAATATCGGATACCACCTTTGATAATCACATAAACACAAAAGAATGTGCTAAACGCACAATCCGTGTGATGAGAAATCTTGACCCTACACCTTGATGGCTGAGATTAGAAGAAGGCACTGCAGTTGATTGTAGAACTCTAATGTCTATTCTTTTCTTTTCTTTGTTGCAGAGAAAATAGAGAGAAAAGAAAAGAAAAAACCAGAGGGAGATGCTGCCGGAAATCGCTTGGACGATGAGGCTGCAGTTGTCTAGCCGATTGGAGGTAAAGCAGGAAGTCGTCTAGACGATGAAGGCTTTACTGAAGATCGTCTAGACGATGAGGGTCTACACGATAGGGGTGCCGAGGTAAACGATCGATGGCAAAAAGCTAAACGATCGTTGGCTAAATGCTACACGATCGATGGCTCAAAGGTACACGATAGAACAAGATGATTGGAGAAGAAGATGAACATGGTGGTTTACGTGGTTCGGCCAAGGATAGCCTACGTCCACGAAGAAGCTAATGGGAGTTTTATTAGGGAATATTACAAGATCGCTACAAGATAAGTCTCAAGCTTTCTTGATCACTCTGTACAATTTTTTTTTTTCTCTTACTCTTACAATTAGTTACAAAGTGTATATAAAGGTAGCTTGAATGTAACAGATTGTAACTACTTTGAAGTTGTTTTCACCTTCCTGTATTAACACAAACCATTTCATGAATAAAAGTTAATTAAGTGGAATAATAATATAATTAATATGATCCATTACATTATTTTAGGTGAAGTATTTACCTTTCCATACCAATATTCCAAAATACTGATCCAAATATCAATGCACCAATCAGAGCGAAAATTAGTCTCATGGCATTGTTATGAGGACTTCTCCAATACACAAATCTTTGCTTGCAAAGGCAACTCAAAAATTGGGATAAAAGCTATCTTGAGAATAAGTTGAATCAAATTTTAATGGCTTTGTACCCTCAGCTGGAATACTATAATGTTTGATGGAAGCTTCAACATTTCTGGAGGAGAAAAAAATATGGTAAAAATAAAAAATTGGTTAAACAAAAAAAGAGGAAACATAGAAGAAATTAATGTTCATTGGTCAATGTATAGCAGCACCCACCGTATCAAACTTCAGACCAAATTAGAATTCAAAATAGTGTGATAAAGACTAGCAATTAGAATAGAAATTTAGATTGGACATGCACCATTCTAGATCATTATCACATTGTGTCCCATGTCCTAATTTGCATATGAAATTTTAAAGAAATTCTTTTTTCAAGAGAATAATTTTGAAATATTTATGAAAAATTAAAAATAATATTACAAGTTTTGAAAGAATAAAGATGAAACAAATGAGAAAGTTAAATACTATAAAATGGTATAACTTACGATGATGGTAAGTCAGAGCTAAAGTGATGGCAAAATTGAAAAGCAAGGCATAAATGAATAAGACACCAACACCCAACTAATACCAATATTACTAGTAGGGATCCCAAGTGAGTGAAGAATGTTGTATCCAATAGTTTCATTCTTTCCAAAGAATAATGCAGACTTCTGCAAATTTTAATTTACCATATTAGTCAAATAATAACCCAAAACATTATAAACTAAAGTTAATAATAAAATTTATGTTATCAACTTAATATGTTTGAATCGTTTTTGCGGATGGTACGTAGAATAACAAAACATTATTGTTATTTAAAACTTTTTTTTTGAAAAAAAGATACGATTATATTTGGGTTAAAAATCTCCTTTGGTCTCTAAACTTTTATTAAAGTAGCAATTTAGTTCTTGAACTTTCCTTGGTAACAATAAAGTTCTTATACTTTCAAACTTATAACGATTTAGTCCTTAAAATTTGATAAGTAACAATTTGATGTCTATACTTTACCATTTGTAACGAATTAGTCTTTTTTTTTTTATTGATTTATATTTTTTGGCCACTTGAGATTCCACGAACCATATCATCACCAACTATTATTTCTGAGCATACATCAAGACCAGGAATTTTCAATACATAATCAGTTAAAATACTATGCACTATACCACCAATGTTGTTGCCTGAACAAATTATCATAAACAAACAAAAAAAGAAATTAATTACACGAGTTGTTTACTAATATAGGAAAATGAGATAATTTATTTATAAACATATCAAAATGTCATTATTTATCAATGATCAACAGAAACGGAGCTATTACTGTCCAAGGTATAATTTTATAATTTAGCCTATACTAAATTAAATTACCTTCATAAATCCATCAATATGTGGATTAGGCTGTATTTTCTTTTCTTTCTCTAAGTAAGCCAACTCTTTTATGTAGCCTACAAGATTAGAGAGAATCAATTATATATAAAAATAATCCAAATATAATATTAAATGATTATGAAATTAAGAACAAATTAATGAAAGGGCACAGACCTGAGCAGCAAAGTCAAAAGTTTCTCGTACAGTTAAATCTGCTAAGTGATTGTCTGATTGACCGACATAGGCAGAGATTCTTTGGACACAAAATTCTTCATAACTAATTCTACCACTTTTCTGGAACATAATCAACAATAATATAATTATAAAGGATTGAATCCAAATATATCAACAATCTTATTTATTTATTTATTTTTAATTAAAAGTGTGTTCATTTTTTGCAGTTGATCAATTTGATATTAATTTTTAAATAGTGTGACATTGTAGTTTTAATTTAATATGTCAGAGATATATTTATAATGTATTCACATTAAGGTTTCATTGATATACAAATTAAGAAAAGATAATTTTAGAAAAATTATTTTAAATGACAAATCTATTCAAAATATTTTCAAATATAATAAAATGAGACATCTATCAGTGTCTATTAATAACAGATGTTAGTAGTCCATCAGTGTCTATGACTAATAGACAATAGCATTTTACCATATTTATAAATATTTTAGTTCATTTTACTATATTTGAAAATAATCCCTTAACCAAACTACCGTTTTCATAAAATAAATTTCTACCTGACTATAGGTATGCATTGAGAGTCCATTTCCATTCTTCATTAAAAAAATAAATAAAATTAAAGGAAAAAAAAAAGTAGCTCTAAGAGATTTTTTGTGAAAAAAAAAAATCAAAGTTCAACGTTGAATGAAAATTTTCAAAGACTAAAATCATGATTGAAATATAGGGAAAATTATTCAGAGTAAATATTATGACATACATAATTATTAATCATATATAATTTTGTTTTATGAAAAAATTAATTAACCATTTTATATTAAAATTAATTTTTTGGTGTATAATAAAATAGATATTCAACACTGACCTTTAAGTTGCCATCAAGTTTTCAGCAAGGGCTCGAAGTAAGGTTGATTTTCCAGAACCTGGAGGACTCAGCAGCAATGTCATCCTAAAATTTCACCACAATTTATGAATAGGGAATTATGTTTATAGATTGTTACAAACCATGGCAATCTTCTATATACTTTAATATTAATTTAATCACTAATTTTTTTAAACATCTTTTTTAACTCTAAATATTAATTTATCTTAATCTCAATTTCTACTCATTACTCAACATAATATTAAGGATTACTTAGATCATATCTCAACCGTAATGAGTTCACATATGCAAATTTTACTGATCTAAAATGTATATCCTCCTTGAATTATTCTTTATTTTATTTATTTATTATTATTTTTTTAAAGAAATAACATTTCATTGCAAAACCATCAACTAGACACCATAACGGCCTTCTCAAGACCCACAACCTGGAAGATCTAAATGGAAAGGTTTAAAATCCAATTACACGAGTTTTCGACACATATAGTGTAATAGGCCAACTTACTACAATACCTAGAAACAAAACACTTTTGATGTACGAACTTGATGTTAAAGCTATAACTTCAGCATAAATCACACCATATAAAGTTAAGCTTTTCAAATAATTATTGCATGTAAGTATATAATTATGTTTTATAAATTAAAGTCTCAATTTTACCTTCAAGGTTTGACGATACCACTAATGTCATTCAAGATGGTCAACGGATATATTTTAGATTTAATAATATTCCCAAACTTATGTTAGTATATTCTGTAGAAACAAACCAAAATCAATTAGTAAAAAACAAAAGAAGAATAGGAAATCAAAATTAGAAAATAAAAATGATTAGTACCTCAATCACACATCATATGCAAAAATGAATAGAGTTGGTAAAGATCTTGAACCCACTTGAAAATCCAGATGAGGACATTTCAAGATTAAAGAAAAGTGGGAATACATGAATGAGAGTGTATTTACTATAAATTTGATGAAATTTCTGTTTTATTGCTATTCTTCCCAAATGAATCTTTAAAACAAAAAATAATATGAATCAAAATTTTAAAATAAGATTAATTAATAAAAATGAGATATTCTCAAATATTTCCGGTTTAAAACAAAATTATAACAAAGATGATCATAAAAACAATTTAAAAAATGTATGATTTAGATATGATTAGCAAAAAATGTAATATAAATAAAAAAAAAGTTAGTTAGGAAAACTAATTAATATAAGATTTGAAAATTCAAAATAAGATAATCATAAAAATAATTTAAAAACAGATGATTTAGTTAATATTAAGAGAAAGTAATTTATCAAATTTATAATGCATACTCTATTAATTTTCATTGAGATTTTCATGAACTAAATGCATCTTTCATGCGAAAAATTTGGCATAAATTTCGTGTTTAGTTTGAAAATAATTTAAATTTGTATCTCAACGATCTTCTATTTTTAAAATTTTTTTTGAACTTTTTTAAATCATTTCCTAAACTAACTTTGTAAGAAAGATGCAGAATTAATTACAGTTGAATTAAAAAGGCTGGGGTATTTTAGGATTGACGAAAAATCAATCCATGTGTGTGTCATACAATTTTCTATATTTCAAAAGAATTCTGCGGTGTGTTATTTCTCCTAATAATAGTGTAATTACTATTACATACCTGAATATCCCTTTGAAAGGTGGCTTTTGGGTAGAGATAAAGTTTGACTGGCTTTTGGGCAGAGATAAAGTTGGCCCATTGTTATTTTATCTTTTTTTTTTTTTCTACTTACATTTATCAAACTATACGGATGTGATTAGTGAAATTTTGGAATGTGGTTCCGCACACAGTATACGGATGTTACATGCAATATCTTAATAAAGTCAGGGACAATAGGAGAGCAACAGACTATTAAATCAAGAATAAACACAAGAAAATTAGTAACCCACCAGAGGCAGAGTGCTAAGAAAGATAGTCCACTAATATATAAAAGTCAAGACAATTATAACGTTGTATTTATCTATAAATAGAGAATATTATAGTGATACACGTAGAGCCCAACTTAGCTAATCACCTAGGCTTCCCCTAGATGTGAGACTCCCTCTCACTTGAACATAGGTCCTTTATGTATGCATATATTAGTGTCGGATCACTTAGGTTCCCTTAAGTATATGAGACTTATCACTTGAAGATATCTTTGCTTCTTATTATGAATCCCTTCACGTGAGGACTTAGGCTCTCCCTAAGTCTTGAGAACTCCCTTCTTGAAGAGTGAAACTTTAGGCTCCCCCAAGGTGTGAGAAATCCTCTCAATCAACAATGTCTTAGGCTCCTCCTAAGACCGAGCAATCTTTGTTCTTGTGAAACACTCATTGTAAGAGCAAGTAAAGAACATGTCGCCATAAACAAAGCATGAAGCCTTCTTGAAATCAATGCAATGCAGAATATAAAATTCACACAACGATCTCATAAACAATAGATGTGACAACCCTAGCATAAGGAAAGAAATATTCTACAGAGATGACACTTTGAAGAATAATCTCTAAGATAAGTTTCCGCAGAGACAAAATCTGAGATAACTCCAAAGCAGCCTAAGAACACACAGGCAGAGACTTAAACAAATATATTTAGCCAAATTCACATTTCTAACTGTTCATATTTTCATTGTTATATTTAGCTTTTTTTAAGTGTAGATACCGTATTTTGTCCCGTTTACTTTTTATTTTCATTTTTTTTTTTTGTTGAATTTAGTCTTTCAAGATAAAGTTTGAATTTAATTTGAAGTTGTTTTTTTTAAAAAAAAAAAAAATTAAATTAAAATTAACAATCATTATATTTACCAAAGATGTCCTAATTGTTTCTACTTCTCTCTCCCATTCATTAATATACCACGTTATTCTCTCCTTTCCTCTTTCCTAATTTTTCTCAACTACCTCTTCCCTATTTTCTCTCCACCTTCCTCCTATTTCCTACTTTCTTCACCATTTTCCCACTTTTTTTTCTCTTCTTTCACCCATCACTATCTCTCCTCTCTTCCACATTCACATAGAAAAACTAACTTTTTTTCCCTATAAAATGAATCCCCTGTAAAATTAGAAGGGACCAACATCATGTCAGTGTGAAAGTAACGAAGGTCTCTTCTTCACTCTTTTTCTCGAATTTCACTAGTAAAAACATCTCTATTCCACTCTTTTTTCTATTTTAATTGTACGTGTAATGTGTTGAGAAAATGAGGCGAGAAGACTAAAGTAAAGATTTCAAAGCTATCCTTTCTTTCTAATTTTAGGAGATAGAATTTCTTCGTTGTTATTATGAATATTGACTTTTCTTCTCTTCTCTTTCAATTGCTAAATTATGTCTCCTGATTTAATATTAATTTTTTAAGGAGAGGATTTACTGTTGTTGTAGTTCAATATGGTATTTATTAGGTTTGTTAGATTCGATTTAATTTGGTATTAATTTGTTACTATGTTGTAAACTTGCTGTTATTATATTATTGACACTAAATCTCATTCCATATGAAATTTCAAATCCTCATTTTATTCTATTCAAATTTTGTATATTTCATAGAAATTGAATCTCACTTAATTCTAATATGTCTAAAGTTTAGAATATCAAAAACTAAACTAATCTATCTACTTATTTGGTTGAAGATAGAGTAATGTTAGTTTATGGATTTTTGTTAAAATTCCATGAATCCAAGAAATGTCAAACCAAAACTGAAATTAAGAATTAGTAGTGTTATCTTTGTTATTTTTTTAAAAATTTCATAAATACATGAAAATTCTTTGCAAATAAAACATTTTTTAAAAGAATAAATTTGAAAAAAATTAGTATTCCACTATGGATTTTATGTTAAAATTCCATAGATACATGAAATTTCTTGCTACTTTAAAATTCTAAATTGAAATCATTTTCACAAAAATTAGAAATTTGAATTTCTAACCATAAAAAATAGTTTCTAATTTAAAATGAGATTAAGTAGGGTTTTCTTTCTGGAATTTATTTATTCCTTAAATATATGAAATTTCTCATCAAACATCAACGATGAAGATTAGAAACATTAAAGTTTGATGTTATAATATTCTTGAGGTATAAGAAATTATTTTGGGAATCCAAAATAAAATTTCAACTTACTTATTAGCTCTGATATCACTCATACTTATTAGCTCATATTTTATTTCTAAAATGTGAGCTAATAAACACGAGACATTTTATAAAAAGCAAAACAGTATTTTGTGGACCTTATTTTTTTAATTTAATAATAAAAGATAAAATTTGGTAACCGTTTTTACGGGTGTTGTTGGGTGCTACACTTTGCCTACACAAAAATGATTCCAAAACTCAAATATACATAGATCGATATTTGTTTTTTAAAATCATGCATTTAATATGGTTGGTAGCGACTCTAAAACTTTTTATTTAAAGAGACCCATAAAAGAGAACGTCGACCACTACGCATCCTGATCATGTTGCGATAGCTTGACGACTTCTGTGTCAACCACCTTAAGAGAGTCAAGCCATTTCATTTTATATTTTATTATTCTATTATAATTTGTTGATCCATTTTATTGTTGCCTTTTCTATGTGATTTATGTAAATATTTTTGTACTAATTTCTTTGTGCAAATTTATTTTGCATACTACCATGCATTCACACATTTTCACAAGCCCTCTCTCTCTCTCGGGCTACTATCCTATAGGAATAGAATTGAGAATGGAATAGTGTTGACCTTCAAGGGTTATCAACTCCCATATAGGCACATGAAAAATTCTCGCTCAAGTTGATTCCATTGTTGATATATATATATATATATATATATATAAAAGTTAATTTGAGGGTCTTTTTATTTTCTAAGTTAGAACCCAACTTTACACTATTATATATCCTAGAGATAGCCAATAATTATTAAAAGTTTTAATTTTAGGATACACCAAATTTTGTTGACATTTACATGCGTGATGTCCTTGTTATCATATTCATATTACATATTACTTATTACTTATTTCCTTCATGTATCCTAAGTTCATCAACTCAATGTGCACATATTTAATTAATTTTAAATATCTTGTTTGATCTCCTTTTTTTTTTTTTTCTCTAATCCTAATTTTTTTTAAAAAAAACATTTTCACATGTTCTTCATGACCCATAATTTTTTTTTTTTTTTTTTTTTTTTTTATATGTATCTATCATTTCAAACTTCATGCAAAATTTCATTTGTTTATCCATAAAAATATTTCGTTCACACCTTATGCAAAATCACAACTTTTTCCCTTCATTTTTATATTGTTTATTCGTGTCATCTTACTAACCTTTTTGTTAATCTTCCATATCATTTATCTTTCTTGCAAAAATAAAAAATCAAAAAGTAAAAATATATTTTCTTTTCTATTTATGTCATGCATTTGAGCATTTTGCACGTTTTATTTTAGTATTTCATATATCACATGTGATTCCTGAAAATTTATTTTCTAGCATCATTAAATCGGTACAAAAATTCTTCAAAAATAATAATAAAAAATTTGAACTGCATTCATATTCTTACATCAAATTGATTTTCATTGTCTTGTACATCATTAAGTTCTTTTTAAAAAAACAACTATAAAAAATGTTATCAGTAGTTGTATTCATATCATGTATATAACAAATTCTCATAATTCATACATCATTGTGTTAGTAACATATTCCTTTTGGGCTTCACATAGATTGAGTTAAAAAATACAAAAAAAAAAAAAAAAGAAAAATAATAAATCAATAGTTGCATTGTAAGCACTCGATCTAAATAAAAATAAGTCAGGAATTGAGCCACGAAGTAAGAATGGATTGTATGATAGATTAAAGAAGCAAAAATTTGGCTTAGTGTGCAAACCATGCTTTAAACCTAGGGAAGCTTGTAGGAAAAGGGCATGTGTTGGCCTAAAAGTAAAGGATGAGAGAAATTGGCTAAGTGTTGGAAGTAAGGTTGAACGCATGGTCCACTAAAGAAGAGAGAATTTGACTAGGTTTAGTTGAGGAAGTTCAACTCGTAACATAGTTGACTAAAACCCTAAATGCACTATCTTGGGCGCATGATAGGACCAATATGGGCGTATGGGGTTGAATTGGACGCATAGTTAAAATTGGTTAAGTATTGGACAACACATAAGAAGATTCAATACATCAAGTTGAATAAAACCCTAAAACACAAGTGTGGATGCATAAGTGAGGTTTTTTGGATGCCTAGAAGGATGTGTGAACACTAACTTAGGTACATGAGAAGCATAAGCAAAACATGAGCATGCATCATAAGCATAAGCCTAAGCAAAACATAGTTGAATGCATAGTCCACTAAAAGGATCAGTGTTGGTTTGTAGGGATAGACTTTAATCTTGTAAGTCCAAGAGGATAACGTGTCGGGTTGTAGGAAATGTAGGGGGATGCCGAGGTAAATAAGGTTTCAAATCCGGTTTTCGAATCCTGATCTGAATCCTGATTTGAATCCTGGACTTGGACCGTTGCATGCATCCATATCATGCATCGAACCTATTGTTAAGTGAGAAAATAAATAAATAAATTTGTTCATAGAAACCTATGCATTTTGCAAAAGTAGCTAGAATTTTGATTAATTTTCCTAACCTTCATTATTCGATTAACTAATAACTTTTTTTTTTCCTACATTTTGTTTTCAAATCACTTAAAAGCAATATTAGTGTAGGAGTTTTATAATTCTGGTTTGTTGCATCCATTTTAATTATTAATGGTTTCATGCATCATATGGCTTCTGGATCAGTTCCATGCATTACATTAACATGCATTGAGATACATTTACACTTTAGGATAAATACTAAGATTTTAAAATTTTCAATCATTTTGTGGTCCCGGTTCACCAAGTTATTGAATGCATCATAGGAAAGTGTTCATACATTTTTCTTGAAGATAACTTCAAAGCATTTTAAATTTTTCAATCATTATGTTACTTTTGGTGCATCCATTTCATTCATCAATGGTTTTATGCATCATATGGTTCATGGTGTCAGTTTCATGCACTACATTTACATGCATTAAAATAATTTTGCATTTTTGAATAATACCAAAATTTAATTTTTCTCAATCATTCTGTGGTCCTAATTCACCAATTTTTAAATATCCATGTTTTCCTAATATCTTTAGCAAGGATTCATAATATAAAAAATTTCTGAAAAAAAATGAAAGTTTCTCCATTATTTTGTTTATTTTCACAATCCTTATTAATTAAGACGTTATTAAAGTAATAAACAAATATGGTGAGTCACTGTGTAATGAGTGAGCAAAAAGAAAAAAAAAAAAAACCAAAGAAAAAAGGCCCAAAAAATTGACAAAAAGCCATATGAATGCTTTCATTTATGTGTGAACAATGATAAATACTCAAGGTCTCAACCATTTTAAAATACCTTGGTGCATACCATATTATGCCAGATTTCAATCTATCTTAGCTTAGTTGGCTTACTATACATTTAATAAGTTATCATATTACCGGCCAATGAAAAAGTCTATACACTGGGTAAACTGTCTGTTTTTGTCCCTATTGGGTAACTTTGAGGCCAAAATCCTTCAACTGCCCATCTTATGTATTACTAGGAAAGCTTGGAAAGTAATGAAATTATGTTAAACTTTATAAAGTCGGTTGTTCTATAACTCAATACTTGTAATTTTGTTACATGATCCAGTGTCTTGACTCTATATCATTGAATTCTTGTCCAATTTGATTCCTTCACCTCGTTGTTTCACATCCTAATATGACACTTCTCTTTCCTCTTTTTGGTAAATTTTGGATAATGATTTTAAGAACTGGATAAGTAGTAACTTAGGAGGTAATCTTGATATCCTTGTTATTTTCATTGAGTTTGCTTAAAATAAACTTTATCAAGATTCATTGGAGTACTGAGCATAGATGGATGTTTTCAAGCAGATGTCAATAAATGGATCTTAAGAGTCACTCGAATCACATGTATGTGTTAAATGATTTGATCATAATTTTGTTATAATAATTGTGTTGGGTAAAAAAAGAGTGGCAAAGAAGAAAAAGAGAAAAAGAGAAAAAGGAAAAAAAGGAGAGAGTTAAAATAAAAGGGCATGACAACACTCATATCGTAACTGGAGCAATCAATATGTAAATAAATTGATTGTTAATTTGAGAAATGCTTGAGATAAATCAAAGTTTGCAGAATATCATCAAGTTAGAGCATGATTGTAACAAGATTCATCACACTGGGTCAAAGTAGCAGTGGGAGATTCATCGAGTTGAAAAAATAATCAAATTGGCAAAGTCATCAAGCTCATTGGGTAAAATTACCATTATCATTTTCCACAAAAAAGATCTACAAACTAGAGCAAAGAAGAGGCGAGGGATTCATCAAGTTGAAAAAATTATCAAATTGGAAAAGTCATCAAGCTCATTGGGTAAAATTGGCATCATCATTTTTCGCACAAAAGGGTGCACAAACTGGGACAAAGTAGCAACGAGAGATTCATCAAGTTGAAAAAATTATCAAATTGGCAAAGTCATCGAGTTCATTGGGTAAAATTATCATCATAATTTTTCGTAAAAAAGTTCTCACAAACTGGGGTAAACACTAGAGGAAGCAAGAATCCATCTTTTTGTTAACAAATGAAGGCAAAGGCTCGACGTAATCAAAGAAGCCTTTCACATTGAGGACAATAAAAGCTGAACAAAATCACATTATTGAAGGCTAAACCAGAATCTTTGCACCAAATGTCTTGAACCAACTTGAAGAAATGATGAGAAACAATTGTCTGCTTTTGGGACTATTATCTAAAAAGGGAATTAGAGTATTTCTTCTTTAATTTCATCTTCATATCCTTTTTGTGAAAAAAAAAAGTCCTTTTATTGTTCCAGAGGTTTATTCTCAAGCTTCATTTTCGTCAAATAAAAGCTTTTGTGCTTTCTTATTTGCTATCTGCATTCTCAGACATAAGCTTCAAGTCAAATTTGTTTTACCTAACATTCTTTGTAAGGATTGAGTTTATGGGGCGATTTAACTTGATCAAGCAATACTTTGATTTACTTTTTGGTTATCTAAAGTAATACATAGAAGACTTCTCCAAAATAGCCCACCAAATTAAATATGATTGAGATCTTTGCATAAAATTCTATCCAAATGAGCCCTACTTGATCATTTTATTGTGCTTTGAGAGTCCTTTCCAAATGAGTTCACCTATTTGATACAATTGAGATTATCCTTATATAAATCTTAAAAAATTTTGAATGAGCTCACAAAGTTTAATAAGGTTTAAATTATCCTTATACCTATCCCAAAATCCTTTTCAATTGAGCTCACCCCTTATACCATTGGCATGATATAATCTTGTATAGACTCCAATACACCTTTAAACATAAATAATTTTTCATTAAATGAAGGCATTAAAAAATGGATAAAGTGTTCACTTATTATCCCAAAGACAAATTTTGTTTCTCATAACTTCTATGTTAGATATTGATTAACAAGGTGAATATAAACAAGATGATCATTATGTTGTCAAAAGTAATTGCTCAAATTTTTCTTTTAGAAAATTGAAGAATATATTGTTCTTCATGAAAAGATTGTTTATTCATTTTAGGTCAACATCTAGTTATCGCTAAAAGGACTCTTGCATTTGGTTAGTCGTACCAAAGTCTTGCATCATTTATACAAACACATGCACCAAGTACTATTTAGATTTTAGAAATCTTGGTCAAGATCATTTGAAATTTCTAGCATTCAATACGTGTCATGAATCTCAGACATAAATTTCACTTACCATATGCATTTCATATGCTAGCATAGTCTTCACATGCATACACATCATCATTCCATTACTAGATAACCATGTGTTTTGGATAAAGAGATATTTTACCTTAATGTATACTAGGGTAAATGGAAGTGAAGATTATTCTTCCATTTCAAGCCAATTCGTAGTTATAGCTTAAAAAAAATGCCTGCATTTGGTCAACCATATCATAATCATTATTTATGCAGACACAATCACTAAATTCCACTTGGATTTTAGAAATCTTAGTCAATACTGTTTGAAAGTTTTAAGCATCCAACATGCATCAAAGATTTCTAACATACATTTGATTTTCCATATGCATCTCATATGTCAGTATAGTCTTTACATACATTTGCATTATCATTGCATTAATAGGAATCATCAGCATTGTAAAGAAAAACATTTTTTGTATGTCATGGCATACTGGGTAAACACAAATATAAAGTGAGTAATTTGTTTTGCATGCGTCATTTAATCATTCTTTTTAATAAGTGCCATGCTCATAAGTAATCCTTAAATTTGTCATTAATAAAGTTCAAAAAGAAAAATTGCATGTTTTATCTTTGCATGAAGTCATAATGTACAATAGTATTGTTTCAAGCTTTTAAAATCATTTCATCATTTTTAATGAAATTCTTGAATCATATACTATTTGCACCTCTTGGAAAGAAACAATAATTTTTTTATGGATCATTAAATCATATTATTTTCTCAAATGTCATGCTTATGAGAAATTAATTCTTTAATTGGCATAGATGTGAATTAAATGATACATTCGTATCGTCAAAAAAGAAGTTGCACTTTTTTTTATCATTGCATCAAGTCATAACTTGCACTCTCTCATCCTTTTCACACTCAAAATAGTATTTCCTCAAGCTTTTCAACTATCATTTCATTATATTCTTTGTAAAAAAAAAAAATTTAATCACGTGCTATTGTATGCCCTTAAAAAAGAAACAAACTCGATTCAAGATCGAGGTTGAACTCTTACCAAGCAAGGTCAATTCCATTTTGATTATATTCAACCTAATCCAATATGATGGTTGAAGTCTACCCCAATTCTAGGTTCATCAAATCTAATATGTCTTCAGGTAGGTTTCAAAATTTAGTGAAGTATTCAAGTCGAAATTGAAGCTTGTGCCAAGCTTGGTTCAATGAATTAAACCTTATCCAAGATTGAGGTAGGAATCTAATAATGCAATGTCAATAGTTTCTAGTTGAAGCGTATGCCAAGCCGAGGTCTATCTTTTCAAATACTATGTCTTCACATTGGTTTCAAATTTTGTTAATTTCAATCTAATCCATGATTATGGTTGAAGCTTGCACCAACCAAGGTCTAAATCAAACTTTATCCAAGATTTAGGTTGAGTTCTTTTCTATTTTGTTTAAATTCAACCCAATCCAAAATTATGGTTGATACCTAGACTAAGTTTAGGTTCGTTAAACCAAGCTTTATACAAGGTCGAGGTAGAAATGTCATCAAACAAGGTTAAATGATTTTAGTTGAAGCATATCCCAAGCCTAGGTCCATTAAATGTATCGATGGCCCTCAACGCATAACTTAGTTATGTCGCGTGATGTTTGTTTTTCTTTGGTTTTTGACACATTTAGCTGTGATGGTACTTAATTTATTTATCCTTTGCCCTCAGCTTGACACTTTTCTTGTAACAATGATGGTTTACTCCTAGTCCTCAGCACATACCTTAATTATCCCAGTCCTAGAACTGAGGTCAAATTTAACCATGTCCATTTATTTTGAACCTAGCCCTAAAGCTATGATCAAAGTTCTCTCAAACTAAATCAAGCTCAATCCTAGAATTGAGGTCAATGCTCGTCTATCAAGTCCAATATCTATCAAACCTAGTCATAGAGCTAAGGTTGATGTTCTTTCAAATTTTGGTTAAATCGACTCACTCCTGGAGCTGATGTCAAAGCTTGTATCTATTGAGTTCATTGTTTATGGAACCTAGCCCTAGAGCTAAGGTCAATGTCTTTTCAAATTTTGATTAAATTGAACTCAATCCTAAAGCTTATGTCGAAGCCTATATCTATCAAGTCCATTGTTTATCGAACCTAGCCCTAGAGCTATGTGAAACTCGGATTTTCATGTTTCCTACTTAAGTAGGTAATTAAGGAAATTAACTAAATGAAAGTTAAATCCTATGTTGAAGAGAAGGAAATTTCTAAGTGTTAATAGATTTTCCTTAAGTAGTTTGGAGATAAACCTTTACTAGTGGAATTTGGCTAAGTGTGAAGCCAAAAGGAACCATGCGTTGAGTGTTAGGAAACATTAACGTATAAGATAAGATTAAATTAGTAGAGGTTTAAGTCAAAGGCAACCATGTGTTTGTAAGGTTGGATGCATGATTGGCCAAGGCGTTGGCAAAAGGCATTGCCCAAGTTGCTCATGCATTGAGAATGCGTGAGCGAGAGCAGAGAGAGCGAGATGTTGAGCGCAAGGTGCTAAGTAGATGATCGTGTAGCAAATGAGTGGAACTACACGATGAGGTAGGCGATCTGTAGCAAATGAGTGGCGCTACATGATGAGGTAGGCGATCGTGTAGCAAATAAGCAGTGAGATAGGCGATTGTATAGCTATGAGGTAGGCGATTGTATAGCAAATGCGCGAAGCCAATGATGTGCTAAATGATCGTGTAGCTTCGGATGGCGCTAAATGATAGAGCTACACAATAAGTGATGACACTACATGATCAATGTAAGCGCTAGACGATAAGCATAGAAGCTGGACGATAGCCCTAGACGATAGCACTAAACGATAGCGTTAAGCGTTAAGTGTTAAACGATGCGCGGGTGCTAAGCGATAGACTACACGATGGGCGTGGGCGCTAGACGATAACCGTGCTACGCTAGACGATGGACGTTGATGCTACACACTAGAATACTAAGAAATGGCCATTGGGTGATAGATGCAGACGCTGGGCGATGACGCTAAGCGATGAGTGGATGCGTTAGACGATAGGGCATAGGTGCTAAACGATGGAGGTACACGATGGGTACAGCAGCTAAGTGATGGGCTATGCACGAGATCGTTGAGAGCGAGATTGTTTACTAAATGATTGAGCTACACGATGGGGCATTGGAGCTAAGCGATAGATGCAAGAACTAAGCGATGGAGCGGTGCTGAGGCTTGTGTTACACAAGGTTGATGAGCTCACTCGAACAAACGGTTGTACCGAGAGATGGTTAGACTTGAGTTAGTAGGAGCTGGACGAATTAAGTTTCATGCAAAGAAAGTCTTGTGCATGAGGAAGATAACTCAAGTAGGTGTTGTGGCATGAGAGTAGGTGAATGACATGGAAGTAGGTGGTGGAAAATCATGGTGCAAACACTCCAAAGTAGAAGGTGTCTTGCGTTGAGACTTGGTAAAGATGATAAGGATCATTTCCTTTGTCCTATAAATACCACCCACAGATTGTCTCTTCAAATCACAAGCCAAATCCTTTTCAATGAACGTAAGGAAGAGTGTTAGAAGATGGATTTGAAGGAGACCATGCATTGGGAGTGAGATCATGCATCGGTCATGAAGTTCCAAGAGGAGGAGATGTTGTCGGACAGTGAAGTTTGAAAGTAACATCAATTTAGGACGAGGATTTCTCTCAGAATACTCGTGCATTTAGAGTGATTCCAAAGCCACCTAAAAGATCTGAGAGTCTAGTTTTCAGAGTAGGGCTGCTGAAGAAGAAGCTCCAAGGAATTGGGCTGAAGAATGAGGAAAAGACATAAGGGCAAGCTGTTGGGTAAGCTTGGGCCAGTCTTGATGTTTTGTGGATTCCGGCCAAACCACGAGGAGTTCTGAGCTAAGATTTTAAGGTAAGCTTCCTGAGACAGTTTAGAGCATGTTTTTAGTAGGAAGTATCTCGACATAAGTCTTAGAACTATGAGTAATCTGAGCTTTAAATTGAATTTAGATCTTAGGGTTCAAAAGGGAGCCTGAGGTGATCAAGGAACTTTTAGAGAAAGGTTCCTACCTTAACAAGGTGAGTGGTATTTTCTAAGTCTTAAAGCATATCTTTTTAAGTAAATTGTATATGCTAATTTTATGAATGAATATCTAGTATGAGAATGAGATTATGTGATCGAGATGGTCAGGGGGTCAACAAATCGAGTTCCTGAGCCCGAGAGGAGAACATTACGAGATGGTTAGGGGATTGATAACGAACATAAATGCACGTTATCATAGTGCTAAATTCTTAAACAATGTTGGATTGCGTTGATAAAACATTGTAAATTGCATCCATCAAGCATCAATTTCATAATATTGCAGTCCCATGCGTTCATCGTATAGGAACAGTTGATTTTAGTGTTTTTATGTAGATTATGCGTTGACGCAATGTAAGAATTATGATCATTGGTCAAGCGCAACTTCACCGCAAGGCTTTGCGATGATTGTGTTCACAAACATTCGTCTGCGAAGGATTGCCGCAACTTGGTCAGCGCAACATGGTGAGCGCATCTAGGTGAAAGGCTAATTAAGTGCGATGGGACAGAAAGCTGATGGCAGTCGAATCCGTATTAAGTTGACAGCCGATAACGATCACAAGTACATTCAGCTTTTCGATGACAAATATTTGACGCATCAGTCAGGAGAATTAAAGCCGTCCTATCCGTGCAATCATAAGAGAGAAGCCACCGTTCACCCTGGATTTTCTATAAATACCAAGGGTGACCTTCAGAAAAGGGGTTCAGCAGTTCACCATTCTTTAGTTCGATGTTTCATACGTCCTTGTTCATAGTTTTCTTTCGTTTTAAGGCAGATGCGAGAGAGGAGGTTGTGCCGATCGATCGTTTCGGTAAGCTTAGGAGAGTGCCGAAAGCTTCAAGAATAGAGAGAGGGTCGATGCCTGCGAAAACGGGAACATCTTTAGAACCAAATAGAGATTACAGTGTAAAAGCCTCAATCAGCAATGAATTGCAACCAGGCTCTCTACCTTTAACTTCCATTGTTATTTTGTACTCCACTCATTTATAAAAATGGAATTTTCTTCTCTATATCTATTCAGTTTCTGTTATTTACGCATGAGTAGCTAAATTAGTTGAATGGGTTGAGAAGCATTTAGCTAGCACAACTAGAGAATCTTCACTCTATGTGGTTATCTTGTATTATGTATGCTTCATTCGTCTATTAGAGATACTCGAGAGGGTAGTCTAAGGACAGGATCTAGGCTTGGGAATGTCAGGTTAGAATCTAGGTTCGGGAGAGTCAGATTAGATCGCATAAACAAGAGATAGGAGCTTAGGAATAAGCACGATTTGTTATCAACGCATTGCATGCATCCTAGAGATAGGATATGATTGTATGTGGTCATTTTGCTTTTAGGCATTTTGCATCATCGCATAGGACAAAAGTAGTGACTTAGGGATAAGCTCTATGGACACTTTTGCATTCAACACATGCATCCTAGACTTAGGAGCATCGCATTTGCATTGAAAAATGACTTGTTGTGCATGGTGGTAGCATGATCGCATAGTCTAACGCATTCCCAAGTAACGCTAGCTAAAGATCTTCTCAACCCATTCATCGCATACTCAGTGCATCTATCACACAACTGACTTTTCTCATATCCACTGCATTTGTTTACTTTCTCATTAACGCAATCAATAATAAACCAACAATTTATTTATTTGGCTACCGCAAAGTTTTCATAAAAATTACCAACGCAACCTGTTTTCACAAGTCTCTGTGTTCGACCCTCGACATACCAGGAAACTTAGTGGAATTTACACTTGGATTCCGCTGAGGAAACATGAGTGCACAACGCAATTTCATCAACGTATATCATCCATAATTCACTTCATAAAAATCCAGCATCAAGTTTTTGGCGCTGTTGTCGGGGACTTCGACAAAATAGTGTGCTAACGGTAATTTTTTATTTCTTTACAGACTCTCAATCTCTAGCGAATTACGACCCAGAGATTGAGAGAACGTTTAGACGGAGACTGAAAGATCGCCAATAGCAACCACAATCAGATAAAAAAGAGATGGTAGAGCAGCCTGGAAACGGAGTATCAAATGATAATAATGTCATGGCGAATTCAATCCTGTTAGCAAACGATCGCAATAGACCTATTAGGGACTATGCATTGCCAAACCTCTATGATTTCTCTCCAGGAATCATGAGGCCTACCCTTGACGGGAGCAGATTTGAAATGAAGTCGGTGATGCTGCAGCTGATCCAGACTACAGGACAATTCAGAGGAAGGTGTGGCGAGGACCCGCACGCCCACCTCCGAAGTTTTATTGAAATCTGCAATACTTTTGTGTTCCCGAACATCTCTGCCGAAGAAGTTCGACTAACTTTGTTTCCATTTTCTCTCTGTGATCAGGCTAGGAAATGGGTGTATTCTCTCGAACCGGGAGAGATCACTTCTTGGGAATAGGTCGTGGAGAAGTTTATGAAGAAATACTTCCCACCTACTGAGAATGCCAGACGAAGGAAACTGATCACAAATTTTGAACAAGACATGGATAAATCACTCAGCGATGCCTAGGCAAGGTTTAAGAGGTTCGTCCGGGATTGTCCACACAATGGGTTACCAGACTGCCTTCAGATGAAATTTTTTTATCATGGTTTGAATCCCGCTTCGCAGACCACTGCCAATGCGACAGCCGCTGGTGGTTTGCTTAATGTATAACGAGGCGAAGAATATCTTGGATCGCATCTCCAAGAACCATGAAGATTGGAGAGAGAGTGACCAAAGATTGAGACTCAAAGACAATGACACAAATAATGGTGCTATTGCTTCACTACAAAACCGGATGACCGTAATGATGAACTTAATCTAGGGAATTGCGATCAGCAGTCCAACACCGCAAAATGGGCAAATCAACGCAATCAGTCAAAACACCGCAAGGTGTGCGACTTACGGTGATGGGCATGTGATGAAGATTGCCCACAAAATCCACAGTCAGTTTACTTTGTAAAGAATAATCCCTTTTCGAATACCTACAACCCCAGGTGGAGAAATCACCCCAATTTTACTTGGAAGAATCAGCAACAGAATTTCCAACATGTGGCGCATAAAGAAAGGCCACCAGGATTCTTCCCACGTAACAACGGTCAGACAAACAATCAAGCAAGTAGCTCACAACCACCGTAATCCTCTTCTTTGGAAAGCCTATTTAAGCAATACATAAAGAAAAACAAAACGGTGCTTCAAAGTTAGGCTACGTCCATCCGCAATCTAGAATTATAGATGGGTCAGATTGCGAGTGAGCTAAAAAGTAGACCGCAATGGGCTTTTCCAAGTTCAACAGAACTCCCACGCAACCCGGGGGGATCAGGTAAGGAGCAATGTTAGGTTGTGACATTGCGAAGTAGGAAGACTATGGAAAGAGAGAAGAAGGAGCTTAGTCAGACAGCCCCCACTGAACCCGAGATTGCGGTGATGCAAGAAGAAGAAAGAGAGAAAGAAGTAGTAGAACCAGAGGTTGCGTCGACCTCAAAGTCAACTGAGACGGAAACCATGAAAGTACAGTTGCCCCCTTTCCCACAGAGACTAAGGAAGAAAAAGAATGAAGAGGTACAGTAGCAATGCTTCTTATCTTTGTTAAAGCAATTACATGTTAATATTTCTTTCAGTGAAGCGATTGAGGAAATGCCTGCCTACACAAAGTTTCTGAAGGATATGGTAACTAAGAAGAGGGGAGGTGGTAAGTTTGCCCCAATGGCGCTAACTCAAAGTTCAAAATCAATCATTCCACCGAAGATGAGTGATCCTGGGAGCTTTACTATTCCTTGCTCCATAGGAGGATTGTACATTAGGAAAGCCCTGTGTGACCTAGGAGCCAGCATAAATTTGATGCCTCTGTCAATCTTCAGTGTAACGACTGGATCCTTATACATTATGATCCGACCGCTACAACATGCATAAAATTTCAAAGAACATATCTAAATTTTATTAATTAGATAGAAAAACTATATAAAAAGTTTATTTATCAAAACACCAGGATCCATAAAACATTAGCGTGGTGGTACAAAATGCACGTGCCTATAATAGTGAGTTTGATGGTTGGCCATTTGAGCGACGTCCAATTCTGCCATCTACGCTGTGTCCTTACCTACAAAGTCTGTAAAATATAGGATGAGTACATAATATACCTAGTAAGTAGTTCTCACGTAGGGTAGTGACCAAATGCACAATCACAAGCAACATGTCATGAAAACATATGGTTGGGACCGAAAACGTATAATAACATGTGGTGGTCGGTTATGCTTCCAAAATAAATCTCTCTGCTCTGATAGGAAGATGAAGACCTAAGCGGAAACTAACCCATCTGATGATTAGCGGGTCATGCAGTCAGTAGGGCCAGAGTCGCATCCAACATCAACCATTAGCATAAACGTAATATTGGACTAGAGGGGTGCAACCATACATACCCTGCTTGTCTCTAGCGTAAACATAACGTAAGATTAGGCCTGGAGGGGTGCAACCATACATACCCTGCCAGCCCTGGAAGCATAAATTTCTCCGCCCTGATAGGAAGATGAGGACTTAAGCGAAAACTAACCCATCTGATGATTAGCGGGTCATGCAGTCAGTAGGGCCAGAGTCGCATCCAACATCAACCATTAACATAAATGTAAGATTAGACTGGAAGCATAACTTACACCCTGTCTCTTATACACATCTAGATGTGTATAAGAGACAGAGCCCTCGCTGGTCGCGCTCTCGCTCTCGCTCCCACTCTCGCTCTCGCTCTCGCTCCCACTCCCGCTCTCTTCAATTTTCTCTCCAATCTCGCTAGTTTTCATGCGTAGTTGCCTTCACTGCTTGTGGATTCCATTTCCTCTTTTTAACTCTTTCAAATTTTAAGAGTATATGAGCAATTAATTCACCTCCAATTCTTCCAATGAGCAGTGCCCAAACAAAAAGTTATTTACTGTCCGTTGTCTCCTGAATTAGCTAGCGTCCAACTTCTAATTAATCCTCCCTGATTCTACTCCCTTATTCATTATTTTTGGATAATTAATAAATTTCCTATTTTTCCCCTCCTAAATTTCCACCCCTTTAAATAAAATTTCGTTCTGCTTAATATTTGACATTTAATTTCCTGTATGCGTACAAATATAGGTTGTTACATTAGACAGCTAAACGTGGGGCAACTTGTGCCCACGACAGTGACTTTCCAACTGACCGATAGATCTCTGGTGCATCCAGAGGGAAAGGTGAACGATGTACTGATCACCATTGACAAATTTATCCTACCAGCCGACTTCATCATTTTGGACTATAAAGACGACAAAGATGTGGCCATCATTCTGGGGCGACCTTTTCTATCAACGGGTCGTGCTCAGATTGATGTATATAAAGGAGAAATCACTTTGAGTATCAACGGATAGAAGCTCATGTTTAACATAATAAGTGCCATGAAGTTTCCGGATGAAGAAGATCTGCATGACTCAGATGATGACCAGAATGTGATTGAAGAAGAAAAGTTTGATGAAGAAAGTGAAGTAGAGGATGCCAGTGTATCCGTTGCTGCCTGTAATGCGATCACAACAAAAACAAGCAAGGAAGAAGAAATGATCGCAAACCAAGAAGAAGAGTCAACAGAAAAAGAAGAAAGAAAAACAACGCAAACTTCCCTAGTAGAACCACCAACACTTGAATTAAAGACCCTACCAACACATTTAAAGTACGCGTTTTTTGGGGCAGAATGAGAAGCTGCCAATTATCATTTCCTCTACGCTCAACGAAGACCAGAAGAATGCGTTGATGAGCATTCTCAGGAAGCATGTGCGCGCAATTGGCTGGATGCTCGCCGACATCAGAGAAATTAGCCCAGCGTACTGTATTGCACCGCATTCGTCTTGAAGAGGACCACAAAGAAATGATTGAACATCAACGCAGGCTCAACCCTGCAATGAAAGAGGTTGTCAAGAAGAAGATCATCAAATGGCTAGATGTAGGCATTATCTATCCTATAGTAGATAGCACGTGGGTCAGCCCCGTGTGGTATGTGCCGAAGAAGGGCAACATGATGGTAGTCCCGAATGAAAACAATGAACTAATACCGCAAAGAACCATCACTGGATGGTGCATTTGCATGGACTACCGCAATTTGAATGCGGTCACAAAGAAAGATCATTTCCCTCTGCTGTTCATCGACCAAATGCTAGACCATTTAGCTGGAAATGATTTTTACTGCTTTCTGGATGGTTATGCCGGGTACAACCAAATTATGATAGCTTCAGAAGACCAAGACAATACCACATTCACCTACCCATATGGGACCTTTGCTTTTCGTCGCATGCCATTTGGCCTTTGCAATGTGCCAAGCACATTCCAAAGTTGTAGAATGCTAAATCGTAAAAGAAATCCAAGAAGCGTTGGGCTAACATTGCAACGCTGCACTGATGCTTGGTTGCGCAAGGCGTGCGGGATGAATCATGACAAAATCTGGAGCGTTGCAACGCATCGAGTTTTTGCAGCAAAAAACGAGCATTTTGTCCTCAACTCGATACTCGATGCACGATGATCCTTTACTCGATACTCGATGCACGATGGCCTTTTCTCGATAAAGAAATAGAATAAGAAGAAACTCGATAATACTCGATGGTACTCAATCATACTCGATGGTTTATTATACTCGATTATACTCAATGCCATCAATGAAAATATAGAATAATCGATGGTACTGGATGGCATTTTAGTAATTACTCGTTTCTCTTCAATTTGTTGGTTTTCTTGGTTATTTTTTTATCCTTTTGGCGTAATTTTCTCTTAATGACTCATAAACGTGTCGAGGACCATTTTACCTACAAAATTAGCAATTAAAGTAAATAATCAGCACTATTTTGGGAGAATTAACATAGAAAATATACATCATTTAAAGACCTAACATAGAGGCATAACACGAGGAGCCTTTATGAAAAATTTTGGAGACTTTGAGGGTGATAAGTTATATGTTAAGTTTTCTAAATGTGTATTTTGGTTTAGGCAAGTGTCCTTTTTAGGGCATGTGGTGTCAAAGAATTGAGTATCTGTTGACCCTACAAAGATTGAAGTAGTTATGAGTTGGCCTCATCCTTCCACAATTAGTGAATTGTGTAGTTTTCTGGGGTTAGCAGGCTATTATCGTCGATTTGTTAAGGATATTTCTCTCATAGCCACTCCTTTGACATAGTTGACTATAAAGGGAGCTTCCTTTTTTTAAAGTAAGGCTTATAAGGACAGGTTCTAAGATTTTAAGTAGAAATTGATTTTTGCACTAGTTCTTATAGTACCAGATGGATCAGGAAGTTTCGTTATTTATATTGATGCCTCCAAGAAGGGATTGGTGTGTGTGTTGATGCAGCATGGTAATGTGGTTGCTTATGCTTCCTGCCAGTTGAAGAACCATGAATGGAAATATCCTGCACATGAATTGGAGTTGGCAGCAACGGTTTGTGCTTTAAAGATCTAGAGACATTACTTATATGGAAAGAAAATACAGATTTTCCTAGATCACAAGAGCTTGAAATACGTCTTCACTTAGAAGGAGTTAAATATGAAACATCGTAGGTAACTAGCATTAGTGAAAGATTATGACTGTGAGATTTTGTAACATCCTAATAAAGCAAACATAGTGGCAGATGCTCTTAGTAGAAAGACAGCTCATTTAGCAGCTTCAATTACTAAACAAACTTATCTATGTAATGATTATGAATGAGCTAGAATTGCAGTAACAGTGGGAGAAGTCACTGCAGAGTTGGAACAATTAATAATATAGTCGATCTTGAGACAGAGGATTATTGATGCACAACAGGATGATTTTTACCTTGTTAAGAAATTTTGTCAAGTAGAGTTAGGACGAGTCAAAGATTTTTCAGCATCCTCGATCACGACCTTCCTTTTCAAAGAAATTTATGTGTGCCTGCAAATAGTGATCTTAAGAATAAATTATTGATAGAAGCTCATAGTTCCTCTTCACGATACATCCTGACAACACCAAGATGTACCAGGATTTGAAGTAGTTTTTCTGGTGGTATGACATGAAAAGAGAGATAGGTGAGTTTGTTAGTAAGTGTTTTTTATGTCAGCAAGTGAATGTCCAGAGACAGAAGCCAGCAGGCATGTTGGGCCCTTGAGCATACTAGAATGGAAATGCGAGAATATGTCTATGGATTTCATTATGGGTTTGCCAAGAACAATAAAAGGATATATGGTGATATGGGTTATAGTGGACAGACTCACTAAGTTAGCATATTTCATTTGGGGAAGTCTATATATTGAATGAACAAGTAGACTCAGATATATATGGAAGAGGTGGTGAGATTACACAAAGTGCTGATATCTATTATGTCTGATAGAGACCCTCGTTTCACATCTAGTTTTTGGAAGAGTCTCCAGGCAGCATTGGGTACTAGGTTAGATTTCAGCATAGTTTTTCACCTATAGATAGATAGACAAATGGAGTCTTTGAACCAAACATTAGAGGATATGTTACGTGCTTGTGCGTTGGAGTTTGTAGGGAGTTGAGACTCTCACTTGCATCTGATAAAGTTTGCTTATAATAATAGTTATCAGGCTATTATTGGAATGTCACCATTTGAGGCCCTGTATAAAAAGGGTTGCAGATCCCTGTTTACTGGGTTAAGGTTGGTGAAAGGAAGTTGTTAGGGTCGAGCTAGTGTGAACTTCAAATGAAGTGATATAGAAGATTAGAGCTCGAATGCAAATAGTCTAGAGTGGACAGAAGAGTTACGTCGATGTTAGGCATAAGGACCTTGAGTTTGAGGAGGCTGATAAAGTGTTTCTGAAGGTGGCACCCATGAAAAGTGTCCTAAGGTTTGGCAGAAAAGGGAAGCTAAGTCCTCGTTTCATTAGGCCTTTCAAGGTTTTGGAGCGAATTAGCCCTATAGCATATCGGTCAGCATTGCCACCGTCTCTCTTTGTAGTTCATAATGTTTTTTCATATCTCCATGTTGAGGAAGTATGTGACAAATCTATCTCATATGGTGAATTACGAGCCATTACAATTGAATGAGAACTTGAGTTATGAGGAGAAACCTAACCAAATTCTTGCAAGGGAGGTGAAGAATTTACGCAACATGGAAATAGCATTAATGAAAGTTTTATGGCAGAATCATCAGTTTGAGGAAGCAACATGGGAACAAGAGGATGAGATGAAGACTCAGTACCTAGAGCTTTTTCAGGATTAAAAAATTCGAGGACGAAAGTTTCTTAAGGAAAGAAAAATGTAACAACCTAATTTTGAGGTAACTTTTAATTTAATTATCTTAAATTATAAGGTTATTATTCTAAGTTGGAAGGTTAAGATTTGATTTTGGAATTTTGAAAGGAACTAAATGAGATTTGGAAAAAAAAATTGAGTTAATTTGGGATTTGGAAAGGGAAAGGGAAAATGAAATATAAGTATAAGTAATTAGAGTTTTGGTTTCAAAATATTTATATATATGTATGTGTGCACGCACGTGCGCCTCGGTTAGCATGAAAGGTAGAAAAGAAGAAGAAGGGAGTTTCTCTTGTATTGGGCTTTTATGCCCTAGTTTATTGTTTTGTACTAGTTTATTGTATACCCCACTTCGCTTTAGGACAAGTGGGAGATTGTTGGGGTTGATGCTCTAAAGTCTCATGTTCTGTAGTTTGTAGACAGTTTGTATGAACGCTTGTGTTGTATAATATATGATATTTACTTCACATCTTGTATTTTGCTCAGTTGTTTGTTTTATTTGTTTTACCACATACCACTAAACATAAAATCCTTGGTTATCTGTATGTGACTCAAGCATGTATGTGGTGATATACAAGTGGATCATGTCTTGAGTGATAACAAAAAATGGTCTATAGTATATGGATATAAGAGGGAAACCTTATCCTGGTAATGCTACAGATGCGGCCCGCTTTATGGTATGGTCACAAATGTTGTGACTTGTCACAGATGGTTTGATCCTGATAATTCGTGTTGGGGACATACGAGCGAGGGCGTCCTATACAAAGAGTTTGTATAAGACCTAACCACGAAGTGTTAACGTCTCGTTATATAACACCATTCATGATAGAGACTTCACTTCACTAGGATGACCATAGGTAACATGACCTCAATCTTGAGTGAGTTAGAAACTCCTACCATTGAGGGTGTTCCTTTGATTTGTATGGGTGTGAGTGGCCAGGTCGCCGATTCAAACCTACCATTTTGGGGATTCGTCTAATTTGGGAGCTAGGAACTCAGCTACACAAGATGGAATTCACTCATTCCCCGAGGCAGGGGTAAGTAGATAGATAGCTCCCTTGAGGGCTGAGTCTAGGGCTTGAACGATGTGGCGCCACACATCTTCTCTTGGCCCGGGAGGTGTTCACACATAGTTGGACTATGTTGTATTGTTCATTAGAGGAATCAATGGTACTTAAGGAATGAGATGTAACTACAGAGGCAAAATAGTAATTTTACCTAGCTATACTTACGAGCATCTGTGAAGAGTCATCGTACTCATGATTTGTTATATCTGATGGACACAGAAATATATCTGTGGTAAGAAGAGTTCAGCTGTTGGTCTTTAGTGGAATGTCTGACAGTTAACGGATGGTGGATCTCGTGGCTAAAGAGTTTAGTCGACTATTCACACATCGTTGGAGCTTCGAGCCACAGGTCCATTAGGTCCCTGGGTAGCTTGGATAAAGTCGAGAATCAGTGTTTGGGTTAATTTTGAAATGTTCAAATTGACAAGAGGAAGTTTGATTATATATGATATAACTGGACTGGTTAATTATATATGATATAATTGGCTAAATGTATGAGATACATTATTTTGGAGAAAATTAGATATAAATATGATTTATATCAAATAGAGGAGAAAATACTATAGTAGATATGTGATATCAAACTATAGGTTAAAAATATAATATGATTATATTTATTAATATTTTAATTGGTTAATTATACGATAATTAAGCCAAAAATCATGTTCGAACGTGCGTTAGTGGGGCAGCATCAGTTATTGTAACCGATGAATAAAAATGAAATTGGTTTCATTTTGAATCGTTCGTCGAATCGTCCGAAAAGAGATAGAAGTCGCGCGTTGGTGAAATTGTAAGCGATCACTTAAAATCGAGAGCCTATACGATAGTTGCTCTGCGATTAAACAATCGTCTACCTCGCGCCTAAACGATCGTACACTGTCCTAAACAATCGGATAGTTTTCCTAAACAATCGTATAGTATGCGGTGTTAGCTAACTGATTGTATACCTTTTCCTAAATGATCATTCAGTAAAATCTACACGATTGTGTAGTTTCTCCCAAACGATAAGCATCATGCTATACGATAGCATTTTTTTCCCACCGACTTGCTTATCGCCTACACGATCTGTTCATCCTCATTCCAAATCTGGGACTTTTTTCTGGTGGTGTCGTCCTCGTTGCATCCGTGAGTTTACAATTGTTCGTGCTGCTGTAGTCGATGCATCTGTTGGGCGTTGGTTGACCAGGTAGAGGTTTCCGCTGCATTGAGTTCCGAAGTTTGAAGAACGTCTTCAACTGGTATGGAAACTCTATCCCTTGTTTATTTTTGTTCAAAGCATGCCTTTAATTAACTGTTCGTTTGCATAACTGTGCGTTTGAATGTATATTGTGTATTTCAGTCACTGTGAAATTGGAGTGATCCGAAGTGCTCATGGAACTCTTTGGTAAGAGATCCTTCAGTTTCATCTTCTTCACGCTTGAATTAAGTCGTCGAAGGTCTTCTCCCAGCCAATCAAATGAGACCAGTCGTCTCACCTCGCCAGAGTTCTCCTACTGTTGATCGTCACTCGGTCACGCCTTTGTCTGAGCCTCGTATGAACCTTTATTTGTCTGTCACTAAGAATCCTGTTCGTTCGTGCAACCGTCAGACGCTATCGCTCTTACCAGTCGCATCTCCCCTTGCTGTCGCTCGTACTCACTAGTTTCATCCGTCATTCCAATTCTTCGGACCATCGCCATCATTTGTGGGTCTTACAGAGAGAAGTCGCAAGATCCCTCTCTCTTTTTCTCTCTCTACACTTCTGTTTGTCGGCGAAGACACCACCGCATCCATTCTGCAAACATCGCTGCCGATGCCCGCCTTGTTCCAATCGCCAAAATCTTGAGGTTTGGGTAAGTTTTGGGCATTTTTTATTATGTTCTTGATTGGTTCTTAAACACCCCTTATGGTTGGGTCTAATATCATTGTTCTCGTAACATTTAAAGGTTGAATTAAGGTTTGTTTTGTAGAAGCTGAGGTGTTGTCTAAAAGGTGTTAGAACTTGATTTGGTGTTTCTGGACCGTCACTATGTAGGTAAAATTACTTAGAGTTGTGAAAATTATTTAGATAAATTGTGTTTGGAATTAGGCCTAATGATTGAATTTTGAATTGGACTTATGTTCTACGTTTTAGTTCAAGTAGACTATTGGAGTTTCATTATTGTGATCAACTTTTTTTTGGACTTAATTTGAGGCAAGTGATATTATTACTAATGTCTTCGTGTTAGGTGCCCTAGCTTATAATTATCAAGTTATTTAATAGATTTTAGAAGCATGATTTTGAATATGTGATACTTTTTTTTATGCATGAAAGTTACAAAGATTATGAGCATGTTGAGTTTATATGTTATGTTATGATTTGTGTTCTGGGACCATGAGTGAGATTTACGTATGTGATACATGTTAGACCAGCAAGGACGATCTAATGTCTCGCCACGACCCATGTTTTGATACAGTGGACCGACAAGTCTAGTTCCATATTTTGACGGTGTGCCATCAGGGCACTAGATATGTGCAAATCGACGGGTTCATTTGCATGTTATGATTTTCTGAATCGACAACTTCACTTTCATGTTTGTTGACGTGTACCATCAAGTAACCAGACATGCGAGTTAGGGCGAGATAGGTTACCCTCTTAGATTGTCATCCAGGAACAGTTACAGTATGCATGGCCCACTAGCCCCAAGCATTCACTGCATGTGATTGTTTAGCCTGATCCCAGTAATGGGGTCACTTATTGTATATTTTATACTCATCCTTTATGTTTACATGTTTTTCAGACAAGGGCAAGGATACCCGGGCGATTGACAAGAGGAATCCATGATTGTGCCAATGAACCAGAAAAACATTTTCGCATACGAGTTCTTGTGTCATTTTCATATTTTCCTATTTTCTTTCCACGATCTAGATTTTGGTAGAACTTATTTTTTTTTTAGATTTTTCAGTAAATTCCCTTATTATATATTTTATGTTTTAGGGATACCTTGAATCAAAACGTTATGAAATTTTGAGCTAGAACTTTGTCTGAATTCTTTGTTTAATAAAATGGTCTAATTCTCATATTTTAAAAGCAAACGTCTATGTACAAGTTTATGCATACATGAAGTAACGGTCTTATCAGGTATTTTAGAAAGTCAGGTCGTTACAATTCATAGGTTCAACATATCGATATTCTTACAAATTCATAAGTTCGACATCAATATAGGAGTGAATCAACACATTTACATTTATAATAAAAAAAAAAATTGATGAGACATAAAAATAAACAACTAAATGTTGTAGTCAATGTAAATATAAAATTATTCGGTATATAGGACAATATATTGTACAAATTGAGTTGTTCATACACTTAGCAAATATATCCTGATTTATTTATAGAAACTTTAAATATATATTGAATATATTGTGTCGTATATATCAAATATACTTTATTTTCACTCTCTATACTTATGGTTGTTTTTGGCTTTCGTTTATGAGAAATAATTTTAAACTTTTGAAAAAACATTCCTTACGTAGGTTTTGAAAAGAATATTGAGAAGTCCATAATTGTGAGAACCAGTCTTTCATATGTGTCTTCAATATTAATATTATTTAAAAAGAATTTAATAGTTAAAAGGATTGAAAAAGACAATTAGGCTAAATTTTTGGGGAATTGCATTGAATGTCAAATTAATATTATATTTTAGTATTTATGTCATTAGCTTTTAAAATATTATCTATGTCAAAATCTTAAAAAGGGAAATCAGGTTTTAGAGATTTTATATATTTTTTTCCTCCTCTTTTCTTAAGCGCTTCTCCCTCGATTTCATCTTTTTTCCTAAAATGACCTTCAAGATTACTTTGATTCATTAGTTTTCTCCATTGTGTAGTTCATTGTTGAATATTTCTTCTGATTTCAACTGCATCAATTGGAGACTTCTTGAAGCAGATTTCTCTATTTTACGGTTTGTTCATGATTTGTGTTTGATTTTTTGGCTTGAAGTGCGTCATCTCCTTCTTATTCACGATTGTGCATTAACAATTTTGATATCGAAATCAGTCTTTGAGTGGTTTAGATTTGGGGTAGTTGCAAGAATGTTTGTTAATAGTTTGTGTTTTCTCTATTTGTTTGAGATGAAATTTTGTTTTATTGTTTCCATGAAGTCCATTTTCACTCTAATTCGCTTTTTCTTATTTTCATGATCAATTTTCGTTCAATTTTATGTTCAGTTTGTGTTTGATGTATCTTTTTTAGACTAGGTAGCCTGTTCAATTATCTTCTTGAAATTCATTCTTGCTTGAAGATTATTTGTAGTTTGTGTTTCAATTTGTATTCAATCTCTCTATTTACAGATTTTGTGTTTTAGTTTGTGTTCTTATTCTTCTAATATTCTTTGACTATTTTGTGTTCTCTTTCCATTTCAATTTTTCTAAATTCTATTGCACTTAGATGATTTATATCTAATTGTCATCTATTTGCTACCTGATTTCTATTCAATACAATTATGATTATTAGATATTAAATACTTTATGATTTCTATTTTATTGTCAAGTGATGGCTATCTGATTAATATTTGATTACTGTTTGATTTGGTATTATATACTTATATATCAATGTGAGTTTAATCTTATACTTAACTTTTGTATTTTTACAGTATTTTGTAGTTATTAAGCTTCCAATAGTCGTTTTCCATAGTGGTCAATGGGATGATCAGCAATGTTATATAGATTACAAAACTATTGGTTTGTTGGTTAAAGAAATGATGCTTTTTTAGTCTTTTGTTTAGTTCATATAAAAGGAAACTTGACTTGATTCATCCATTGAATTCTCAGTTTTATTGGACTTAGGTAGTATTGGGGTTCAACATATTGTTAAGATTCTTGAAAATAAAGATGTATATTGGTTTTTTTTATCATGATTAAGGATCAATTTACAAAATAGCCCTTGGTTGTTCATGTTATGAATACACTTTTGGAAGTTTTAGTGGGTACTTCTTCTTCTATAATTGAGACTGATTTCGGAGGTGAATTACATGGTTTTAGAGATTTCCATACTAACAATATGTCTTCTGTGTCGTCTGTGAAGAAGGGCTTGTTTGCTAGTAAGAAAATTCTATTGAAGTCATTTAATTTTGTAGGAATGAAGAATAATTTTGAGTTTAAAACTTTGAGATCAAATCCAAAATCTGTTGAGTTGGAATGTTCACAAGAAGGTTGTCAATGGTTTGTTAGAGTCTCATGTTATAAAGTAGTAAATTATGGATGATTCAGAAGTATATTAGTGAGTATAATTACTCTATGATAGTTCGTATTTCTCATAGGCAGACATTTTCACAGTTTATTAGTGATTGTATGGTTGAGAATTTAAGATATAGCTATGATCACTCAACACCAAAAGATATTATACATCACATGCAGATGAATTATGGGGTCGATGTCAGTTAATATAAAGCATGAAGGCAAAAGAATCCATTATGAAGTTGTTTAAAGAAGATGCCGATGATTCTTATGCTTTGATTCCCAAGTTCTTTCTAAAGTTAAAAAAAATGAATCATGGTTTGTTTCTCACTTATTTTGTTTCGTCGTTGATTGATTTTATACTTATAAGTTAGTAATAAGTTAATAATCAATTGACTCACATACCTATTATTGGTATATCAGTCAACTGATTATATAGTAATCAAATAATAATCAGTTAGCAATCAGTTCACGGATTGCACATACATTTACTATAAGTTATTTATTTTTCTCTTATTTTTTTGTAGGGTCATATACTGAATATGAATTGAATTTAAACGGACATTTAAAATATTGCTTCAGGCTATAAGATCATCAATTGAAGGTTAGAGATATGGTAGACCAAATATTTCTGTTGATGGGACATTTTTGAAATGTAAATATGCAGGAACATTACTGACTACCCCAACGATGGATTGTAATAGTCAAACTTTTCCTCTTGCTTTTAACATAGTAAATTCAGAACATGACGCCTCTTGAGAATGATTTTTTGAGAAATTTAAAGTTTGTTTTGGGGATTTAGAGGGATTAGTTATTGTTTATGATAGGCATATAAGCATTTCAAAAGTTATTTTAAATGTGTTTCCGTCAGCTCAATATTATGTTTGTATGGAACATCTTTTGAAGAATTTAAAGTTTTCATTCAAAGATTCTTTGATTGATCAAATTTTTCGTTCTTGTACAAAATCTTATTCAATAGATAATTTCGAGTTGTATATGAGTTGGATGGAGCCAATATACCCATCTATTAGAAAATAACTTAGGAATGTTAGGTTTGATAGATGGGCCCGTGTATACTCTAAGCAAAGAAGATATTAAATGGTGACAACGAATATTATTGAGAGTTTGAATTCAATATTGAAAAATGAAAGAAATTTACCTATTGCATTACTACTTAATTCAATCAGAGAGTTACTCCAACAATGGTTTTATGATAGACGTAAATCAACATGTAGTTTGAAGAATATTTTGAGTAATTGGGTTGAAGGAGTGATAAGAAAGCTAGTTGATGAATCACAGAGTTTCACTATAAGTGATTGCTATTTACTTCTATTTGATTCATTAAATGTTATCTTATGTTGATTGCCATCAGATTGGTATATGATTGCTATCTGATTGACATAAAATTGGTATGTGATTGTTATCTTATATTATTTATTTTGATTTTATATTTTTTAGGTTAATCATATTGGTGATTTTGAATATCAAGTAGTTGATGGAGGTAAAACATTTTTGGTAAAGTTAAATTTTCATAGTTGTTGTTGTCATGTTTGGGATTTGAAAGAAATACCATGCAGTCATACTCTTGTTGTTATTCGTGGACTTGATTTAAATCCATATTCTTTTGTCTCAAAGTTTTATTTTGCTAGCACATTAGCATCAACGTATAGTGGAGTAGTTTGTCATGTTGGTAACCATAATGAATGGAGTAGTGTAGAGATGAATGACACTATATTGCCTCCAATTGTTAAATGTCAAGTAGGAAGACCTCGGAATCAAAGGATGTCTTTAATTGGTGAATTGAAGAAGCACAAAAAGTCTAGCTATTGTAAGCGTGCTGGTCATAATAAAAAAGATGTCAACATCCACCTATTTGAACAATCATATTATGGACATCAAAGATATTTTTACTATTTGTTTTCATTTGAGTATATAACAACAATGTATTATTTGGAGTTGCTGGACATTGTTTTTTTAGTATATGAACTTTAGAGTTGTTTTTAGTATATGAATGACATTGTTATTATCATATTGCATTTTGATTTAGGAGTTGTTTGACATTTTCTTTAGTATATGGATTGAATACATTTCCATTAGAATGTAATCAAATTGTAATCAAATTGCAGTCAAATAACAATGTCATAGACAACAAACTATGTGACAAGGAATATAAGATAATCATATAATAATTAGAAGGTAATCAAGGAAAGGGGAGCAAGTTTTAGTTTCCTTGAATGATCAAGTTTCATAATACTAAAAACATTGTTCTACATGTTATCAACAACTATTTCAACTATTTCATTGTCAATCAGGCTTTACAACAATTTCACTGTCAATCAAAATATGTGTGCCATCAAAGTCACATTTGAAAACATTGTTCTACATGTTATCAACAAAAAAAACATAAAGTCTAACATCAAAGCCTACAAATTTTTCAAAACAAAAATATCTCTTTTCAGTTGTGAAATGTTAAAATTAAAACTAGGTGTTTCAATAGTAGTATATGTTTTTTTGTGTTTTCTTTGGAGATTTTTTATTTCTTTTGCCATTTCCAAATCAACAGCCTTGGTTGTGGATTTCAACTTTTTTTTTGGTCATTCGTTCTCCACTTCAGGCTTAGTGTTTCTTGTCAGCATTCTATTCTAAACAACCTAAAAAATAAAGGAAAAATAGAATTAAGTATAAGATAGTAATCAAAAGGTAAGTGAAAAGAGATCATATAGTAATCAAATAACAATCTGATAGAAATCTTCCTTTTTTTCTTCTTCTTCTCTTCTTTGTTTTTCTTAGATCTTATGTCCTTCAACTTGTTATAAAGAATAAAGGTAATCTGACAGGTATAAGATTGCAATGAGAAACCAATATAAAAACCTATTAAATACGTGACGATAAATAGGTGATCAGATTATAAATTAGATGACAACAGACAGAAAAAAGAAGGCAACCAGAAGGTAATAATATGACAATCAGATGACTATCAGAAGGCAATCAAAATGTTATCATGAACTATTAACTACTTGACAAAAAATAGAAGGTAATCAGATGATAATTAGTTGACTATATTAGAAAGTACAAACAAACTATGTGATAGGGAATATAGCATAATCATGTGAAAATCGGAAGGTAATCAAATGACTATATGAAAATATTAACTATTTTTTAGAGAAAAAGTGCAAACAATGAAAAATTTGTGCATTGAGAGAAGCAAAAACAACAACAAAAAATTAGATGACAATAGACAAAAAAAAAAAAAAAAAAAAAAAAAAAGGTAATCAAAAGGTAATAAGACGACAATTATATGACTATTAGAAGGCAATCAGTAGACTATTATGAACTATTAATTACTTGAAACAATCTCCCTAAATTTATGCATTGTAATCCATTAGATTATAAATTCCTAAATTTATGGACAATCAGACTACTATCAATTAGATTTTTTTTCATATATATACACACTGTTTATATTTTAAACCAAAAATAACAAATGAATTGGACTTCAATAACCATGCATTCTGTATCCATTAAGATATGCTTTAGAAGTGGAGGATCATAAAAAAAAAAAAAAAACCTTCCAACAGAACATTGCACATTAAGATAGGATCCATTAAGATATTCAATAGCAAACTTTCAAAATGAAAGAGCATTCCAAAAAGGATCACTTGAAGCAATCTTCAAGACTACAAAACTTCCAACAACAAACTTCCAAAATGCTTAAAATCATCGACTAACAAAACAATGCGCGGTTATTCTTATAGGAAAACAATGCTTAAGATCCAAAACAACATATGACTAACAGAAGGAATCAAAATATGTTGAGGAGTGGAAGATGATATCCATAAGCAAAAATTAGTTAACATAAATAAGATCATATTTCAAAGAAAAAACAATCACGTGAAGCAATCTTCTTTCTTCTATCCCAATTGAAGTAAAAACAATAGCTTGAAGAGAAGATGAAGATTTTTCTGGGTACGGAATCAACTTATAATTGACGTGAAAATGACGTTGAAGAACTATAGTGGAAGATGATGGTCCCAACATTGACGTTGAGAAATTGAGTGAAAAATGATGATCTCGGTGTTGAAAAGAAGAAGAAGAAATTGGAGGAAGTGATACCCTAAAATTACGTTGAGGAAGAGCACGAATTGATTTAAATAAGTAATGGTATTTTCAATCTTTTCTTTTCAGTCTATTAATGAAATTGGACTGGATTTAAAATGTTTTACATTCTTATAAAATCAATAAATATTGTCCACTAACCTAATTTTAAGAAACCTTTTAAACGTTCCTGTAATTGCCCTGATAAAATAATAGCTCATTCAGCTATTCAGGTAAGAAAATAAGAAAATTTAGATAAGGATATAATTGGGCTGCATGGGTAAAAGAGGGAATAGATAAACTCATTTACGGTCTATTTGGGTGATGACTTTTGGGCAAAGACAAAGTTGGCCCATTGTTATTTTATATTTTCTTTTATGTCCTTGCCTTAATCTAGTTTCATTATTCATGTTTTCCATTATTATATTTAAGCTTTTCTTCATTAAAATTTGCAATCTTTCTTCTCCTAAAATAATGCATTGCTCAGCAAAAAGTGCATTTTTTTTTTCTTTTTCTTTTTTCCTTTAATAAAAACGTTACCTCTCTTTCATTTCAATTCAGAATTTATACCTTAGCCACACAATTGAACTAAAATAATTGACATTACAAATTTATGCTTAACAAAGGAATAAATATCTCCTCTCACAACAACATACAAATAAGCATTTCCACAGTTTTTTTAAATATGTCCTCTCACAACAACATTTTTTTTAAATCGACACTGAGATTAAGTTAAAAATTTTATTGTTTTGGTCTTCCTTGTCAGATTACATACCCATATTTGAGTAAAAAATCAAAATATTATGTAATCTTCTCAAATCATTCCAATATTTAAAAATTATGTTACCAAATATTACACAATTTGGAAAAATATTTTGGAGAATTTTGAAAAGATAATTGGTAACTTATTTAGATAATTTTTCGGTAGAATCTCGGACAAAATTAACATCGAGTTTCTATAGATATCCCAAATCTTATCCAATTTTTGCAAAGTTTGATCTAACCCCAAATTTAACCAAATTTGGAAAAAATTTGAAAAGATATAAGATTTGACATAAAATTTGGAAGAGTACATAAAAATTTAGCAAATCTCAGTTAGAAAAAAAATTTGTTTTTTACTAATGTGGTTGATCTCATTCGAGATAGACCAAGAAAACTATTCTTCAAAAAGCATACTAGTTCTGTAGGTGAAAACTTAAATATGCTATTTCTAACAATTTCCTTTTTGTTTCTTTATCATTAATATTATTTTGATACAAGCGATAAATTATTCATGATATTTTACATTGCACCAATTTTGTACCATACGATAAAAATGTCAATTCATTCTTCTATCGGTATTCAAATCTATAAATATATAGAAATGTCAAAATTAGTTAGCAATAACATAACATTATACTTTTATAATAGTGTTTTAAGTATAATAACTTAGGGATGTTTGGGCCCACAACTTCAAGTGGATAGAGTGAGGTTACAATAGTCACTCTATATGGGACTCCAATATAATCATTAGTAAAGCTAACGAGAGAAATAACATTTAATTAATTTTGAAAAGTAGCAATATGTTTTTACCTTATGAATAATAGCCAAAAAAAAAAAATGGATTTGATTAATTACTAAATATTAGATTTAAAAAATATTCCAAATAGTATCTATAATTAATTTATTCCAAAAATAGATATTTTTAAAAATCATAACAACCTAGATTTTCTTAGTATTTAAAATAGATTTTATTTGGAGAAAGTAAGATATGATCCAACCTCCTAATAAATTAAAATGTGATCTATACATTTCAAATTAAAGGACTACCTAACAACAAAAATATGTGACAATCAAGATCACAAAAGAATGAATTACCATGTAATTCTGATTTAAACACAGAAAGCTCATTCGAAGAAACACTCAACTACAAAGTCGGATTCATTGGCAAAAAAATAATTACAATGTAATTCTTCTCCATAAGTTTTTTTTAAAAAAAAAAATTAGAAACCTAAAGCATTAAGATCAGAAATAAACTTATGGAGTCGTACATTCCAAAATTTAAACAAAATTATGGGTTACAGGTATTTTAAACGAAATTTTGAGCATGGGGGCGGTCCATGGTAGTATTAGCACTGATGACGACATTTATAAAGTTGAGAAGAAGAAAATTGAACCTGGAGTTAGGAGATCCTCGAATAGCACCTAAACCTCCATTCTCAAATAAATTCTCAAGTGTTCTTCAAGAAGTTGTTAAAGAGAAAACCGATGGTGCTCCCTACAGGTATCATCCCACTTTTATCATTTTGAAAAAAAAAAAAAAAAAAAAAAAAAAACCTTGGTGGTTGAAAAACCATAGCAAGATGAAAAAAGTTCAAACAAAACAACAATAAAAGGTTATAGATGCTTATTTGGAAAAACAACAAACCAAAAACAAAAAGGTTATGGATGCTTATTTGAAATTTATTGAAAAAAAAAAATAACAAAAGAATGATAATCAATTTGAAAAAAATCAAAATTTTTATTAAAATAAGCGTTTAATGAATTCAAAGTATAGTAATATAAATAAGCAAAAGAAATAAGACAAAGTGATATAAAATATTAAAATTAGAAACAACAAAAATAGGTTAAAAGAAGGGAAAAACAAAAAATAATTAGATAAATTGAGATTATTTGATATTTGAAAATAAAATCTAAAATATATAAAAATATGTAGATAAAACAAAATAATTAGATGATTTCATATTTGAAAATAAAGATTTGATTAAAATCCAAGATCCAAACCAACAGATTTTCAATTTTTTTTAGTAAAGTCAGATTCTGTTTATTATTAAATCTATAACCAATCAGATTCAATTACACTGAATTTACGTATTATAGAAGGCATTTTGGAATTTTGAAAAAGTCTGATCACGTGGAAAAGGGTCAGTTTGCTATTTCGAAAAAGTCTAATAATGTGGAAAATGGCTAGTTTGCTATATTTCTAAAAATTTCTATGTTTTTGCTATTTTTTCAAATGAAAGTGTAACTAGTGCTATGACTGAATATCTTTAATTAATATTTTTAATTATTATAACGTATAATTAACTACAATATTACTGATTTAAATCTCTTTTTATTATAATATTTATTATTTACTATAATGTTTATTATTTACTACTCATTATATATCTTTTTCTCTTTGTTATAAAATTTATTGTTCAAACAAAGATTATTATAATCTAGATCAAAACAATCTATATTCCACACACAAATTATTATAATTCATAGATTATATAACCAATGAGTACCATTGAATATAATACTCAATCCAAATTTCTAGCCTCTAAGTAACATTGCCAAAATTACTACTTTGGTGGGAAGATTGAGATGTCGTTGGTTTAGCACCAATAAAAAAAAATTCAATTGGCTATAATGAGCTTAAAGTTAGATAAGCTCTATTTTAAGTGATGAGAGAGGATCAATTCCCTCTAAGTTGAGATGACATTTTTTCCACTTTTGACTAATGTAACCATAGACTAAAATTTTCATTTTAAATTATATCCATGTTGGCCCTCATCTTTTCAAAGGTTAAAAGTTTGATATTGATATATGTGTACTCTCATTATCTCGATGATAAGAACATAGCTAGTATAAGTTTTAACTTGCCCAAGAAGCATGGTTTTTTTTTTAATTATTACTTCATAAAAAAATTTATGAGCTTTTATATTTTTCAGATTTTTTTTAGATCATATTCTCCACATTGATATTTTATTGATGGTTTGATTCACTTGAGTGAATAACATTTTTTGGTATAGTTGATATATAGTTCTCTTTTTCTATTAGTTAAATTACAAATTTAGACCTTCACTCAAGTTTATGTTTAAATAGGATTTTTAAATTCTAAAAAATCATTACTATAAACGAGATAAATTATTGTTATAGTCCACTTTTCTTGTAATGGCATGTCCAATAAGTCCTTAATTGAATTTTCAATTTTGTATCTAATAGATCTTTAAGTTAACATATTCATATTTTTAAAAATTTATTTGATATATTAGATAAATATGAAGGTTAAATTACAAATTTAGTTCATAAACTTTTAATTTTATCTATTTGATCTCTAAATTTTAAAATATTAATAAAAATAAGTCTTTGAATTTTCTATTTCATGTTCAATATAAGTCCTTATGAACTTTAAAATGTGTAAAAGGCCTTTAAGCATTCAATTTTTTTTCTAACCAGGGTTTTCACCCTCTTTTAACATTTTTAAAAATTCTTGGATGCATTAGGCACATAAAATTGAATGATTAGTTCATTTATTTATTTTTAATATATGTAAATGACATATTGAGCACAAAATTGAGAGTCGAAAGGCTCTACTAATTTTTTTTTTTTTTTTTTAAGTTAAGGGACTAACTATTAGATACTTATTAAAGGTTTAGGGACTAAAAATATAAACTTGAAATTCAAGGACTAAATTTATCATAAATTTATTATTTAAGCAAAATTGAATTTTATGTCTCATAAGTTTTAAACTTTCAATTCAGTGTCTAGTAAATCTGTGAATTATATATATATAATGGACCAAAGATTTATTATATTACATATAAAATCGAAATTTCAAGAATTTATTGGACACAAAATTGAAAGCTTAAAGATCTATTTGATATTTTTAAAGTTTATGGACCAAATAAGTACAATTATGTAAGTTTAGAGACCAAACTTGTAATTTAATATTTTTCTTTTCTATAATCATTTTAACATATATATAACTTAGTATTTCTTTTATAAGAAACCATATGTAACTCTAGTTTTAAATCATTTGGATGAGGTGCCAATAGAGCATGCACTGTGATTATACACTACAAGAATTTTAAATTTTAATGTTGGTTGGAAAAATTGAAATCGGATGTATAATGTCGGTTTTGTTTTTTTTAAAAAAGCGGATCTTTAACGTCGGTTTTAAACCGACATTGTAGGTATACCTTTAATGTCGGTTTAAAACCAACATTAAAGATCCGCTTTTAAAAAAAAAAAAAAAAAACTTTCATCCCCCCTCCCCCCTGATTTTTTTCATTTCCCGCTTCATTCTCCCCACCCCCACTTTCTTTTTCCTTTCATTCCCAGACTCCCCCCAAAGCTCGTGCAAAACCCTCCATTCCCAAACTCTCGTCCAAGTTCGTGCAAAACCCTCCGTCCGAAAGGCTCTTTCTTACCGTCATCCAAGCTTGGTCGAGCGAATCAGGTGGTTGTCGTCGGTCCATGGTCACTCCTTTGAAATTATTAGCAGTTTCATTTCTTATTCTGAAGCATGCTTTTTTTTTTAGTAAAACCTGAGCATCTCGTATTTTGATATCATTAATCTCATGGTTTTGCATGTAACAAGTTACTGGCAACGATGAATCAAAAGCCGGACTTACGGCTGCTTCCGTTTGGACGGTAGTAGATTGATAATATAATTAAAAAGTCATAGATTTGAATCCCTAATAGCATATTATTTAACCAAAAGAAAACAACATTGGATAAGATTTTGGTATAAAAGTAAAGTTGATGGGTAAATTATACCGTTGAGATTTTTCTTTCTTTCTCTTTCAAGAAAATATTGTGTGTGGGATAACAAAATAATTTTATTGATATCCAATGAATAAAATTGTAGAAAACAATGTTACTATTAGTTACATTTCTTATACTTGTCAAGGAAAAAAAAACCCAAATTTACTGTAAATTTATTAATGTTAATCAATTTTTATCCTAAAATTGAAGTCTAGATTTAGACGAGTGCTACTATTTTTATCATCTATTCAATTTTGGGTACATTCACCCACTAATTTTAGCACAAATTAAAAAAAAAAATGTAGTAGATCTTTCAAAACTCACTACTATTTTCTCTTGTTCATTAGTGTGCGAAATAAACCCTTATATAAATTTTCTTAACTTACAAATTTCACACAAAACCCAACTCTTAATTTAGAGTTTCTCTCATCCCTTTAATCTTTTACTAGGCTTTGCATTATTCTAATAATGAGAAATTCTGTTGTGTGAAAAATTAATTTTAAAAAATGAGAGGGAACCAACTTTTGGTTGGAGAATCTCACATTGGAAAATTTTGATTTGAAAGTCTCCTTTTGTACTCCAACCTTTTGGGTTTGGGCCCCAAGGGGCAATAACGGATAAAAACCCCATCGATCAAAAGTCAACGATATTAAAAAAAATAAAAAGATAAGTAATAAATAGTGGTGGCTTCTAAGTCATCCAACTTCGATCTAGCTATGCAATATCAAGTCTAGTATAATTCATTAAAAACATAATGCTACCTATAATGAGGATCATCGAAACAATCAAACTTCTTTAGTAATTTTTCAATGTAGTGTGATTGGCATAAAGAAAAACCATTTGCAGTTTTCTTTGTCTTAACACCAAGCATTACTTCAACTTTCCCTAAATCTTTCATTTCGAAATGGGAAGATAATAACAATTTGGTATTACATATCACCTCTATGTTTGTTCCAAAAATGAGCATATCATCAACATACAAACAAATAATCACACACTCTGCTCCAAACAATTTTGAATAAACACACGTGTCTAAAGAGTTTACCTTAAACCCATTGTTTATCAAAGTATCATTGAATTTTCCATATCATTATTTTGGGAGCTTGTTTAAGACCATAAAGAGATTTGTTTAGTTTACATACTTTGTTTTCCTGACCGACAACTGTAAAGCCTTCAGGCTGTACCATATAGATTTCTTCTTCTAGATCACCATTGAGGAATGCAGTTTTTACATCCATTTGGTGAATTAAAAGTCCATGGATAGCAGCCAACGCAATCAAGGCCCTAATAGTAGCTATTTTTGTTATAGGAGAATACGTGTCAAAGTAATCAACACCTTGTTTTTGTGTATACCCTACTACTACCAATCTAGCCTTGTATCTTTAATTGAATCATCTGGCCTTATCTTCCTTTTGAAAATCCACTTGCGCTTAATAGGTTTACTTTCTTTCGGAAGATCTACTAAGTTCCAAGTTTGGTTCATGATTAGAGAATCCAATTCACTTTTAATAGCTTCCTTCCATAAGCTAGAGTCTACAGAATTTAAGGCTTCTTGGTAAGATTTAGGAACCTCATCTATAAGGTACATACATGCAAACTGATAGTCAATATCATTTGGCCTCTCATCTAAAAAAGTAGTTAAAAAATCAGGACAAAAAAATTTCTCAGTTCTATGTCTCTTACTTCTTCTTGGTTCTATAACAGGCATTCTATCCGTGTTGCTAACATCTACAATGTCAGACATATTACTAGAACCTATATCATGCATACTATTAGACAAAGAAGGCATGGAAATAGAATCATTCTCATAATTAATTGTTCTAACAGATTCAACATTTCCCTTTTTCAAAGGACAAACATGATCAAAAAATTTTGCATCCATATATTCACATACAGATCTATCATTCAAGCACATAAATCTGTATGCATCGTTATTTTGTGCATAACCAATAAACATGCAATCAAACGTTTTAGATCTTACTATATGTATCTTGAATAGAGGATATGGAATCTTAGCCAGACATCCTCATACCCTCAGATAAGAGAGATTATGTGCATATCCCTTCTAAAGTTCTTAGTACGTCTTATCCAGTTTTTTGTGAGGTACTCTATTAAGAATAAAAAAGGTAGAAAGCATAGCTTCCCCCCACATGTTATTAGACAATCCAGAACTTAACAACATAGCATTCATCATTTCCTTAAGAGTTCTGTTTTTATGTTATGCTATAGCATTTTGTTGTGTGAAAAAGGAGCAGTAAATTCATGAATAATACCATTTAATTCACAAAATTCTTTCAGTATATTATCACTATATTCACCACCTTTATCTGATCTTAACCTCTTAATCCTTTTTATTTAATTAATTTTCTACTTCTGCTTTATATTTCAGAAACATACTACCAACTTCATCTTAGGTAAATTCTAGTACATCTAGAAAAAACATCAACAAAAGAAATGTATTAATTTTTTCCACCTCTACTTGTGGTGTTTTTGAAATCAACTAAATCAAAGTGAATCAATTCTAGTAATTATGTACTTTTAGATGTGATAGGTTTAAAAGGTTTCTTGATAAACTTTGATTCTACACAAATAGGACATTTACTAGTTTCATGTGTTTCAGATGCAATAATCAATTTCAAATCCTCAAGTTTCTTAACTGATGCAATATTCATATGACCTATTCTACCATGCCACATATAAATAGACTCAATTATGTAAACAGAATTAGAAGTACTTGCATTCATCATATTTGAAATAGAGATAGTATTGAGTACAAAAAGACCATCAACAAGATATCTCTTACCAACAAAGTCTCCATTTTTTGTGAGGACAACCTTGTCAGCTTCTAGGACAATCTTAAACCCAGCCCGATTCAACAGACCCCCAGATACCAAGTTCCTACATAAGGTACATACAATACATTACTTAAGGATAAAGTTTTTCCAGAGGTTAATTTTAAAAGAAGTTTTCCTTTCCTAAACACTCCTGTTGTGCCCGAGTTACCCATGAACATACATTTTCCGTCAGTAGTGTCCTCGTAGTCATGGAAGAGCTCTCGATTTAAACATAAATGTCTTAAACCTCCTGTGTCAAGTATCCAATCAATTTTATTTTCCACAGGGTTTGCTTCCACAACAGTAGCAATTATGTCACCTTGTTCAGCAAGATTAACTTGTGGTGTGGGTTGCTGATTTGGTCTTCCTTTCCTATGACTGCATTGGTAGGATTTGTGCCCAATTTTCCAGTAGACATAGCAGATCAGTTTTTTCTTTTCAATCTTCCCACCAGCAGTTTTTTTATGTCCATTCTTCTGGAAAGAATTAATCTTTCTAGATTGCTTATTATGATTTTTGGATCTGTCTTTGTTAACACTAGAATATTCAACCAAATTAGTATTAACTGAATTTAGATTACCAGAAATTAGCTTATCATTTAGCAGTTGGCTTCTTCCATGTGCATGTGACCAATCAGCTCCTGGAGTGTCAGATCCTTCTTTTTGTGTTTTAGATGATTTCTATAGTCACTCCAGGATTGGGGAAATTTGTCAAGCAGCACATTAGTTTATAGAATCTCACACATTTTCATCCTCTCGGCCAGATTGTTTGCCATTAAATTTTCATACTCATGTATCTACTCCACTACTGGTTTCTCGTCTGTCATTTGGAATTGAAGCCATTTACCAACAATGTACATTCTTGTGACTAGCATCATCTCCCCAGGGACTCTAATGTACTCCAAATTACCTTTGCTGATTTTTTGACCACGAATAAATCGAACATTGAATTCGTATATGATTCAGCAGATGGCTGCGAACCGTTTTGTTGTCTTTTTAATACTTATTAGGATCATTTGCAGACTGCTTTGATTGATTAGAAACATCAATGGGTTGAAAGGAGGATTCTGGATTAGGGACAGTGCTCAACTTTTTGGTAGGCACTTCTTTGGTGATGATATAATCAATCTCCAACTGCTCGAAGAAGATCAATAATTTTTTAGACCAGCGACGATAATTTGCTCTGTCAGTGATTCGAGCTTGGACATATCAAGGAGAACCTTACCATTCTTGATCGACATCTGTGATATTTGATTTCAGATTGTTAAATCAAATGTCATGAATGTTGTTGCGTAGTGAAAGAACCACTGCCCTGGAAGCAAATACGGTGCGACCTTGGTGCTAATCGCTTAAGCTGGTTGTTCCCCAAGGTTAATGTAGCCTCCAAATTCATGCGTGCACTCGCCAAAAAAATAACTAGAATTGAAAAGAAGGTTGCTCAGAATAATAGAAAGAAAATGGAGAAGGAAGAATAAATTTGTTGTGTATCCACTTCATAAATCTGATAGAATTATATAGAGGAGGAGAGGAGGACACCAATGTATGGAACGGAAAGGTCCATTAACGGACGAAAACCAACGATCAGAACCTCAAAGGTCTAATAACGGACAAAATCCTCAATGGCCAGTTAACGGACATAAATCAACGGTCAGGATTCCAACGGACCAATAATGGATAAAAACTCCAACGATCAAAAGTTAACAATATTAAAAAAAAAATAAAAGGATAAGTAATAAAAAAATTAATTCTTTTTCGTGCAAGCACGGTTACCCAAACCCAAACCTTTCCGACTGGATAGATGGTGATGGCAACGCGCACGTGTGGTTAAAGTGTTATACTTCCACCATCAACTCACTTTGGATTCTCATCTAGAATGCCTTGGTATTTATACTCTCTAGGCAACTCTAAAACTATTCATGTGGGCAAAAGTTAAAACTTCCCACTCTCATTCACTTTTTCTATGACCCTAAGCCCAAAGGTCATTTCCAACAACAAATTCTTCAAATGTCCAATTCATCATTCATTCTAATCACCATCATTTGAAAATCTCACAAATTAATATACAAAAACTAACGTTAATTAAAAAACACATTACATACCTACAAGTTATAGGACATGGATTTCGGTTGTCGCATCCTTCTCCAAGGCAACCAAGGCTTTCGGTAATGGGGTAAAAAAATTTGTGTCCAAGAAACGTTGCCATGGTTTTGGACACAAGGTGTGAATTTTTTTGTTAACCGACCATCATTAAGGAAGATGAAGTCAAACAATGCCAAAGAGAATGAAAAATTTGCTCTTATTAGAGATGGGAACATAAAAGATAAACATAATCTAAAGATAGAGATCTGGTTAAAAAAATCTAGAGATAAAGATATATATAATATTTTTATTGGAAATATAAAAAAAAAAAAAATCTTTAATTAATTAAAAATATATAATTTTAAGTTTCAAACCTAAATCAAATCTACAACCAATATTATTTGTAAATATCTTTTCAAAACTACTTAAAAGAAGCGCCTAATCACATCCTTTGTAGGAATTTGTAGGGATAAATATGGAATAATCTAATGAGTGGATCCCTCCTCAAATACTAGTGGCCATATTTCAGCATATTCAAAATATCGACATCTCTCACAATCACACACATTTTAGCCATTTACTTCAATTTCTCTTCTTTTAAACTTGTATTATATGAGCCCAAAATGTTAAGTATTTGTTTAGCCTAATTGAGCCTAATTTTTTGTTAGCCCATCTTGAAAGCCCTAGGTTTTCTTTTATGTGATATAGGTATGATCTAAGGATGAAGAGAGAAAAAAAACATAAAACGGAGAGAAACATAGGGAGAACAGAGGCAATTCGATTTTTCAAGGACAACTTCCACAAAATTGTTGATTGTCGAAGTTCTAACCGCTGGATCATGCTGAATTTTGGTTAGGGGGTCTCGTTTTGAACGATTGGATTGTCATTTGGAGATCTGTTTTAATTTGTCCATAAGCATTGTTGAACAATATCTATAAAACTGGGTGTTTTTCATTCCTTTTATCTCTCAAGTATTGATCTCTTATGTATGAAAGTATCAATAGGTAATGAATCTTTATATGACTGATTTGGATTCTTTTTTTTTCAATTTTATCATAATAAGAGAAGTTGACAAGTGTGGACTCCTCAAAAGTCTTGTAGTTTTTACTCTTCTCATCGAAGAGGTTTTCCACGTACAATTCATGGGTTATTTATTTTTAGTCTTCCAAAAAATTTATAGTTTATTGTTGATCATTATTGGTTGATTGCTTGGTGATAATTTGGTGATTAATTTGTGGTGTATTGAAGTACTATCATTTGGTTGATTGTGTTAGAGGTGATCCTAGTGGGATATTGATATATTATTTGAGTTCTATGAAATAAAATATTTTGTTATCCCATTTTGACAATTTAATTTTACATTTTCATTTAGTATCTTAATTTTGATATTTGTGTCTACTATGTCTCTCAAGTTTCTATGTTTGTGTCAAATAGGTTCATGAACTTACAAATATGTCTAACAACTAGGTCTTAAATTTTCATTTATGCATCTTATAGGCTATTGACTTATTTAGTATCTTTTATATTTCACTAATCTATTATTAGATACAATATCTAAAGTTCATGAACTTATCCAACATTTTTTAAAAGTTTATAGACCAAGTAGAGATACAAATCACAAAAGTTCAGAAACTAAATCTTTAACTTTTTTTTAGTACGACAATTGTAGAGACGATGGATTGACAATCTGACCCTAAAACAAAGAGTCTCATATTAATTACCATTAAATTAAACTCATTTTGACACTAAATAATTACTAAATCAAACGTCTCACTCAAGTAATTTTCTTCCTTTTTATTGTAATTAGCTCACTTGTTGAGGTAAAAAGAGGTGGGAGAGTTTTTTTTTTCTTTTTTTTTCCCTCTTTAATAAAGTAAAAAATTACGGAAAAAAATTTAATCATTAATTTTTAACTAATCCTCCTATTTTAATTTTTGATTTTTTTAAATATAAAAAAAATGAACCAACTTATTTACAAATATAGTAAAATATTACTATTTTATCAGTGATAGATATTAATAAATTGATGCCTATCAATATTTATCATTGATAAATAGTGAAATTTTGCTATATTTAAAAATATTTTCATTTGTTTTATGTCATTTTAAATAATTACTCTTCAATTTTTCATACCACTTATTTATTATTAGAAAAGTTTTACACGCCGTAATCTCGATCTTAACATGATCAAAGTTGATCTAAATATCACTTCATTGGATATCAATTCTAAAAATAAATATCTTATTTGTTAACCATTCTGTTTTTTTTTTAAATTTTTAAAAATTAAATCTAATTCATCCTAATTTTTTACCATAATTTGCATTTCTTTTAGTTTCAAGGACTATAGTCTTAGCCAACTTCTAAAATAAAAAAACCAATTTTTAAAAGCTACTCTTTTTAATTTTCAAATTTTGACTTGAGTTTTTAATACATTGGTTAAAAGTAGATAAGAAAGTATGAAAGTTAGTATTGAAATGAGTACTTAGAGCCTAATTTCAAAATCAATAAGCTAAAATTCAAATGGTTACCCATCAAGATTTTAGTTTATTTTTAATCCAATATAAGCAAGTCCAACACATACACTCTTGACGAGATTTGAGTTTTCACCCTAAATTATTGTAAAAAAGTGACAAATATTGATTTATACCTTTGAGCTTTAGGAATTATATCAATAACTTTAAACTAATAATTATATGAATTTAAACTCTAAACTTTAGAAATGGTATCGATTAAATATGAACTTTAGGAGTTGTATTAATTTAAACCTCAAAATAATAATTGTATCAATTTAAATCTTGAACTTTTATATGTATATCAATTTAAATCCTGAATTTTCATAAATATATCTTGGATTTAAATGGATACAATTATGAAAATTCAGGGTTTAAATTGATACAAATATTAATGTTTAGGGTTTAAATTGATACAAATATTAGTTTGAGGTTTAAATTGATACAATTGTTAGTTTAAGGTTTAAATAGATATAATTTCCAAAGTTTAGGAGTACAAATTGATATTTGTCCCAAAAAAAATCAACTTTTTAAATTTTAGAAAAAACTGGGAAAACAAATACACAGGTTTAACTTTTTTTCCCCTTTTTAAAATTCAATGAAGATTTTTTAAAAACCATTCATTTAACTTGATTCATTGTTATTCGATACCAATTCATTTAACTTGATTCATTGTTATTCGAAATCATAAATGGTATTTCTAATATTAATAAAAAAAGTAACAAAATTTGAGAAAGATCAGACATTTGTGTGGCACAATTACACCTTTTTTTTCTTAGAATTGGCACAATTTCTTTTAGACCCTGTTTATTTCACCGATTTTTTCATGGGATTTTAGATAGATATTTAATATCTTTATTTTTTTTTTCACAGAATTTTATTTTTTAAAACTTAAAAAATTATTATACAGAAAATTTTAAAATCTGACATGGATTTTTTAATACCTTACAAAAGTGTGGAATTTTTATGTTTGGGAGATTAGCAGTAAAAATATAGCTTAGATATTATTTAGACTTGATAAACTTCAACTAATATATTTATCATTAATATTTTATGTTATCTTAACTATTTAATATAAATTATCATGATTAATTATCAATATTCTAATTAATTTATTTATTCATTTAGTATTAATCTGATTAGGTTTAATTAAAATATATTTATTTACTTTTATTTTATTAATTAAATAATTAATTAACATAACAATAGTTAATTAATTTTAAATTTAGTTGATTTCCTAAATTTAATTAAGTAGTTATTTACTTTTAATTTCTATATACAAATTATTGAATAGAACATAAATATTTAATTATCCCAAACATTTAAAATTTAGACATTCAAATTTTAGATATATAATATCTATATCTATGAAACAATATCTACAATCCCCTCTTAAGGTATAATTATTTTGCCACTTTGACAAATGAAAGTTGTTATATTTTATCATCAGTTAAATTATACAAAATACATATAAATTTTGAGTAGGTTTAAATTATGTCCCTAGACTTTGAATAGTTTCATTTTTTATCGATGTACTATGCAATTGTGTGGTTTAACGTGTTATATTAAGTAAATTTCAAGAACTGAGCTACTGAAACAAGTTATGAAGAGTCGAGGCAAAAAATGATGTAAAAACCACCATGGCGCTACACGGCACTGCAAACTCGAGAGCTCAAAACAGGACAGTGTCAAGATATTGGGAACTTGGAGGTCGACCAGTGCATGTTGTTCAGTGATGAGGGGCATTGAGGCCAACGCTATCTAGCAATGCAATGCTATTAAACATCGTCGCAACACTGGCCCAAATTCCTTTTCAAATCGAGGGGTTATCTACATGAAAAAGCATCCAATTTCAATAGAGACATTGAATTAGGACAAGAGATAGGACTATTGTCAAAGACTGATCGTGTTTGGGTTAATGATCTATCATGGTCTTGTAATTTCTAATTGTATTACAAATATTTTATTTATATAATAAAATATGAGGATCTTTATTTGGTATTTAGTTGTATTAACTCACAAAAAACCAATCAACCAAGATCTACGGTTATCTTCTATAACTAAACATATATGTGGAGACATACAGGTAGATCACATTTAAGTAGTAACTTAAACAGTTTGTAGTATATGGATAAGGTTGGGTACCTTATCTTGGTCACACTACGAATACAGCCTACTTTATAGTTGTTACAATTGTTGTAAAGTGCTATAAATGATCTGATCTTAATCATTCATGTTAAGACATGTAAGGAGATTCTATACAAAGAGTTTGTATAAGACCATACCATGAAATGAATAGTTTTTCTGTATAACACCATTGCTAGAAGAGACTTACATTTCATCAGGATGACCATAGGTGACTTGACTTGAATCTTAAGTGAGTTGTGAACTCTTGACTATGAAAGCGGTCCTTTGATTTGTATGAGTAAGAGTGACCCGTTTCGCCAACTCAATATGCCTACCATTTTGGGAATTCATCTGATTGGGGAGCTAGGAACATAGCTACATAAGAAGAAATTCACTCATTTCCTACTATTAGGATAAGTAGAGAAATTGTTCTCTTATAAAATATAATTAATATAAAATTATTTATATGAGATATAATAATATAAAGTTTTATTTGAGAGAAAATGAATGTTTGAATATGGTTCTAAAAGTGAGCGTAATGACGTTGCTGTTGAGCGTCGTTATGCTCTAAACAAGAGGCATGCGAGCAAATGGTCTGTCCAGGGCTTCCAAGTGGTTCAACAGCAGCTTTCTTCAATTTTTTAATTATTATTTGTAATAATTAAGTATTTTGTTGTTTTTTCATTAATTGAATTAATATAAAATGATATATTAATTTAATTAAAATTTTAAAAAGCCAATCCCAATCCAAATTGTTGCTTTTGATTATGCATGTGATGTATGGTTAATTTTTTTTTAACTATATATGATATAATGTATGTCATGTAGGAAAATCTTACCACAGGATATACATTTGTTCATGCATCATTTTTTAATAGAAATATATTATAAGACTGCAAGATTTATTAAACATGCATATGCATCATATTGAATAAATATTATTAAGTATGAACGCATGCATAAATAATATTTTCATGCATCATTAATATTATAAATGTTATAATATATTTTAGATGTATGGATGGATATTGTTTTTTTGTTTTTTTTTTTCCATTACCTTAGTATGTAATTGTTATATATGTAATGTAACGAAAAAGGAACTGCATGATGTATGACACCACTTTAATGAATTATAATTGTCATAATCTTTTAAAGTATGTCAATAGATTCATGTATAGGTTTTAATTGTTTCATTTAATCTTTATAATAATTATAAGTTGAATGAAACTAAAATTAAAATCTATAATAAAGGTTATTTTTTAAAATAGTTTAAAATTGATTTAACATTAGACCTATGTTTAACAAATTTTTAATACGATTAGAAATAGATTTAATCTTTTGATTCAGTTTGATAGAATTAAATTGATTTCAAATAAAAGATTAAATTTGTAACAAATGTATCTATAAGGGACTTTTGTTTAAAGACAACTCTATCTAGGTTAGGGTATTTAAGTGGATAGAAACAAAACATCCCTACCTGGGAACTGACCTGGAGAGTGAATTAGATAGATTTGTTATAAGCATGCAATGAATGATTAAAGTTTGTTAAAGTGTTTGTTGAAGGAGAAATTTTTTTACCAATCACAAATTGCTACGTCATTTACTAAATTAATGACCAAATTTCAAATCATCAAATTTCGGACCAATTAAGAGTGATATGTGTCTCGAATTGAAGTTGAAAACAAAGTTCAATGACGATTAATTTGGCCCAATTTGATATTATTATTTGGGTTAAAATTCAACTATGCCCAAAAATAGGTTGAATTTGACCTGAATGTCAAATTAGACCCAAATCCAATTAATTGGGCCTAAAGGCCCGACCCATGGATCAAACAAGCCCAAATCCATGGGCTAACCAGGCCCAAGCCCATGAAGCCCATCAAAGAGCCTTATAAATAGAGGTAATCTTCTCATTTAAAAGAGTCAGCAATTCTACACTCTAGAGAGCTTAGAGGGAATTCTCTATATCAGAAAACTCTTTGACTCCTGAATCCAATGAAGCATAGACACAGATACGGCTACACGATATGGATAGGATCGGATATGGTGATTCGACAATTTCTAAAAAACTAAGATGCGGATACGTCTAAGGATGCGTCATTTTCTTATATATATATTTTTAATATATATTTCTAAAAAACGAGGATACTGATACGTTGCAGATACATTTTTTTTTCTTTAAAAAAAATCTAAGATATAGATAAATTTAGCATACAAGTTAATAACAATAGCACAAAATAGAATACAAACATTGAAATACAATAAAAGAAAAGCAACATCTAAGATGTTGAATTACAATAATTAATAAAATGCAATAGAAAAGTGACTCATATTGTAAAGAAGAAGAAGAAGAAGAAGATTAGAGGGACAAATATGAAGATAAACGAAGAACTTCTTCATTGAATTGTTAAAGATATCCAAATGGTTTATATTTTGGTGGACTTTGTGGAGACTCAAATATGAAGATGGAGATTTTATGATTCTAGTCTAGAGTTTGATTCATTATTTATTTATTTTTTCCTTTTAGTTTTGGTCTCTAGTGAGTTTTTTATATAGGTTGCCTAGTTTTAGATTGGGAAAGATTAGATGAGTTGTTTGTATTTTTTCTTTAAAAAAAAATACGTGTAGAAATAAATACGTCAAATTGCGTGTCAGATATGTATCTGGAAAGTATCTAGAAGTATCGGTATCCGATACGTGTCTGATACTGATTCTTTGCCTCACATGAAGTATTTGTGTTTCATAGCTTGAATCTGATCATGCTTGAAGATTGAAGTCCTGTGAAGATACAAGCATTCTGAAGACTATGAAGATACAAGCATTCTGAAGACGGAAGTTCTTTGAAAATACAAGCATTTTAACCACGATTGAAGTCTGAAGTCCTTTGAAGATACAAGCATTCTTCCGAGACTCAAAGCTTAAGAACATCCACATGCCCCTCTTCTATTAATCAAGCATACATATTCAACCGAGAAAGAATCAGAGGATGAAGTATTAAAGATCGAACCACATCTTATTAAATCAACATCAATATCAATATTAACACCAACTCATGTTCAACTCCACGAAACAAGCTTCTCCGGAAGCCTCGTGCGAGCACTAATCATCTAAGAAGATTAACAAGCCCAAAGGTCGATCGTCCAAGAAGATCATCAAGCCCAAAAGTTGATCATTCAAGAAGATCATCAAGCCCAAAGGCCGATCATTCAAGAGGATCAACAAGCCCAAAGGTTGATCATCAAAGAAGATCAATAAGCCCAAAGGCCGATCATCCAAGAAGATCAACAAGCCCAAAAGCCGATCATCTAAGAACATAAACAAGTCCAACGACCAATCGTCGAAGAAGATCAACAAATCGAAGACCGATCGTCCAAGAAGAACAATAACGCTAAAGGTCGATCATCCTAGAATATCATCAAGCCCAAAGACCGATCATCTAAAAAGATCAACAAGCCCAAAGACCGATCATCCAAGAAGTTCAACAAGCCCAAAGGCCGATCATCCAAGAAGATCAATAAGCCCAAAGGTTGATCCTTGAAGAAGATCATCAAGCCTAAAGGCCGATTGTCCAAAAAGATCAACAAGCCCAAAGGCCGATCGTCCAAGAAGATCAACAAGCCCAAAGGTCAATCCTCGAAGAAGATCATCAAGCCCAAAGGCCGATCGTCCAAGAAGATCATCAAGCCCAAAGGCCGATCATTCAAGAAAATCAACTAGCTTAAAGACTAGTTTATTTTGAAAGCATCAAAATATTATATATTAGAGATTGTACTCACTTTCCACAAAATTAAATATAAATGCAAAGTTCAAGTTCCACGAAATAAATTTCTCTTGAAATCTCGTGTGAACAAATTGGCATGCCTGATGGGACCTCTCTACCTCTCATCTCTCTCTCAACATTCAAGTAAACTAATGACACCAAAGAAAGCTACATCTAAAGCAACTGCTGCAAGTAACACCTACACAGGACTTGTCACCTGCAACAATTCAAAGGAGAGCATGCAGAAGCAAGAACGAGGTTTTGTCTTCACGGAGAAAATCTGGGAGCAGATGGTGAAATCTTCTAAAGGCGAGATCATCATAAGAGAAAATCCCTTGTTTGACAACTCTAACTCTGCTTCTGACCAATCAATGGAAGAATCATACCTTGACATAGTGTCTGTCATGATGGCTGATGTAACGACTGAGACAACCATGGCAGAGATGGAAAGGAAGATAAATCTCCTACTGGACGCTGTAAAGGAGCAAGATCATGAAATCGCTGCTTTAAGAGATTAGATACAGGCTCGAAATATTGTTGAGTTGAATTAATCTCCAGCTACAAAAGTCAATGACAAAGGAAAGAATGACTTGCAAGAAGACCAGCTGCAACAATCTACCTCTATAGCCGCCTTATCATTTCAACAACTGCAGAATATGATTACAAACTCTATAAGAGCTCAGTATGAAGGACCGTCACAAACTTATTTTTTGTACTACAAGTCGTACACCAAAAGAATCGACAATCTTAGAATGCCAGTTGGGCATCAACCTTCAAAGTTCCAAAACCAAAGGAAACCAGCTAGTAAAGTAGTTTGTCCGTACCTTGAAAGGAAATGCTTTCGATTGGTATACTGATCTAAAGTTGGAAGCGACTGATAGCTGGGAACAATTTGAAAGAGAGTTTCTCAACCGCTTCTACAGTACAAGGCACACCATTAACATGATGGAGCTGACGAACACCAAACAATAGAAGGGAGAGTCAGTCATCAACTACATCAATCGATAGAGAGCTCTAAGTTTGGGTTGCAAAAATAGACTCACTAAATTATCCGCAGTGGAGATGTGCACCCAAGGCATGCACACGGAACCTCTCTACATTCTGCAAGGGATAAAGCCTCGTACATTTGAGGAGTTGGCAACACACGCTCATGATATGGATTTGAGCATTTCCAATAGGGGAACTAAAGATTTCCTAGTCCCTAAAGGGAGAAAATACAAGAATGAAACCAAGGACACTGAAAAGATCGTGGATAGTGCCACAAGAGAATCTATGGTCATTCAGATGACCCTGCTAAAATTTTCCTCCAAAGGAAAAGGAACAAAGTTTGAAAGAAGGCATGATGACAACCAGAAGCATCACTCAACTCTTAGAGAAAGACAAGAGAAGGTTTATCCATTCCCTGACTCTGATGTGGCAGACATGCTAGAGCAACTGCTAGAGAAGCAACTTATTCAACTGTCGGAGTGTAAGCAACCAGAACAAGCAGGAAAAGTAGATGATCCTAACTACTGTAAGTATCACCAAGTCGTTAGCCACCCAATGGAAAAGTGTTTCATGCTGAAGGAGCGAATTCTAAAGTTGGCTCATGAAAAGAAGATTGAGCTATATTTGGATTAAGTAGCTCAGACAAATCACGCTACAGTAGCGGTGGCTTCCAGTGTTCCAACGTTGACTATAGTAGCAGTAGCTTCCAGTGTTCCAACACCGTCTGCGTCTTAGGATCAAAGAGAAAGCATGATTCAGTTTGGAACCTTCGAGCCTATAGTTATTTGGTTCTAACAAGAGATTCAAACGACAAACTCCCAGAAGAAAGATGAGCTTGTTGAAGATAACGACAAAGGGTGGATCCTTGTGACTTGTCGAAAGAGAAGACAGCCAAATTCCACACAAAAAGAGTCGCACTCCTATCAAAGCTATAGAAGAAGGAATAAGACTAAAATAAAAGAAAGGCAAACAGATGGCATGGAAGCCTAAGCCTGCTAAAGAAGAAAACAAGGACTTCCCTCACCTTCGACAGCCGGTAATTTTGGCAGAATTTCTCCCAAGAAGCTTCATTGATAATCATCAAAAGGAAGTATCAGAAGTTATTGCATGTCATGCTGTCAGCATAGTAGAAGCCGACAACAATCATATAACTACTAAAAAGGTCGACAACTCAAAAGAAATGAAGCAAAGAGTTTCTGTCTTCAATCATATCAAGCCTTCAACTACTTGATCTTCAATCTTCCAAAGATTGAGTATAACCAGAAGAAAACCAATGTCCAACGTCTACTGCAACTCGAACTTCAGCTTTTAAGAGGTTAAGTATCTTCACATCAAAGAAAGATCGGCCTTCAACATCTACTTTTGATCGTCTCAAGATGACAAGCGATCAACATAAAAGAAAGATGAAAACCTTGAAGGAAAAACCATTTCGTGAAGAAAACAACGATGAGAGGATTCACAGTCGTGTCCTTTCACGAATGAAGAGGAAATTGTCTGTTGATATAAATACAGAAGGTTCCTTGAGTGAAGTCAAAACTCATCATATTGGTGAATACTGCAAGGAAGAGGATGATCAAAGTCATGATGAAATAAGAGCTTCTGAAGTTTAAGTGAAAAAACTCCTTATCGCAAGAGCCTAAACTGCATGGTACTCCTAGCCTGCATGAGCTTAAAAGGTGAACAGCAAAAAAAAAAAAAAAAAAAAAAGTTGAATTACGTCATGACTTGATCCTTGTCATTGTGAAGAGTACGTAGGCAGTTTGAAGGAAACTTCAAGTTCAGTCCAGTAAAAAAAAAACAACAATTGAACTGTTGGGAATGGTTTCCTAATTCTCCTAAAGTCTTGTAGTTTATAAACATTGTATACGTTGTTATTAATAAAATAAGAGTTATTTTATTTGCAGCATTTTCTCATATCTAATAAATAAAGATCCTTGGTTATTGTATGTAAACTTAAGTATGTATATGAAATATATAAGTAGATCATGCCTTAAGTAATAACCTAAAAGATCTATAGTATAAGGATAAAGGACGAATGCCTTATCCTGGTGACACTATGGATACAACCCGCTTTGTAAAGGTTTACAAATGTTGTGAACTACTACAGATAGTCTGATCCTGACCATTCATGTAGAGACATGTGAGTAGGGGTGTCCTATACAAAGAGTTTGTATAAGACTGGACTACGAGATTATTCATCTCTTTATATAACGCCGTTGATTATTGAGACTTACATCTCACTAAAACGACCATAGGTGACATGACCTTAATGTTGAGTATTTTGGGAACTTCTGCTTATGAGGTTAGTCCTTTGATTAGTATGGGTGAAAGTGGAAAAAAGCCTACTTTTTTGGGGATTTGTCTGATTGAGGAGCTGGGACCTCAATTACACAAGACGAAATTCACTCCTTCCCTAAAGCTGAAGTAAGATAGATTGCTCCCTTAAGGGCTAATTCCGGGTCTTGAATATAGTGGCCACATCCTCTCTTTGGAAGAGAGGACCTAGTCATAGTAAGACTATGACTTATTGTTTATTAAAGGAATCAGTGGTACTTAAGGAGTTAGATGTAACTACAGGGGCAAAATGATAAATTGGCCCAACTGTACTTACGAGCGGTCTGTGAAGGGTTATCACACTATTAATTGGTTAATATAGACACATAAATAAATCTGTAGTGCGAAAAGTGCAGCTGTCATTCTTTAGTGGAGTGCCCGGCAGTTAACAGATGGTGGATCTCGTGACTAAAGAGTTTAGTCAGTTATTCACGTACCGTTGAAGCTTCAAGCTACAGGTTCATAAAGTCCCCTTAGTAGCTCAATGGATTCCAGTTGAGAAGCAGATTTTGAGGTTAGTTTGAAGTGTTCAAATAACAAGAGGAAATTCAATTATATATGATATAATTGGTGTAATGTATGAGATATATTAAAGGGAGGAATTGATATAAATATGATTTATATCAAGTACCATCAAATAGAAAAAGAACTATGATTTATATGTTTCATGAGATTAAATATTAAAACTATAGATTATAAATATAATATGATAAGTTGGTTATCATATTTATTTACAATAAATTAATTATGTGATAATTAATTCTTTTTCTCTAATAACCAATTGTGTGGGAGGTTATTAGTAGTTTTATGGTAACCATGAGATAAAAGAAAAATTGTTTTCCTAAAATTAAAAAAAAAAAAGAAAAGAGTTACCTCATTTGAAAAGTACTCACGGATAAGCTATCAAGTGAAAGAGTTTCATTAAGCAATAACATTGAGAGACTACACAATCAGCTAAGCGATCACTTACCTTTGACTATACGATAGTCATTCAGCTGATCGTTGCTACAGATCGAGTGGCTAAGTCTATACAATAAGCTTCCATTTACTAAACGATGGAGCACATCGTCTATACGATAGACAACTTCTTATCTCCCACTTACCCGATCTTCTACTTGATCGTAGACCTTCAGTTTCTTCCTCAAGCCAAGATCATACAAAGCCTACAACTTCTAGATTCTCACACCGAGAATACAAAGATAACCATTATGGTGGTGTCCTCACTCAGTTCGTGGATCGAGTTAGACTCGATTAGGTTCGAGGAGCTGTTCGCAGTTCGTTGTGTTCGTGTTTGTTGGTTGTACCGGTCGTTACGTTCGAGTGTGCTATTCTTAGACGCTTGTAGATTGATCGAGGGATTCATGAAGAATGGTTCTTCAAAGGTATGCATCCTCTATCTCTTGTATTATCTTATAGCATGCTGTAATTTCGGTTTTTGCATGACTTTTTAGTTTCCGCTTAGACTGTAATTGATTTGTGTTCAATTCGAATGGAATTTGGAACGATCCTTTTTGCTGCTCATGGAAATCCTCATGTTTGGATTTCCTTTAATTGGTATTAGAGCTAGGTTGTTCTGATATTCCAAATTACCATTTTTGTTTTGAACTTGTTTTACAGTCGTGGTGGGTTTTAAGTTTTCTGGATTGCATTTAAGAGTTAATTGCATTTGTGGATGGATTGATGAATGTTTACAGGATAGTTGCCTCTGTTTAAAGCTTTCTTTACGATTACATAGTATTAATTTGTAAGGGCCCCTGCGTTTTTGGGTATAATTAACAAGAAATCGGGTGTGTAATTCAAAGTGTTTCAAGTTGTTGAGTCATTCGTGATGAAGTTTCGAAGCATGGAGATGCATTCTCATCGCGGAAGAAGGCCAAAGGTTGGTCGTATCATGTAGCCCAAGGTAAACGATCGTTGATATTTGGCTAAACAATCATGTAGTTTATAAAATGATAAACATTGTGTTGGGTTTAAATCGATTGTGTTGGGTTGGGTTGGGTTTTATGTCCTAAAACTCGTATCATTGTGTTGATAAAATGATAAACGGTCGTATCATTGTGTTGGGTTTTATGTCCTAAAACTCGTAGTTTATAAAATGATAAACATTTTCTATAATCAATAAACTTATTATTGATTTCATAAATTGTATGAAAGTCTAAATCCAAAAAAATAAGACTCATGACTATTGTATGAGTACTTGAACTTTATGTAGAGACATAAGAGTGGATCAGGTTCGAGTAAATAGTCAAAATGATCTATGGTACATGAATAAGGTTGAGTACCTTATTCAGGTAACACCATTGGATGCGACCTACTCTGTAGTTGTTACAAAAAGTTGTAATGTACTACATACGATGTGATCCTAATTCGTACATGTTATGACATGAGAAGTAGGGGCGTTCTATGCAATGAGTTTGCATAAGATCAGGACCAAGAAATTAGTCACTCTTAATTTATAACATTGTTTACTGTATAAGACTGACTATTTCACCTAGATGACCTAGGTGACACGATCTTAATCCTGAGCTAACTATGAACTTTTATTTATTCGAGATTGCCCTGAGATTTGCATAGGTGAGGGTTGGCTCAACGATACAAGCTCAATAAGACTACCATTTCAAGGGTAAGACCGAATAGATAGCTGGGGACATAGGGTGCAAGATGGAGTTCACACCTACTCGATTTAAGGATAGGAGAAATATTGCTTTCTCAAGTACTGAATCCAGATATTGAACAAGGGACCCCACTCTTTCACTGGGCTAAGAGAGTTTGCGTTATTGGATCACAAACCAGTTGTTCATTAGAGGATCAGTAGGAACTTAAGAAAAAAGACTTAATCTCGAGGGTAAAATAGATATTTGTCCCAACCGTTATTACGAACGACCTGTGAAGAGTCAAGTTGTTGATTATGGTTAAAACATGTGGACATAATATATCTATAGTGAGGAGAGTGCAACTATAGGTTTTAGTGGAGTGACTCATTAGTTAAAGAATGGAGATTAATCTGGTCTAATGATTTTAGCCAATTACTCTTGAATCATTGGAACCCTTGATTTGTAGGTTCGCAAGATACCCTTACTAGCTCGTAACGGACTAGCTCTAGAATAGCTGATAAGTTAATTTGAATCATTTAAATTAGAATTAAGGGAATTAATAATTATTTGAGATGTAATTACATGTTTAATTTTAGAATTAAACTTAATAGGAGAATTTATATATTTAAATATGATTTAAATATATAAAGATGGATATGTGTAAAAAATAATTTAATATTTGATACTAAATTAATTAGTTTTATTTAAAAATTAATTTATGAAATAAATTTCATTTTTCAATTTTTAAAATCAAAAAGGATTTTGGAAATATCATTTTTGATTTTATGATAAAATTGGAAAATTAGAAAAGTAATACACAAAATGGAAAAAATCGGTTTTCCATTATCCATCTTTCTAGTTGCTCACACAAAAGTATCAATCTTTGCCTTGTCTTACTCCAAGCATGAGCTGCAACTCATGCAACTCTCTTCCTTGCATGTTGATCTGCAATATAATGAAGAGTTTGGAGTAAAATTTGGGCATGCAATCTATAGAGATTTTTAGAGAACATTCGGGTTGAAGAAAGGGTACTTCACTAAGATTGCTGTTGTGAGCTTTTCTCCTTCATCCCTTGATTCAAGCTTGGTTTGAGTCCCACAACTCAATCTAGAGCACCAAAAGAATAGTGAGGAAGATCTTGAGGTGGCCTGCATCCAGATTTGGAGAAGATAGTAGTTGAAGGAGCTTTGAAGAAGTTCTACAAGAGGTATGTCGTGAAACTCATTTGTTTTCTGCAACTGCATGCTTTATATTTTGTCAAAATTAGTGAATTAGAGTGCTTAGATGATCCTTGTGCTTCTGCTATTGCTGATACAATCCTACAATTGGTATCAGAGCATCATATAAGCATTCAATTCGGTTTAATTTTAATTTGGTGGGTGTTTTATATGAGAAATATGAAATTGATGCACTGATATATTTTTTAAGTTTTGGCATTTTAATTCTCTTTAATTTCTCTTTAAAATTTGTAATTGGCTCTTATTTGATGAGTTTTTATGTGTTAGCAAGAGTCTATAATTTATTTGGAGTCATTAGAGTTGAAACTAAGATGTAATTGAAGAAACAAGTGAAGGATGCCAAACTGTTGTTCTAGTTTTTTAGCTTCTACTCAAAATCATTGTTGAGGTTCAGTTGCTAAATGATCGTCTAGCTCCAGGCACTAAACAATGTGAAGAAAAGCTAGATGATTATATAGCAATGGCCGCTGGTCATTGTGATGTTGAACGCTGGACGATCGTGTACTTGCGGGAGCTAAACGATACGTTAAATTTGCTATTCGATAGTACTAAGCGATCATTTAGCTTTGGCGTGGGAACTAAACGATACGTTGAATTTGCTATAAGATGGCACTACATGATCGTGTAGCTGCTACGCTCGCTAAGCGATGCGATGAAGTGCTACGCGATAACGCTGAACGATCATTTAGATGTGGAGCCAAGCGATCGTGTAGACGATGAGCTAAGCGACACGATGATGTTCTATACAATAGAACTAAGCAATCGATTAGCCACGGCGGACATTAAAAAATGACATGTAGCGCTAGGCGATGCTGTTAAGCGATCCTGCAGTTTTATATGATAGAGCTAAGCGATAGCTAAGTGATGGAGTTAAGCAATCGTGTTATTCTATACGATAGGGCTAAACAATTGTTTAGCTTTGGCAGACACTAAGTGATCGTGTAGTTCTATGCGATAAAGCTAAGCGATCATTTAGTTGCGGTAAACACTAAGCGATCATGTACTACTTCACAACACAAGGCGATAGAGCCAGACGATTGCCTTCAACACTACACGATCGACCTTAGCAAGACTTTGAGGTTGGTCCGAGAGAAGCTAGTTCGACCAGTTTTCTCAAGGTCCAATCTAGTTCAGCCTCAAAGTGTTTTTAGATGGTTCGGTTCAGACTTTGTTGGTCCGGTTCAGACTCATCCAGTCTGGTTCAAGATGCTTGGGTTCGATTTAGAGCGGTTCGACCAATTCAAAGACAGTTTTGAAGTTGATTGTAAGAGTTAGGCTTTTGTTTGCCTGTTTATGCCAAAACTAAAATCATATTAGTCTGTGCTTAATTATTTATGCATTTGATGTATGTTATAATTAAATAAATTTTGGATGTGCATATAATATGTCATTTATATATAAAATCCCACCATAGGAAGCATGTTACATGCATTGAAAGTATGTTATAATCTGTTATAATATATAGTATGCATGTTAGGATTTCTTGTATTTAATATAGGTGTTATATTAAATATTGAATGCCTTTATATATGTTATGAATGTTTAGCATGTCTAAAGTTTTATAAGTTGTTATAAAATTGGGTTAGACATTTAAAATCCATAAACAACAGTTGCATGCTCACGTAGATTGACCACTTATCTTAATTGTTAAAACTTATAAAATCGAGGTTACAAACTCAACCAGTATATAATCTTGTCTAAGGATGGAGGTACTTAAGTTGACAGTTTACGGAACACCTCCTACCTAGGGATTATGGCCGATTATTGAGTGTTGGTAACCGGTTTTATGAGCATTTGTGAGTGATGTGAGGTAATAAAATTGTTTATCACCTAGACATCGTAGGTTAAAATTCAATTATAAGAGTTATACTTAGATAAACCATATAGACTTAGGGTTGTTTTATTAGTCGAAAAGAACCTAAGTATTAGAACACTTCAGTGGCAGTTTAAATAACTTCTATATGATAGAGTTATTAGAAAACTTCAATGGGATATTAATAACATATACGATACGTTATTTTTAACTCTCACGTCTCTAAGAGTTCACAATCCAGATTTAAGCGGTACTTCGTGTCACTCTGGGAGTGACCTCTATTCGGAAAGTATTTTTAGCTTAAATCTAGATTTCGGTGAATAAAAAGAAGTTGTCCAAACATAAGTCATTTATATGATATATAGATTTCAACTATCACGTCTTCACATAGTTTACACCGTGAGATACATATGATGCTTTGTGTCACCTTGGGAGTGACCTCCATTCAGAAAGTATTTTGTATGAGTCAATATCAAGGAAAACAGAGGAAATAATTCATAGTAAGTGGGTGAAGGATATGTGTTAATATATCCTACGATCTCCTCCATTAGTCTGAACCGTGAGATTCCTATGTTGCACCTGCTGGTTTGCTTTAGGCGGCCCTTTGCTAGTCGTTTAGCGACGGCTATCCCCTCGGAGGGTTGTAACATAGGATTCGAACAACCAAGGCTTCAATAAAATGAATAGGGTTTTATAGTCCCATCTTGGATATTGTCTTCTATTTTGGAGGCAAGTTCATACTGTTTTATAAGATTTGAAAATGGCGGGTCACACTTACAAGAATTATTAAGTTGTTAGTAAAGATCTTGACAAAAAACGATAACTAAACGACTATAGGAATAAGAGTTATTCTGGAGGCAATAGAAATAAGAGTTATTCCATGGATAGTGTTTGGTCAAAATTATTACTTTTTGCTAAAACTTGATTTTGGATTTAGTTACAATTTGCTAATTAGAATTTATTTCAATTTTATCACCATGTCAAATTCTTCTAGAAAACTCACTTCTAATGTAAATAACAGTAAAATCAAATCAACAAACAAATTACTAGCAGTTGATTACACCAAAAGAGTTTTAACAGGGGATTGTATCTCCCAACTCATCTGAAATTATGAATTATGTAGATGAGAGTGCAAAATTCGAACAACAAGATAAATATGATTTACTTGTTATCAAAGCATGTTTAGTGGAAAATGATAAAATCTGGATAATTGATTTAGGTACTTCTAATTATATTTGTACTATCTCATAGGAAATAAGTTCCTAGAGACAATTGACAAAAGGTGAAATAATCTTTAAGGTAGGGACCGGGGAGATTGTTTCAGCCAAAGCAGTGGGAAATATGAAGTTATTTATAGGAGATAAGTACATTTATTTGAAAAATGTATATTATATTCCTTCTATGAAAAGGAATCTAATATTTTTCTCTTGTTTGCTAGAACAAAATCATAAAGTTTATTTTGAAAATGATGAAGTGTTCATCAATATGGGAAATAAACAGATTTGCTCTGCAAAATTAGAAAATAACTTGTACATGTTAAAACCAACTGTGGTCAAAGCTGTTTTGAACATAGAGATATTTAAAACTGTTGGGACACATAAGAAAAGAAAGATTTCTCCAAATGCCTATCTTTGGCACTTGAGACTGGGTCACATAAATCTCAACAAGATTGAGAGATTGATTAAGAATGATCATCTAAATAAGTTGGAATACAGTTCATTACTACCATGTGAGTCCTATCTTGAGGGTAAAATGACAAAAAGATCTTTTTCTGGAAAAGGTTTTAGAGCCAAAGAACCCCTAGAGCTAATTCACTCAGACCTTTGTGGGCCTCTAAATGTTAGAGTGAGAGGAGAGGGAATGAATATTTCATCAGTTTTATAGATGATGATTCCAGGTATGGGCATGTTTACCTAATGCACCAAAAGTCTGAAACTTTTGAAAAGTTTAAAGAGTATAAGGCTGAGGTTGAAAACCAATTAGGTAAAAAGATTAAAATACTTCGATCGGATCGAGGTGGTGAGTATATGGACATAGAATTCCAGACTTCATGATTGTATTCCAAGCTGAGCACAACATCCTTATGCACCCATTCCACATGTTAGGTGTAGCTGGTGTATTCAGCGACTCCCTATTCAGTGCTATGCATGGTTCCTTGATAACTTCTAGTTTGATTAGGGAAACCACAGAAAATGAATTTGCTAATGAAGGTTACAAATTCAGTCAAGGGGAAGAAACTTATAATATCGTAGCTGCTCATGGTTATTTTGGCCAATTGATCTTCCAATATGCTAGTTTCAACAATTCTCGTTCTTTACATTTCTTCCTAGCTGCTTGGCATGTAGTAGGTATCTGGTTCACCGCTTTAGGTATTAGCACTATGGCTTTCAACTTAAATGGTTTCAATTTCAACCAATTTGTAGTTGATAGTCAAGGTCGTGTAATTAATACCTGGGCTGATATTATTAACCGTGCTAATCCTGGCACACCTCAGCAGAACAGTGTGGAAGAAAGAAGAAACATAACCTTAGGACATGGTTCGTTCCATGATAAGTTAACACTCAATTACCTAATTCTTTTTGGAGACACGCAGTTGAGATTGCGGTGTATATTTTGAACATGGTTCCCTCGAAAAGTGTTTCTGAAACACCTTACTACCTCTGGAGAGGATGTAAAGGAAATTTATATTACTTCAGGATTTAGGGTTGTCCAGCACACGTGTTGGTGCAAAATCCTAAAAAGTTGGAACACCATTCAAAATTATGTCTTATTTGTAGGCTACCCAAAAGAAACTAAAGGTGATCTTTTTTATGATCCTTGGGAAGATAAAGTATTTGTATCGACAAATTCAACCTTCCTGGAGGAAGACTATATAAAGAATCATCAACCTCAGTAAGCTAGTAATAGAAGAAATGTACAGAGAAATGACAAATGTATCAATAAGAGTTGTTGATAGAGCAGGTCCGTCAACAAGAGTTGTTGATGACATGAAGAGTGGTGGCGTTCTATGTAATGAGTTTGCATAAGATCAGAACCAAGAAATTAGTCACTCTTACTTTATAATACTGTTTACTGTATAAGACTGACTATTTTACCTAGATGACCTAGGTAACTCGATCTTAATCCTGAGCTAATATGAACTCCTATTTATTCGGGATTACCCTTAGATTTGCATAGGTGAAAGTTGGCTCAATTACCCTTAGATTTGCATAGGCGAGAGTTGGCTCAATAGCACCAGCTCAATAAGACTCCCATTTCATGGGTAAGACCGAATAGATAGCTGGGGACATAGGAAGCAAGACGGAGTTCACGCCTACCCGATTTAGGGATAGGAGAATTTTTTTTTTTCAAGTATTGAATCCGGATATTGAACAAGGGGCCCCATCCTTTCACTAGGCTGAGAGAGTTTAGTTTAGTGATTGGATCACAAACTAGTTATTCATTAGAGGATCAGTAGGAACTTGAGGAATAAGACGTAATCTCGAGGATAAAATAGATATTCGACCTAGTCATTATTACGAACAACCTGTGGAGGGTCGACTTGTTGATTATGGTTAAAACATGTGGACGTAATATATCTACAGTGAGGGGAGTGCAACTATGGGCTTTAGTGGAGTGACTCATTAGTTAACGAATGGGGATTAATCTGGTCTAATGAGTTTAGCCACATAATCTCAAATCATTGAAGCCTATGATCTGTAGACGATTGTGCTTCACCCCATCATTTTCGTTTAGATGATCATTTAAGGCTTCCGTTGCATGATGCACGCTGCACAATCACGTTCCTTCATGCTTCATCACATAGTCAAAGGTATATGATCGTTTAAGCTTAGGAAGTGTTGCTAAACGATTGAGTAAAGAGTTTACTCTCTCGTGTAGGCGATCATAAGGCTTTGGTACACGATCAAGGAGACGCGTTTTTTCACTCGGATAGTTCAAGACCTGGTTCGTTTATTTGAACCGGAGACTCATTGTACTTTGTAATAGTTAGCTTTTTTTTTTTTTTTTTTTTGAGGATTTGAGGCTAATTATCCCGGTTCATCAACTTTTATTTAAGGTACATGAGATATTATAAATGTTATATATAGTTATAATATGTTGGTTTATATGCCATAGTGCATGACATATAGATTTGAAACCCACCTTAAGTTATGCATTTGATTCTTGCATCATATATTATAAATGTTATAATATAGTTATTGGTATGATGAAATTTCAAGAGAGCATGCATATGCATCATGAAATATAAGAGTTATATATATGCATGCATTAAGCATATTCATGCATCATCTTTATATTATAAGAGTTATAGTATAAAGGTGTATGAAAGCATGTATGCTTGGTTTATTGCTTTGTTATATAAGTATTATATACAAGCAGCAATGAATGAACAATGCATGGAGAATGACATTTAGGCTTATTTATAAGAGTTATGAATGCCTTGCATGTGTAGCTTCACATTGTGATGGTTTTGGTTGTTTCTTGTTATAAGTGTTATAATGGAAATTAGAACTAAAATCAATAAGAAAGAGTTGCATGTGGACTTAGGCGTACTCATGTTTTAAAAGGGTTTTAAAATTGGATTGAGATAGACATAAGTTCAAGGTTCTAATGAGATTAGATACCTAAGTTTAATCTTTTAAATCGATTTAATATGATTAAATTGATTGGTATAAAAGATTAAATTTGTATTAAATCTATCTATAAGGGACCTTTTGTCTAAGGCAGGTTCTTCGGATGGTGTTTTCATAATTCAATATCAAGGTGGACGGAGATAGTGTTTATAGTAAGTAGGTGAAGAATGTGTGTCAACACGCCCTGCGGTCTTCTTCATTGGTTCGCACTGTAAGATGTTCTTACACTTCCTCGTGGCGCCCTAGGAGCGTTCCCCTTCGGATGGGTGTCTTGTAGTTGGTTAATATCAAGGTGAACTCCATAAATGGATAGCATCACTTTAGTTTTTTCCCCAATCGGATTTTTTCCTTCGGATTGACTACTTGGGCAGAACTCTAGGGCCTAAAATGATGGGTCACTTTTACGAAAATTGTTAAACAAGTTAATGATTTCTTGACCAAATCAATGATGGCTAGTCGTTATAGGAGCAAGAGTTGTTCTGGTATTAATGGCTGGTTGAGAATGTCTCAATTCAGAGGAGGGATAAATTGACTACCCTTCGGTGGCCTTTGTCCTAAACCTTTGAAGCGTCATTGCAAAACTAGATGTCACAGGGGTTCATTTCAGTTTTGTTAAACCATATTGGATGTTGTTTTTGAACAAGTATTTGCTAAAACCTAATGTAGGTTAATGTGTTTCTTTTTCAGCAACATGTATGATTTTCTATTAGTTGCCTCTAATTTGACCGATTACATACATTGAAAAGAGTCCATTAAAACATATTCCGTGGTAAACGGCCTCGAGTTTGTCATGGTTGAGGAGTGTTCTCAAGTCCCAACCCTTGATGCACCGCGAAATGTTCGTAATGCATATGAGGTGTGGATGAAGGCTAACTCGTTGGCCTGACTTCACATTATGGCTAGCATACTTGATGCTTTGGCCAAAAAGGTTGAGAACATAGTCATTGCACGTAAGATCATGGACTCGTTGCAAGAATTATTTGAACGTCAGTTCTCACTTTTTGAGCACAAAGGGATTGATGACAAAGAAGCCAGTAGTGTCAATTCCCAAAATAATCTACAACCTTTCTTGAATGTCAAGGGAGTAAAAGAGAAAGCAAGTGTTGCTGACTCTGATGAAGTTCATCAACGAGAATTGGTCTCTGAAATGGAAATTGGAGTTTATTTAGGTTCTGATACTGATCCCACTACTCTCCACAAGAGAAAGAAGTATAAAGACAGTAAACGTAATTTATTTCTCTTGGAGACGTGTTTGGTAGAGAATGTTGATTTTGCCTGGATACTTGATTCAGGTGCTACTAATCACGTTAATTATTCCTACCAAGGATTTAGTTCCTAGCAAATATTGCCAAAGGGAGAGTTAATTCTTCGAGTCAGTGCTGGTGAGGTTGTTTCAGCTATTGCTGTAGGCAAGCTGAAGTTATTTTTGAACAAGAAACATTATTTGTAGTATAATGTTTTTGTAGTTCCTCATATCAAGAGGAAATTAATCTCGATTTCTTGTCTTTTTTAACAAGGTTATACCGTCTCCTTTTCTGAGAGTAAAGTTTTTATTTTCAAGAATGGAATGGAGATTGATTTTGGTTCAATGGAAAATAACTTATATGTACTAAGGTCGTTAGTTATAAAAGTCTTGCTTAATACTGAAATGTTCAATATAGCGACAACAGCAAAAAGACCAAAGGTTTCTCCTAAGGAAAACGCCCATCTTTGGCATCTAAGGTTAGGTCACATCAACCTCAATAGGATTGAAAACTTGGTGAAATGTGAACTTTTAAAGAGTTTAGAAGAAAACTCCTTGCCAGTGTGTGAATCATGCCTTGAAGGCAAGATGACCAAATGACCTTTTACTGGAAAAGGTTATAGAGCCACGGAAACCAGAGCTTACACTCAGACCTTTGTGGTCTGATGAGTGTTAGAGCTCAAGGTGGGTATGATTATTCAAGGTATGAGTATCTATACTTAATGCAACATAAGTCTAAAGCTCTTGATAAGTTCAAGGAGTATAAGGCTGGAGTTGAAAACTTGTTAGATAAGAAGATAAAAATACTACGATCTGATCAAGGTGAAGAGTATATGGACCTCGAATTCCAAAACTATATGATAGAACATAGAATCACGTCCTAACTCTCAACCTCAGATACACCTCAGCAGAATGGTGTATCAGAAAGGAGAAACAAAACCCGATTAGACATGGTACGATCTATGATGAGTAATGTTCATCTTTCAGACTCGTTTTGGGGATTTGCAGTGCAAATTGCATGTTACATTTTGAACAACTTCCCTTGAAAAGTGTTTCTGAAATACCTTTTAAGCTATAGAGAGGCCGTAAAGGTAATTTACGCCACTTTAGAATTTGGGGATGTCCGGCCCATGTGCTTGTGGCTAACCCAAAGAAGTTGGAACCCGTTCGAAAGTTTTCCTCTTTGTAGGCTACCTAAAGGAAATGAGGGATGGATACTTCTATGATCCGAGTAAGAACAAAGTGTTTGTGTCGATAAATGTTATTTTCTTGGAAGAAGACCACATCAAGGATTACTTGTTTTACATGAGATTTCTAGTGAGACTATGGAGGGTTCAACAAGAGTTGTTGAACAATTTGATAGATCAACAGGAGTTGTTGATGTCGGTTCATCTAGTCAACCATCTCAAGAGTTGAGACTACTCGACGTACTGGAAGGGTTGCAAACCCATCGGATCGCTACATGGGTTTAACTAAAGACCAAAACATCATGTCTGATGATGGGGTTAAGGATCCATTGTCTTATAAGCAAACAATGAAGGATGTTGACAACGATAAGTGGATTAAAGCCATGAACCAGGAAATGGAGTCTATGTACTTTAATAATGTCTGGAAACTTGTGGATCAGCCTGATGGGGTAAAACCTATAGGGTGTAAGTAGATCTACAAGCAAAAATGAGGTGTATATGGAAAGGTGCAGACCTTTTAGATTAGACTCATGGAAAAGGGTTATACTCAAGTCGAGGGAGTGGACTTTAAGGAAAGTTTTCACCTGTTGTCATGTTGAAGTCTATCGGGATACTCCTGTCCATAGCCACATTTTATAATTATGAGATATGGAAAACGGACGTCAAGACTGCCTTTCTTAATGGTAATCTTGAGAAGACCATCTACATGGCTCAACCAGAGGGGTTCATAGTTCCAGATCAAGAGCAAAGAGTTTGCAAGCTTTAGATCCATTTATGGGCTAAAACAAACGACTAGATCGTGTAACATTAGATTTGAAACTGCGATCAAATCGTTTGGCTTTGATCAAAATATTGATGAGTCTTATGTTTACAAGAAGATCATCAACAACTCAGTAGCTTTCTTAATACTGTATGTGGATGATATCCTACTCATTGAGAATGATGTAGGTTTTCTGAGTGACATAAAGAAATGTCTAGTCGCCCAATTCCAAATGAAAAATTTGGGAGAGACGTAGTATGTTCTAAGGATTCAGATCATTTAAGATCATAAGAACAAGAGGTTGGCCTTATCTCAGGAATCATACTTGATCAAATATTGATCAGGTACATGATGCAAAATTCCAAGAGGGGTTTATTACCCTTCAGGCATGGAATTGTTTTGTCTAAGGATCAATGTCCTAAGACACCTCAAGAGGTTGAGGAGATGAGACAGATTCTCTATGCTTCAGCTGTTGGAATCTTAATGTATGCAATGTTATATATTAGACCTGACATTTGCTATATAGTAGGGAGTATCAGTCTTTATCAGTTCAATCCCGGATTAGATCACTAGACGACGGTCAAAACAATTCTCAAGTATCTTTGGAGAACGAGGAACTACATGCCCGTGTATGGAGATAAAGACTTAATCCTTACTGGATACACAGACTTTGACTTTCAGATTGATAGAGATTCTAAAAAATCGACATCAAGGTCATTGTTCACTCTGAATAGAGGGGCTATAGTTTTGCGAAGCATCAAACAAGGATGCATCACAGACTCCACTATGGAAGTTGAATACGTAGTCGCTTGTGAAGCTGCTAAAGAGGCTGTTTGGCTTAGGAAGTTCCTTACAAATTTGGAAGTTAGTCCAAATATTACTTTTCCAATCACTTTTTATTGTATAACAGCGGGGTTGTGGAAAATTCAAAGGAACCTTGAAGTCATCGTAAAGGCAAGCATATTGAACGAAAGTATCATTTGATCAGGGAGATTGTGCATTGCGGTGATGTGATAGTCACGACGATCATGTCGGAGCACAAGGTTGTTAATCCGTTTACATAGGCCCTCACGGCTAAAGTGTTCGAGGGTCATCTGGAGAGTTTGGATCTAGGGGACATGCGACATCTTGCCTAAGGCAAGTGGGAAGGGTATAGAGTATGCCCTAGTTTATTGTATATTGTACTTATTTTTCATGTATTGTACATTAGCCTCCCGAGGCATTAGGACAAATGGGAGTTTGTTGGGATTGGTGTCCTAATTCTTCCGGAGTCTCGTAGTTTGTAAATATTGTACACATTGTTATTAATAAAATAAAAGTTATTTTATTTGCGTTTACTCATATCCAATAAACAAAGAGTTTGTATAAAATCGAACCACGAGATGATTTGTCTCTTTATATAATTTTATTGATTATTGAGACTTACATCTCACTAAAACGACCATAGGTGACATAACCTTAGTCTTGAGTGTTTTGAGAACTTCTGCTTATGAGGGCAGTCCTTTGATTAGTATGGGTGAGAGTGGCCAGATTGCCGACTCAACAAGCTTACCTTTTTTGGGGATCTATATGATTGGGGAGCTGGGAACTCAATTACACAAGACGGAATTCACTCCTTCCCCGAAGCAGAGGTAAGTAGATAGATTGCTCCCTTAAGGGTTGATTTTGAGTCTTGAATATAGTGGCCACATCCTCTCTTTGGATTAGAAGACTCAGTCATAGTAAGACTATGACTTATTATTCATTAGAGAAATCAGTGGTATTTAAGGAGTAAGATGTAACTACAGGGAAAAAACGGTAAATTGGCCCAACTGTACTTAAGAACGATCTGTGAAGGATTATCGCACTGTTGATTGGTTAATATGGACACAGAAATATATATGTTGTAAGAAGGGTGCAGTTTTCAGTCTTTAGTGAAGTGTCCGACAGTTAATAGATGGTGGATCTCGTGACTAAAGAGATTAGTCAGTTATTCACGTACCATTAGAACTTCAAGCTACAGGTCCATAAGGTCCCCTTGGTAGCTCAATGGATTTAAGTTGAGAATCAAATTTTGGGTTTAGTTTGAAGTGTTCAAGTTAACAAGAGGAAATTCAATTATATACGATATAATTGGTGTAATGTATGAGATACATTAAATGGAGGAATTGATATAAATATGATTTATATCAAGTGCCATAAAATAGAAAAAGAACTATGGTTTATATGTTTCAAGAGATGAAATATTAAAACTATAGGTTATAAATATAATATGATAATTTGGTTATCATATTTATTTATAATAAATTAATTACGTGATAATTAATTCATTTTCTCTAATAACCAATTGAGTGGGAGGTTATTAGTAGTTTCATGATAACCGTGAGATAAAAGGAAAATTATTTTCCTAATTTTTTTTTAAAAAAAAAAAGAAAAAAAAGAGTTACCTCATTCGAAAAGTACTCACGGATAAGCTATCAAGTGAAAGAGTTTCACTAAGCGATAGCGTTGAGAGACTACACGATCAGCTAAGCGATCACTTACCTTTGACTATACGATAGTCATTCAGCTTATCATTGCTATACGATCGAGTGGCTAAGTCTATACGATAAGCTTCCATTTACTAAACGATCGAGCACATCGTCTATACGATAGACAGTTTCTTATCTCCCACTTGCTCGATCGTCTACTCAATCATAGACCTCCAATTTCTTCCTCAAGCCAAGCTTATACAGAGCCTCCAACTCCTGGATTCTCACACCGAGAATACGAAGGTAACCATTGTGGTGGTGTCTTCACTCAGTTCGTGGATCGAGTTAGACTTGATTAGGTTTGAGAAGTTGTTGGTCGTTCGTTGTGTTCATGTTTGTTGGTTGTACTGGTCATTGCGTTCGAGTGTGTTGTTCTTAGACGCTTGTAGATTGATTGAGGGATTCGTGGAGAATGATTCTTCAAAGGAATGCATCCTCTATCCCTTGTATCATCTTATAGCATGCTGTAATTTTGGTTTTGCATGACCTTTTAGTTTCTGCTTAGACTGTAATTGATTTGTGTTCAATTCGAATGGAATTTGGAACGATCCCTTCCGCTTCTCATGGAAATCCTTATGTTTGATTTCTTTCATGAACTATGTTATAACTTGATCCCAACTATTGTAAAGGGTACATAAGCAACTTGAAGGAAACTTTAGGTTTAGTACAGACAAAAAGAAAAAAAATTATCCCTTTTGAACTACTTCATGACTTGATCCCTTTCTTTAAAGGTACGTAGTCAGCTTAAAGAAATTTAAGTTCAGTCCATAAAAAAAGGTACCATAATCACCTTACATGTGGCACTACACGACAGAATAAAGATGTTCATTTCTATTGGGGGCAGCACAACAAATTGAAGATGTTCATCTCTATTAGGGGCAATGCAACAAATTGAATAAGCATATCGTTTGCACGATGCTTCACAAGTTGGATGTTTACAATAAGATTATCGCTATAAAATTCAATTATCTTTTCATTCACTTAAATAAAGAAGCAGTGTTGGGCGTTGCTCACTTCAAATTCGAAGCATCACTTGTCTATAGCTTGACTCTTCATCTTCAACAATAGATGCTCTTCAGGATCAAGTTTAGAAGTTTTGCTGATGCTTTTTTAAATTCAAGTTCGGAGACTTTGCCGATGATTATTAAAATTCATGATTGAGGGATTTATCAATGCTTCATCAAATTTAAAGCTTAGAGGCTTCATTGATACTCCTCCATCTTCAATTTTAGAGGCTTCATCGATACCCTTCCATCTTCAAGTTTAGAAGCTTTGTTGATGCTCCTTCATCTTCAAGTCTAGAGGCTACATCGATGCTTCTCCATCTTTAAGTTCAGAGGTTTCATCAATGTTTTATCTTCATGCTCAAGTTTGGAGGCTTTGCAATGTCATCTTCATGCTCAAATCGCAAAGTGAAGCCTACTGCCAAAGATTCATTAGTGGTTCATCAAACTCAAATGCGGAGCATTCGTTGATGCTTTGTCAAACTTAATTGTGAAGGATTCGTTGATACTTTAGTTTCAAGTGCAGAGGATTTTTCGATGCTTCGTCAAGCTCAAATGTGGATGATTCACTAATATTTCAAACTTGAATGCGAAGGATTCGTCGATACTTCAAGTTCAAGTGTAGAAAATTGGCTAATGCTTTACAAGCTCAGATGTCGATGATTCATTTATGCTTCATTAAACTCAAATGCGGAGCATTCACCGATCTTCAATCAAACTCAAATGTGGAGCATTCAACGATCTTTCATCAAACTCAAATGCAGAGAATTTGCAGATGCTTTGTCAAACTCAAGCACGAAGATCTCATCGATGCTTCTCCATCTTTAAGTTCAGAGGCTCCATCGATACTTCTCCATCTTCAAGATCAAGATGGGCATACATGGCCCACTTTCATATTCAAGTTCAAGATCAATGTGCATGGCTCCACTCCATCTTCAAGTTTAAGATCAGTGTGCATAGTTCCACTCCATCTTCAAGTTCAAGATCAGTGTGCATGGCTCTACTCCATCTTCAAGTTCAAGATCGGTGTGCATAGCTCCGCTTCCATCTTCAAGTTCGAGATCAGTGTTCAAGACTCCACTCCATCTTCAAGTTCAAAATGGGCATGCATGGCCCCACTCCATCTTCAAGTTCAAGATCGACGTGCATGGCTCTACCTCCATCTTCAACTTCAAGGTCGATATGCATGGCTCGCTTCGCCTCCCAAGGTTGACGTGGCTCGTTTAATCTCCCAAGTTCGGTGTGACTTGCTTCATCTCCCAACTTTGGCGTGGCTCCACTTCATCTTCACATGTCGGTGTAGCTTTGCTCCTTCTCCAAAAGGTTGTTACAACTTCACCCCCTCTCTAAAATGTTGGTGCAGCTTCATTTTCTCTCAAAAATGTTAGTGTGGTTCCACCTCATATGCGATATCAAGTTTAGTCTGCCTAGCTCCACCTCATATGCGAGATCGACCCTGATCAACCTGACTCCACTCAAAAGCTTGATGGCATATTCTCCCTATCTTCAAAGTTTGATGGTATATCTGCCTCATCTTCAAAATCGAATCAAGAAGTGATACAATAGGGTAGACCTTTCTAGGGTCATCCCTAGGTTGACCGAATGGGGGAGTTGTAAGCCTTTCCAGGGCCTCCCCATGACAATTAAGAAGCACGAGCACAAGCGACGATACAATAGGTAGACCTTTCTGGGGTCATCCTTAGGTTGATCGAATAGGGGAGTTATAAGCCTTTTTGGGAATCAAGAAGCAAAAGCACAAGCGGCAATATAATATGTAGACCTTTTGGGGGTCATCCCTATGTTTGTCAAGGAGACGGTCACGAAGAGGGGTATTGCTGCAAAAAAAAAAAAAAAAAAATGAAACAGAAAATATGAAAAGAAAGAAGAAAAAGAAAAGAAAAAAGAAAAAAAAAAGAAAGAAAAGAAAGAAGAATGAAAGAAAAAGAAGAAGAAGAAGAAGGAAGGAAAATTGAAAGAGAAAAAAAAAAGAAGAAACAATGGTGAAAAAAAGAGAGAGAAAAAAAAAGAAGAAGATAGAGAACAAGAAAGAAAAAAAGAAGAAGAAGAAAGAGAACGTTGAAAGAAGAAGTGGAAAATGAAAGAAAGGAAATTGTAGAAGAAGAGGAGGGGATGAGAAGAATGAAGAGGTTAAGGGCCTATTTATAGAAATTCCCAGATTCCATAACAAATTAGGAAATCCAAATTAAATAAAGATTTGATTTAAAATATTAGATTTTTATTAGATTTCCTAATTTTTATTCCATCCTAATCTCAAATTAAATTAAACAAATTTCCTATTTAATTTAATTTTATTATATTTTGTCACCTAATTTATCTTCAAAAGATTTGGACATATTCCAAATTTTATTCAAAATCAAATTAAATTGTGGATAAAATTTGATTTTTTTTTCTTAAATTAAAAATTTGACCATAATCTAAATTTCATACTAAATTCAATTTTCTAAGTTTTTATCTCCTAACCAAATTAAATTGGAGATAAAATTCAAATTTTTTCTTAAATTAAAATTTTGTTATATTCCAAATTTTATTCAAAATCAAGTCGTTCAATTTGAGATTAAACTATACATAAAATCTCAAATTAAAATTTGGACATTCCAAATTTTAATCCCAACTCTAAATGTCAAATTAAATTAAGGATAAAATCTCAAATTAACGTAAAATTCAAATTTGAGCATATTTCAAATTTTATATCAAACTCATCCAAATTTAGGTTCCTATCCCCATTTCCGAATCAAATTGTGAGAAAGATCTAAAATTCATCCCGAATTAAAATTTAGTTATATTCCAAATTTTATTCTAAATTCTATTCCAAATTCAAGTTGACCAAACTTGAGTTTTATCTTCAATCTAAAAAAAGTGTGGATAGATAAAGAAATCTCAATTGATCTTTTATTAAAATTTGGGGATATCCCAAATTTTATCTCAAATCTAAATTAAATTGGAGTAAAATCTCAAATTAAAATTTGGCCATATTCCAAAATTTATCCCAAATTCGAGTTAAACTTATGTACTAAATTCATAGTTTGACTGATACACCAATTGAGGTCAAATTCAAGAACAAATATATTTGGATTTTGTTTCTAACTTTATATTTTTCGAGGTTCATCCACACATATATGTGCATAAATCTCGAAAAGAGCATTTGTTGAAGGAGAAATTTTGGACCAATCATAAATTGTACGTTGCTTACTAAATTAATAACCAAATTTCAAATCATCAAATTTGGGACCAATTAGGAGCAGACATGTGTCTCGAATTGAAGTTGAAGACAAAGTATAATGACGCCACGTCGTAACGGTTGAATCAGATAAGATTAATTTGGCCTAATTTGATATTATTTCGGTTCAAATTCAACCATGCCCCAAAATAGGTTGAATTTGACCCGAATATCAAATCAAACTCAAATCCAGTTAATTGGACCTAAAGCCAGGCCCATGGACCAACTAAGCCCAAACCCATGAAGCTCATTAGAGAGCCCTATAAATAGAGGTGTTCTTCTTATTTTAAAGGGTCAATAATTATATACTCTAGAGAGCTTAGAGGGAATTCTCTACACTCAAATCAGAGGATCAAGTTCTAGAGATTGAACCACATCGTATCAAATCAACATCAATATCAATATCAACACCGACTCAAGTTCAACTCCACGAAACAAGTTCTTTCAATGCCTCGTGTGAGCACTAATCATCCAGGAAAATTTACAAGCCCAAAGGCCGACTGTCCAAGAAGATCATCAAGCCCAAAAGCCGATCATCTAAGAAGATCATCAAGCCTAAAGGCAGATCATCCAAGAAGATCAACAAGCCCAAAGTCGAACAATAAGCCCAAAGGCCGATCATCCAAGAAGATCAACAAGCCCAAAGACCGATCATCCAAGAAGATCGATAAGCTGAAGACCGATCGTCCAAAAAGGTCATCAAGCTCAAAGGTCGATCATCCAAGAAGATCATCAAGCCCAAAGGACGATCATCCAAGAAGATTAACAAGCCCAAAAGCCATTCATTCAAGAAGATCATCAAGCCCAAAGGCTGATCATCTAATAAGTTCAACAAGCCCAAAGGCCAATCATCCAAGTAGATCATCAAGCCCAAAGACCGATCATCCAAGAAGATCAAATAGCCCAAAGGTCAATCATCAAAGAAGATCAATAAGCCCTAAGGTTGATCGTCCAAGAAGCTCGTCAAGCCCAAAGGTCGATCATCCAAGAAAATCAACAAGCCCAAAGGCCGATTATCTAAGAAGATCAACAATCTCAAAGACCGATCATTCAAGAAGATCAACTAGCTTAAAGACTATAGTTTTATTTTGAAAGCATCAAAATAATATGTATTAGAGATTGTACTCACTTTTCACAAAATTAATACAAATACAAAGTTTAAGTTCCACGAAATAAATTTCTCTTGAAATCTCGTGCGAAAGTGTTTAATGAACAATAATCAGCATTGTTAAACTATCCAACACAAATGTTACTTTGGCAAAAGTTCACAAACACTTGGGAAAATTAATTAGCCGAATTTTCTAAGTTAATCAACCCTAGGTAAAACACTCAGTGGAAGGAAAATTGGGTATATCATACTTCATTTTTTCTTTCATGTTTCTCCCTAAAAGTTCACACCATGAGATCTTTGCTTGGCTCCGAGGCACTTTTGCTTGTGTCCTCCTATAGGTGGCATTTTTTGTTGGGTTTTATGCTATAAAACTCGTAGATAGTAAACGTTATTAATTGACTATCATCAATAAATAGTTATAGATGTTAATTCAATAAATTGTTATTATCTGTGTTGTTTGTGTATTTTTCACTTAATAACCCTAAATCCAGTAAACTGATATTCAAGGTTGCCTTATAAATCTTGAACTGTATGTTGAGACATACGGGGATTAATATTCAAGATACAGGCTGAAGGGTCTATAGTATAGGGATAAGGTTGGGTACCTTATCTTGGTAACTTTATGGATACGACCTATTTTGTATTTAATACAAAAGAAATCATCCAACGTATTCATGTAGTTGAGATGCAAGTAGAGGTATCCTATGCAATGAGTTTGCATAACACACAATAGTAACCACTAGATGTAACACCGTTAACTAGTTAGATTCCTATTTCAATAGGATGACCTTGGAAACTTATTCTTAATCTTGAGTATATTATGAACTCCTGTTCATGAGGGATTGTCCTTTGATTTGTATGAGTGAGGGTGGCCAGTTCGCTAACCCAATATGTCTACCATTTTGAGGATAAGACCGAGTAGAGAGCTGGAAACATAACAATAGAAGATGGAATTCACTCATTCCCATCTTATGGGTAAGTAGATGAGTGTTCCCTTATGTGGTGTCTTCGGGACTTGAACAAAGATCCCTACTCTCTCTCACTGGCCCAAGAGGGGTTTCTGTTTATTGCTTGGACCATAAACATGTTGTTCATTAAAGGAGCACTAGTACTTAAGGAGTTAGAGGTAATCCAAGGGTAAAACGGTAATTTGACTCAGTTAGAGTTACAAACACTCGTGAAGGACTCACTTGTTATTATTGGTCTATATCCGTGAATACAGAAATATATATGTTGTGAGAAGAGTGTAGCTGCAGGTCTTTAGTGGAGTGTACCCACAGTTAACGAATTTTGATTAACTTGGTTAATGAGATTAGCCAATTAATCTCATATCGTTAGAGCTTCTGATATACAGGTCCACCAAGTCCCCTTGTTAGCTCACTAGAGAATATTTAAGAGAGATGATTTGAATTGTTCAAATTAATTTGAGGAAACCATATTTTAATATGATTAATATATAATTGATTTATGGATATGATCTATAATTCAAAGTAAATTGGAAAGTAATATTTGAATAAGATTCAATCAATTAATTCAAGTAAATTAGATTCACTAAAAATTAATTAATAGAGAGGTATTACACATATACATATGATATATATGATAATTAAATATATATATATATATATAATTAAATCTAATGTATAAATAGCTATTTAATTCATTTTCAAATTAAAATTAAATAAGTGTCATTTAATTAATTGTGNGACTCAGTTAGAGTTACAAACACTCGTGAAGGACTCACTTGTTATTATTGGTCTATATCCGTGAATACAGAAATATATATGTTGTGAGAAGAGTGGTATTACACATATACATATGATATATGATAATTAAATATATATATATATATATATAATTAAATCTAATGTATAAATAGCTATTTAATTCATTTTCAAATTAAAATTAAATAAGTGTCATTTAATTAATTGTGGAAAAGGGAAATAGAAAGAGGATTAGGAAAAGAGCTTAACTTTTCTCTATATAAAGACCTGCCCATGGCCCATTTGGGAGACACGAACACTGACAATACACAACACCAAGTGTTATTATGCAAATTTTTTCCTAAGCTACAAAGAGAATCCTTTCTACTCTCCAAACCCATTTTCTCCTCTCCCTCTCTCAATAGTTTGATACCACCTATCCCTCTATTGGAATCCTAAAGAATAACAAGGTTACTCTTGTAGTCGTGGTCGAGATTATTCAAGAAATCGTTCGTGATCAAGATTGTTGGAGGAGTCGTTCGTTGGAACTTAAAGAGGATTGTTCGTGAAGCTTGGGAATCTACAATGAAGTTCAATAGCATTCATATCTACAATGAAGTTCAATAGCATTCATATAATTATTAGTCACCATGAAGTGTTACACTTACAAGAAGATGTTAAGTTAATAATTTCTAGACCAAACAATAGTGACTGATAATTATAGGAATAAGAGTTATTTTGGTATAATTATTAGTTAAGATTGTCTCAATTCAGTGAAGGGATAACTAATCACCCTACGGTGACTTTTACCATTGGGTTATATGTCCTAAAACTCATAGTTTGTAAAGTTAAATTTATCGAAATTAAACGACATAATGACGTTTAATTATATTCAATATAATAAACGTTTAATTATCGAAATTAAAAAAAATTGGAGAGTTTATAATATTTAAAGATTGTTTTAAATGTTAATTACATGAATAGGATTTATGTTTAAAATTAGGTGTTTGATTAATTTAATATTTGATATTAAATTTATTTAATTAATTAAAACCAAATTAATTTTCAATTTTTATTCAATTTTAGGAATCGTAATTGAATTAATTAAATTAATAATAAAAATTAAAAAATTAATAAGATAGTAGAAATTTCCAACATTTTGGAAATTGATGTGTTTTTACACATTTCCTACACCTGGCCCACTTGAAAGTCAAAATTAAAGTGGCATTCAACTTCAATCTTAATGGTTGCATGTATGAGATATATAAAATTACTTCAATTTGGTCTGAAAAGGATTGATTGAAGATGAATTCTCAAAAAAAACTTCAGCATGAAAGAAAGTTTATGCTGAAACCCTCCATTATTCTTTATCTTTCATTTCAATCTTGAGTTTCACCACTCAAATTCAAGGCTGAGAATAGTAAAGAAAATCTCTTGGTGGTTTACTAAGGATTTGAAGCTTAGATTTCGTGAAGAACAGCTTAGATTTGGAGGATTCTTCAAAAGTATGTCTTCTTGAAACCCTTGTATGTGAAAAATATGTTTTACATGCTTTTTAGAATTCAAATTAAATGTAATTAGAGTGCTTATTGATTCTGATTGCTTCCTTTGCATGCTTCTACATCCTATCAATTTTATATCAAAGCGTGATTTAAATATTCAATTAATGTTAATTTGAGTTTGGTGGGTGAATTTCTATGATTGCATGTTTGGGGACTGATATGGTGCTTTAATCAATTTTGGCTTTAGATTTCTCTTTCTTTCCTAAGTTAAATTTGTAACTGGCTCTTGATTGATGAGCTTATAGGGGTGCTCTAGAGTCTATAATTTATTTGGAGTTAATAGAGTCGAAATTAGGTTATAATTTGAAGATTGAAGCAAGCAAGCACAACAGCAAAATTATGAAGAATATGCTTCTGCCAGACAGTGTTGCAACATTGCACTTAGAGCATTGCAACGCTGCTCATATGTAGCCTGAGTCATCGCAATGTTGTGATGAGTGTTGCAACACTGCTCATCCCAGCCCAGATATGTGCGCGTTCATGAGCCATTTCGCGCAAGAGCTCCAGTTTCATCGATTTTCAACCATTCTGGTCTGGTTCAGCCATCCTTCGGTTCGGGTCTGGTCGTACGATCTAGAATAGTTTCGAAACTTTTTTTTGACCTGTTTTATAATAATTTAGTTATTATTGCTTGCTTAGGATGCCAAAGTTGAACCACATCAGTGTTATTTAAATATTTATGTATGTGATGTATGTTATATTTAAATTAAAACATGTATGTACATATTGTATGTCATGTAGATTTAAAATCCCACCATAGGAAGCATGTTACATGCATTGGGTACATGTTATAAATAGTTATAATATATAGTATGCATGTTTAGGATTTCTAATATTTAATATAAGTATTATATTAATATGAATGTCTTTGATGAATATTATGGATGCAAAGCATGACTATTTTTTCTAAGTTTTTATAAAATTGGATTAGACATTAAAATTCATAACAAAGATAAGTTGTATGCTCACGTAGGTTAAACACTTATTTTAATAGTTAAAACAGGTCGCTATCTTATAAAACACGGTTACAAACTCAAACGGTATATAATCTTGTCTAAGGCTGTAGGTTTACGAAACACCTCTTACTTGGGGATTATGACCGAGTAATTTAGCGTTTTTAACCAGTTTTATAAGCGTGTGTGAGCAGTGTGAGGTAATAAAACGATTTATCACCTTGACATCGTAGGTTAAATCCATTTATAAGCGTTACACTTAGATAAACCACATAGACTTAGGGTTGTTTAATTAGCTGAAATAAACATGACTATAAATATACCTAAACCAAAAGTAGAACACTTCAATGGAAGTTTAATAACATATATGATATATTATTAAAACACTTCAGTGGGAATTTAATAACGTATATGATATGTTTTTAGAACACTTCAGTAGGAGATTAATAACATATATGATATGTTGTTTTTAGCTCTCGTGTTCCTAAGAGTTCACATCGAGATTCATGCTTCACTTCAGTCGATTATACCTCAACTGCTCCATTCGAAAAGTGTTTGCATGAATCAAGATCCAGGTGAATAGAGGAAGTTGTTCATAGTAAAATCAAATACATGATGTTTTGATTTTAATTCTCATATCCCTAAAAAGTTCACACCATGAAGTCCATACAACGCTTCTTGTCGATTATACCTCGATTGCTCCATTTGAAAAGTGTTTGTATGGGTCAAAAATCAAATATATGATATATTGATTTCAACTCTCACGTCCCTAGAAAGTTCACACCGTGAGGTCCATGCAAGGTTTCGTGTCGACTATACCTCGATTGCTCCATTCAAAAAGTGTTTGTATGAGTCAAGATCAAGGTGAATAGGGGAAGTAGTTCATAATAAGTGGGTGAAAAATATGTGTCAAAGTGTCCTGCGGTCTCTTTCGTTAGTTTGGAGTGTGAGATTCGTATGTTGTACCTACTGATTAGCTTTAGGCGGCCCTTGCTAGTCGTTTAACAACAACTATCCCCTCGAAGGTTTGTAACATAGAAATGGATAGGATTTCTTAGGTCCATTCCCAACCTTGACTTTCCAATTCGATAGCATTGTTAGGTTCTACCTCTAAAGTCTGAAATTAGAGGGTTATACTCACATAATTACTAAGTGTTAGTAATTTCTGACCGAAAATGATAACTAAATGACTATAGGAATAAGAGTTATTTTGGAGATAGTATTTAGTCAAGAATGTCTTGCTTTAGTGAAGAAGTATTTGACTGCCCCTCAGTAGCACTTATTCTGACTTACTATAGTATCGTTGCAAATAAATAATGATAATGAGTACATTATTAATTTTTGCTAAAACTTGATTTGGATTGTCAGCATGTCGAATTCTTCTAAAATACTCGCTTCCGTTTTAATTAATAGTAATAACAATTCAACATGCAAATTACTAGCAAAAGATGATTCAAAACAAGTTTTAACAGAGGATTGTTCTCTATCTCCTCATCTAAAGTTTTGAACTATATAGATGAGAATGCGAAAATCAAATGACAGAGTAAATATGATTTACTTGTAATTGAAACATGCTTAATAGAAAATGATAAAAAAATACTTAGATAATAGATTCAGGTGCCACTAATCATATTTGTACTTTCTCTTAGGAAACAAGTTCCTGAAGACAATTTATAAAAGGCGAAGCAACCTTTAAAGTAAGGACTGAGGCGGTTTTTTCAGCTAGAGCAGTGGGAGATATGAAGTTATTTATAGGAGATAGGTATATTTCACTTGAAAACTTTTATTACATTCCTTCTATGAAAAAGAATTTAATATTCGTCTCATGTTTACTAGAATAAAATAACAAAGTTTATTTTGAAAATGACGAAGTGTTCATTACTTCAAAAGATACCAAAATTTGTTCCGCAAAATTAGAAAATAACTTATACATGTTAAACCAACTGACGTAAAATTCGTTTCGAACATAGAAATGTTTAAAACAACTGAAACTCAAAATAAATAAATAAATAAATAAAAGGAAAGTTTCTCCAAATACCTATCTTTGGCACTTGAGACTTGGTCACATAAATCTCAATAGGATTAAGAGATTAGTGAAGAATGGTCATCTACATCAGTTAGAAGATAGTTCATTACCACCATGTGAATCTTGTCTTAAAGATAAAATGACTAAAAGATCTTTTTCTGGAAATGGTCTTAGAGCCAAATAACCCTTAGAACTGGTACATTCAAATCTTTGCAGTCCGTTCAATGTTAAAGCTAGAGGAGGGTATGAATATTTCATCAACTTCATTGATGATTATTCAAGGTATTACCATATTTATCTAATGCATCATAAGTCCGAAATACTTGAAAAGTTTAAGGAATATAAGGCTGAGGTTGAGAACCAATTAGGTAAAAGACTTAAAAATTTCGATCAGATTGAGGGGGTGAGTATATGGACTTAAAATTCTAAGACTATTTGATAAAATACAGAATTTAGTCTCAACTCCCAACACCTGGCACACCTCAACAAAATGGTGTGGATGAAAGAAGAAATAGATACTTGTTAGACATGGTTCGTTCTATGATGAGTTATGTTTAGTTACCAAGTTCTTTTTGGGGTTATGCAGTTCAGACTGCAATATATATTTTGAATATGGTTCCCTCGAAAAGTGTTTTTAAAACATCTTACGAGCTATGGAGAAGATATAAAGGTAGTTTACATCACTTCAGGATCTGGGAATGCCCAACACATGTGTTGGTGCAAAATCCTAAGAAATTGAAACGCCGTTAAAAGGTATGCCTATTTGTAGGTTACCCTAAAGAGACAAAAGGTGGTTTCTTTTATGATCCTCAGGAAGATAAGATATTTGTATCGACAAATGCAACTTTCCTAAAAATCATCAACCTCGTAGTAGGCTAGAAATAGATGAAATGACCAAAGAAACGACAAATGCATCAATAAGAGTTATTGATTGAGCAGGTCAATCAATAAGAGTTGTTGATGAAACTGGTACTTCACATCCTTCTCAAGAGTTGAGAATGCGTCGATGTAGTGGGAGGGTTATATGGGTTTAATTGAAACACAAGTTATCATACTAGATAATGGCTTAGAAGATTCATTAACTTTTAAACAAGCAACAGAAGATGTGGATAAGGACCAGTGGATAAAAGTCATGGACCTTGAAATGAAGTCAATGTATTCAATTTAGTCTGGGATCTTGTAGATCAACCAGAAAGAGTAAAACCCATCGGTTGCAAGTGGATTTAGTAAGCTATAGACTTACAATGCTAGGCTTGGGGCAAAAGGGTTTACCCAAAGAGAGGACGTAGACTATGAAGAAACTTTCTCTCCTGTTACTATGATAAAATCTATTAGAACACTCTCGTCCATAGCCATCTTTTATGATTATGAAATATGGCAAATGGATGTTAAGATAGCCTTTCTAAATGGCTATCTTGAGGAGAATATCTATATGTTTCACCCAGAAGTATTTATAGAACGGGGACAAGAGCAAAAAGTGTGCAAGCTTAATCGATCCATTTATGGATTAAAACAAACGTCTTGATTTTGGAATATGAGATTTGACACTGCGATCAAATCTTATGGCTTTGAACAAAATGTTGACGAACCTTGTGTTTACAAGAAAATCGTTAACAAAACTATCGCTTTTCTGTTTCTATATATTGATGATATTCTACTCAGGTAGAATTTCTGGCTGACGTTAAGAGATGGCTTGCTACACAATTCCAAATAAAAGATTTGGGAAATGTACAGTATATTCTTGGGATCCAAATAGTTCGGAACCATAAGAACAAAACTTTAGCATTATCTCAATCATCTTATATAGACAAGATGTTGTCAAAATTTAAAATGCAAAATTCCAAGAAATGAATGTTACCTTTCGGACATGGAATTCATCTATCTAAGGAACAATGCCATAGACACCTCAAGAGGTTGAGGTTATGAAACAAGTTCCATATGCATCAGCAGTAGACAGTTTAATGTATGCCATATTGTGTATCGTCCCCACATATGCTATGCAGTTAGAATTGTCAACAGATTTCAATCCAATCCAAGATATGATCATTGGACTATAGTTAAAAACATCCTCAAGTATCTTCGGAGAACGAGGGACTACATGCTCGTGTATGGGACTAAGGATATGATCTTTACTGGATACACTAATTCTGAGTTTCAGACCGATATTAATTCAAAGAAATCAACTTCGAGGTCAGTTTTCACTCTAAATGGAGGAGCAGTAGTATGGAGGAGTATAAAGTAAAATTGTATTGCTGACTCCACAATGGAAGCTGAGTATGTAGCTACAACTGAAGCAAAAAAAGAAGTAGTATAGCTTAGAAAGTTCCTGATTGATTTGGAAGTAGATCCAAATATGCACCTGCCAGTCACACTATGTTGTGATAAAAGTAGAGCGGTTGCCAAAACTTTATGTGGGGACATAAAAGAGGATCAAGTTTGAATATATAGTCAAAACGACCTATAAGTATATGGATAGGGTTGAGTACCTTATCCTGGGGATATTGAGTACCTTATCGTGGGGACATTATGGATGCGACATGTTTTGTATATTATAAACGATGTGATCCCAAAGTCATTCATGTAGAGACATGTGAGTGAGGGTATCTTATGCACAAGATGTTTGCATAAGACCAGACCATGAAATAGTCGTTTTTCTTTCTATCGATCGTTTACTATTAAAACTGATTATTTTAATCTGATGACCTAAGTTAACTCAATCTCAATCCTGAGCTAACTATGAACTCCTATTTATTCAGGATTATCCTTTAATTTGCAAGGGTGAGAGTGGCTCAACATCATCACTCAATAAGCCTCCCATTTTAGGGGTAAGACCGGATAGATAGCTAGGGACATAGTTTTGCAAGATGGAATTCCCTCTTACCGTTTTAGGGTTAGTAAATAGGTTGTTTCCTTAAGTATTGATACCTAGTCTTGAACAAAGAGGCTTTTCCCTTTCAATTACTGAGAGAGACTCAATTTATTGATAGGACTATGAACCAATTGTTCATTGTGGATCAGTGGAGACTTAAGGAGGAAGATGTATTACAGGGATAAAATGGTAATTTTGACCCAGCTGTAGATACGAATACCTTGTGAAGGATGGACTCACTGATTATGGTTAAATTAAATGGACAAAAATATATCTATGGTGAGGAGAGTGCAACTACTGAGCTATAGTTAAGTGTCTCGGTAGTAAATAAATATTGATTAATTTAGTTAAAGGAGTTTAGCTAGTTAATCTCAAATTGTTGGAGCTCATGATCTGTAGGTCTAGGTCCCTCTACTAGCTCATGAAAAGGATTAAACCTTAGAATAACATGTTGAGAGAATTTGAAATTTTCAAATTCGATTTAGGGTTTGGATTATTATATTCAATATAATTAATGTTTAATTAATGAATTAAACGGTTCTAAAGAGTTAAAAATATTTAAATGAGATTTAAATTACATGAATATGGATTCATGTTCGGATTAGGTGTTATATTAATTTAATATCTTATATTAAATTAATTTAATTAATTAAATTTTGTTAATTAATTAATTATTTATTTTAAATAAATTTGAATTTGAAAATTTCAAATTCAGAATTAATATCTTTTAAATTTAATTTTACTAGAAAATTAAATCAAAATTGTTTAAAAAATGGGAAGTGGGATTTTCCCACTTTCTTCCATTTTATCTACACCTAATCTACTAAATTAGCGGAAGATTGAGTGTCAATCTCACATCTCAACTTTTTTGCATGTTTAATTTGCATAAATACAAGTTTAATCTAAAAGAAATTCATGCATGCAAATTGAATTTTAAGAGAAAACTTTTGTCGAACTTTTTCTCTCTAACTCTCCAAAGTCATCCCAAATCTCTCTCAATTTGAATCTCACAATCCAATCTAAGGTTTGAGAATAGTGGAGAAGACTTTTGTTGTAGTCTACAACCTATTGGAAAGAAGAAATCAGCTTGAACTTGCACCAATTGGAAGTTCTTTAAAGATTGTGTTCTTGAAACCCAATTTCTAAGTTTTATTTAAACTTGCATGTCTTTACTAAAATTAATGTAATTAAAGTGCTTAAGATCCAAAAAGCTTTCGTTGGTTGAATATCAACTCCATTAGTTCAAACCAATCCAATTTATATCGCATTACCTTAATGGAGTCAGATATAGCGTGATTTAAAAACATTAGGACTTAAAATATACTAAATTGAACGAGACCATATTTCTCCCGTTGCAGCATAATTTCACTCAAATTGTACTGAATGTTCCAAGTTGAGATCTCATCTCATCTTTGTCTATTAAGCTTAGTACATCAAATATCCAGTAGTAATTATGATCAGATCATATGTCACAATACATTTGCCTAAGTGATTTAAACTTTAGTCTATTTTTTTTTTTTAACCTTTCAAAGAAAATAAGACTTAAGTTGCATGAGAACAAGATACATTTATTCATAAATACTCATCAATCATATTATTAGATTATCTATGAAATCAGACTTATGCTTTCTAACATAAGACCACTTGGGTCAAAGAAAGAAAGACTCACATTGGCTAGATAACCTTATCTAATAAGGTTTAATAACACACATGTATGAGAAGCAAGACTTTTGACAGGTAATAATAATTTAACTCTGACTCTTAGAGAATTATCCATAGCTGTTATTTCTAAAAATCAAAGTCATGTATTCATCAGGAGAATAGATTTTTTCTTCATTTCTAGATTCATTAATCCTCCACAATTGAGTAGTAAATGTGTTAACATTTAACATTACAAAATGTGTATATATTTAATGTTGAACATATTTTCAAAACAATTTTTGAAAACATATCTAATTACTAAAACTATTCATACGTTATGAAATATTTTAGTAAATTTTCTTGGAAAAATTGAATGTCCCTCGTAGTGATAAAAGCACCATACTCAACATAAATAAACATTATTACATTTTGATGCACAAAAATACATTTAATTAAAGTTGAACATGTTTTCAAAAGTAACTTTTGAAAACCATGCCTTATCACTAACTATTCGTACACTATGAAATATTTAGTAATAAAGCTTAGAGAAATGGAATTTCTCTTATGGTGATAAAAACACCATATTCAACAAAAATTAAATAATATTTTAATGTCTCCCACTACTTACTGAGATGAGCATCCTATTGCCAATTAGTAGAATTATTCCACTTAAATAAGTATTCGTTAAGATTTATAATCTAATTGTAATGAAAAAAAAAATCTGATAGTGAATCATTATTCAGCTATCAAGGTGTGAATCTGTATTCTCTACCATGAACTTAGAAAATTAGATTTATTTGTTCTCATTTTCTTCTTTTTGAGACATTTCCAAAATTCCTCAATAACTGACATCCCAAATTAATTAGGAAACTTTTTCCTCATTAGCTCTAGTCATTATAATTTTCTTGGAACCTCGATGATACTTAACTTTGTAGGTCATTTAGCTTCCCATGACTCCAACATACAATATGTTTTGTCATGCTTTTATCTAGACACATCATATGTTATGTAGACAATTACAATAAGCTATCGCTGCAAAGTTTATTCATGAACACTTCATGAAATGACAACAATTCTTTTGAAATCATTTCCTAAATTTAAAGATAAAATTACACTGCTATTATGTGTTGATGAGCTTTCAAAGTAATATATTCATCAAAACCGTTGACTTATACCGGTAATTAAAACTTTTAGAGAAAAAGGCATAACTTTAAATTATATAAAATATGTTAATCAATTATATGCAATCTATTATCCATTCCAATTCAGCAAAGAAATTTAAAGATGAACCCATTAATTTTAATATGAATCCCATTCATATTAATGTAAAATTTCTATTGTTGTGATACTGCACTAAGTCAGAATAAAAGTCGCCGTAGGGTAGTCAGACATTCCTTCACTGGATTAAGATATTCTCAACCAAATGTTATACCAGAACAACTTTTTATTCCTATAACATCTAGTTACCATATTTTGGTCAAGAAATCATGAACTTACTTAGCAATTTTTTGTAAGTGTAACTTTTCATTTTAGATTCTAGAGTTCCGCCCCAATGAGCCAACCATAGGTAAAAACCAATTGGGACAAAAACTAAAGCAATCCTATCCATTTTTGGAGTTTGGGTCAAATTTCATGCAACTACCATCCATAGGGGGCACAAGCAAAGGTGTCTCGAGGTCAAGCATGAAAGTTTACTGCAAACCAATGAAGGAGACCTTGGGATATGTTGACACACTTCGCTCTCCCACTTATTATAAACACTCATTCCATTCACCTTGGTATTGATCTATGCAAACATCATCTATAAGGGGACACAAGCAAAAGTGTCTTGAGGTCGAGCATAGATATCACGGTGTGAACTATTTAGGGAGAAACATGAAAAAAAAAAATTGAAGTATCATATACAACATTTTCCTCCCACTGAGTATTTTACAAATGATGGTTCATTACTTAGGTAAATTAGGCTAATAAATTTATCTAAGTGAATTGTTAACTTGGCCCAATATAATAATTATATTGGATAGTTTAACAATGTTGATTTACGTTCATTAAACATTTTAATAAACATTAATCACTCATTGCATGCTTGTAACAAATTTATCTAATTCACCTTCCAGGTCAGTTTCCAAGTAGGGATGTTCCGTTTTCGTCAGCTTAAATATCCCAACCTAGACAGAACCAACCTTAGACAAAGATCCCTTATAGATATATTTGCTACAATTTTAATCTTTTATTTGAACTAGTTTAATCCTATTAAACTGAATTAAAAGATTAAACTTATGTCGAATCATATTAGAAATATGTCCACATAAGTCTATCTCAATTAGTTTTAAACTATTCAAAATTAATTTTTGACCTATGTTTGTATACAACTCTTCATCATAGGTTTTAAGTCTAGGTCATTAATAATATAACCATTATAAAATATAATGAGTGAATGAAACCTATAACAAACATCTACACGACATTCATTCGAATACAACATTTATATTCCTAAGTAATGCCATGCTCAATGCTGTTCATTTTCAATAAACAAACATAATACAACTCTTATATTAAAATATTAATGAAAATCACATAGTAAACATACATTACTTTAATATAACTCTTATATTAAAATTAATACATGCATATTATATAGTCATGCCATCATATATTATAGCTATTATAAACATGATGCATGAACATGCTTTTCATTAATAAAATATAACTCTTATTAATGAAACTATATCAACATGACTTTAAATATAACCCTTATATTAAAATGCATGAGCATGCTTAAATATTCATATAATCATATAATATAACTCTCATATTATATTAAATATAATGCATGAGACATCTTTATCCGATTTGCTCCATTCTTGTTCCACAATTTCACTGAACGAAGTCGAAACTCCATCACAAATAACATAGACAATTACAGACTCGATTAAATGAATTTAAACATCCAAAACACCAGGCAATAACAACTTTAAACACCTTGAAAGCAGTAAATTCTAAGCTAATTTTGAAACCATCCAATATGCAAAAATCCATACATTCAAAATGCATGCACCCACCAAAACTCTGAACTAAAGTTCGAAAATTAAAAATTCGGACTCGACTGACACTCTGATATCAATTGAAGGAGTAGGTGACTCACAGTGGAAAAGATCATGTCTCAATTTTAATTTTACAGAACAATAATTAGAGGACAAAAACACAAGGTAAACCAAACCTATTAAGCATGGTATCTACTGTGCAATTAGAGAGGAAGAGATTAAGAAATCACATATTCGTTGAAGACCAATTCTTCACGTTCCTCTCTAATTCGAGTCGTCATCTCCCGATCTCACAAACTCGGCGTCCACAAGCTTAACGAATAGGAACAAACACCACTAAAGGGTCTTTCCCGTTATTCTCAAGCATGAGCACCGTGTAGAGGTGCGGCATAAGGAGGAGTATGGGAGAATTTTTCTTCTCTGTAAACTCATTGCATTACCCAGAGAGCAAGAGGATAGAGAGAACAAGAGAGAGAGCAAGATTCTCTGCTTTCTTTTTTCAGTTTTTGTTACGTGAGAGCTATTGAGAAATATAATGGGTAAGGGAATTATAACTCGCTCCCCTTTAATTTTAATTAAATTAAATTCAAATTCAAATTTTAAATTAAATATATACATAAACTACATGTTATATCACATATAATATATATAATCTATAGTTAATGTTATATCATATATAACATAAACTGTAGTTTATTATTCTCTCAAATAACCTAAAGTATTAATATGAATCATATTCGTATTAATTTTAACCTATAGTTTTATATAAATCACATTCATATAAATATAATTGAATCATATTCAAATTACGATACCTCTTAATAAAATATATAAATTTAATATGAATCATATTACTTTTAACATATAGGAACTATATTCATATAATTAATATTTGAATTATATTCAAATATTTATTTCTCTCATAAAACTATATAAATATGAATCAAGTTCACATGAAATTTTAATATATAGATTTTATATGAATCATATTCATATAATTAATATTTGAATCATATTTAAATATTTATTTCTCTCATAAAATTATATAATGTATCAACAAACATAATATTATATAATGTATCAATATGCATTATTTAATTGTATCTTATACAATTAATTCCCTTTAATTAATTTGACCAATTCAAACTAAACCAAAATTAATTTGATTCCAATCAATCCTCATTGAGCTAACAAGGAGACCTTATGGACCTATAGATTGAAGCTCCAATGATATGAGATTAATTGATCGAACTCTTTTAATCAAATTAATCAACATTCATTAACTGTCGGTCAATCCATTAAAGATCGATAGGTGAACTCTTCACAGTATAAATATATTTTTCTGTGTCCATTCGATATAACCAATCAATAGTGCATTGACCCTTCACAAATTGCTCATAAGTAATTATTGTTTCACCCTTGTACTTACATCGAACTCCTTAAGTACCATTGATCCCTCTAATGAATAAATAGTCATAGTCCAACTATGACTGAACCTTTCTCAGGCCAGGAGAGGGTGAGATGCCTCATTGTTTAAGTCTTGGAATCAGTCCTTAAGAGAGCAGTTTATCTTCTTATCCTAACTATAAGGAATGAGTGAATTTCTTCTTGTGTAGCTGTATTCTCAACTCCTCAATCAGACAAATCCCCAAAATGGTAGACTTATTGAGTCGATGAATCTGGCTAGTCTCACCCATACAAATCAAAGGATCACCGTCATAAGCAGGAGTTCACAACTCACTTAGGATTAAGGTCAAGTAACTTATCGTCATTCTAGTGAAATGTAAGTTTCTTGTAACAATTGCGTTATGAAGAGAGACTTAACATTTTGTGGTCTGATTTTTATACAAACTCTTTTGTATAAGATACTCCCGCTCACATGTCTCCACAAAAATGATCAAGATTAGATCATTTGTAGTACTTTACAACAATTGTAATAACTACAAAGCGGGTCGTATCAGTAGTGTTACTAGGATAAGGCACTTAACCTTATCCATATACTACAGACCATTTAGGTTATCACTTAAATATGATCCACTTGTATATCTCCACATACATGTTTAAGTTACATTAGATAACCTTGGATCTTAGGTTAATAGTTATTGCACAAGCAATATAAAATTAATCAACCACTAATGCAACTAATATAAAACCACGAGGCTTTAGAACATACACCCCAACACTATATGCAATATAATTCATAACCCAGGGTCAAGAGTAAAGGTTTGCAAGCTTAATCAGTCCATTTATGGATTAAAACAAGCTTCTCGATCTTGGAATGTAAGATTTGATACTGCAATCAAATCTTATGGTTTTGATCAAAATGTTGATGAACCTTGTGTATACAAGAAAATCATTAACAATTCAATGGCTTTCTTGCTGTTATATGTAGACGATATTGACTGATATAAAACAGTGGCTAATGGCCCAATCCAAATGAATGATTTGGGAGAGACACATTCAAATCTTTAAAGATCATAAAAACAAATCATTGTTCTTTTCTCAAGCATCACACATTGATAAGTTGCTTGTCAAGTATTCGTTGCATAACTCCAAGAAAGTTTTGCTACCTTTCAGGCACAGAGTTGTCTTGTCCAAGAAATAGTGTCCTAAAATACCTCAAGAAGTTGAGGAGATGAGATGGATTCTTTGTGCATCGACTATTGGCAGCCTGATGTATGCAATGTTATGTACTAGACCTGACATTCACTATATAGTGGGGATAGTCGGTAGATATAAGTCTAATCCAGGATTAGATCATTGGAACGTTGTTAAAACCATCCTCAAATATCTTAGGAGAACGAGAGACTACATGCTTGTGTATAGGTTAAGAATTTGATCCTTACAGGATACACTAACTCTGATTTTCAGATTGATAGGGATTCTAGAAAATCCACTTTAGGATCGGTGTTTACTCTTCATGGAGAAGTTGTAGTCTGAAAAAGCACCAAGCAGGGATGCATTGTTAAATCCACTATGAAGGAAAAATATGTAGCGATTTGTGAAGCTACCAAGGTAGCTGTTTGACTCAGGAAATTCCAGACATGTCAAGGCCCATCACTCTTTATTATGATTATAGTGGTGTTGCCGCTAATTCTAGAGAACCTAGAAGTTACAAGTGTGGAAAGCATATTGAGTGCAAGTATCACCTGATATTGGAGATTATGCATAGAGTAGATTTGATAGTCACAAAAATCGCTTCAGAGCACAACATTGTTGATCTGTTTAGAAAGGCCCTCACGTCTAAGGTGTTTAAATATCACCTGGAGAGTTTGGGTTTGCGAGACAAGTCAAATTTAGTCTAGGACAAGTAGGAGATTTTACTGGGTGCATATTGTATGCTCTAGTTTCTTGTTTTTTGTAATATGTACTTGTTGTACTTTTGTTATGTATACCCCACCAACTTTAAGACAAGTGGGAGATTGTTGGGGTTGATGCCCTAAATCTCGTGGTCTTGTAATTGTAATTGTATTGTACAAACATTTTATTTATCTAATAAAATATGAGGTATTTTATTTGATATTTAGTTGCATTAACACATAAAAACCAATAAACTAAGATCCAGGGTTATCTTCTGTAACTTAAACCTGTATGCAGAGACATACAGGTGGATCATGTTTAAAAGGTAACCTAAACGATCTATAGTAGATGGATAAGGCTGGGTACCTTATCCTGGTGATACTACGAATATAACCTACTTTGTAGTTGTTACAATTGTTGCAAAGTACTACAAATGATCTAATCCTGATCATTCATGTTCTGATATATGAGCAAAGATATTCTATAGAAAGAGTTTGTATAAGATTAGACCACAAAATGAATAGTCTCTCTATATAACATCATTGCTAGAAGAGACCTACATTTCATCAGGATGACCATAGGTGACTTCTAAATGAGTTGTAAACTCCTGCCTATGAAGGTGATTCTTTAATTTGTATGGGTGAGAGTGACCACTTTTGTTGACTCAATACACCTACCATTTTAGGATGATTAGGGAGCTAGGAATGCAAATACACAAGAAAGAATTCACTCATTCCTTATTGTTAGGATAACTAGAGAAATTACTCTCTTAAGAGCTGATTCTGGGGTTTGAATAATGTGACACCACACCCTTTCCTTGTTTGAGAGGGGTTCAGTTATAGTTGGACTATAACTTATTGTTCATTAGAGGGATCAGTGGTACTTAATCTTAGCCCAGTTTTACTTACAAGCAATGTGAAGGGTTAACACATTGTTGATTAGTTATATCTGATGGACACCAAAATTTATCTATAGTGTGAAAAGTGCAGCTATCGGTCTTTAGTGGAGTGACCGACAGTTAATGAAAGTTGATTAACTCAATTAAAGAGTCTAATTAATTAATCAAGTACCATAGAAGCTTCAATCTATAGGTATATAAGGTCCTCTCGTTAGCTTAATTAGGATTAAAGGGAATTGAACTAATTTGGATTAATTTGAATTGTTCAAATTATTAAAGGAAATTAGTTATATAAGATATAATTAATATAAAATTATTTATATGAGATATTATAATATAAAGTTTTATTTGAGAGAAAATGAATATTTGAATATGGTTCAAATATTAAAATCAATATGAATTTGATTCATATTAAATACTATAGGTTAAATGAGAGAATATTAAACTATAGGTTATATTATATGTGATATAATATAAACTATAGGTAATGTGTTATATTAGATATAACATATAGAAGTGGGAAGAGTTGAATCTTTCATCTTCCCCTTGCGTTTTAGTATAAATAGGTGTGTATTGCTCTCTCAAATTGTAGAATTTTGTCTCTTACAAGTTAATCTTGAAGTTCACAAAACTCTCACCGATTCCCTACCCTTCGAGAATATCGAGGTTGCCGTGTGGTTGTGTTTGGGATTTGGAGATTTGTTGCTGCATTTTTTCTAGTTGTTAGGGATTTCGAAGAGTTCGTCACTTCGAGAGGAACGTGAAGAATTTAGGTATTCAAAGGTGAGTGATCTTCCGATCTCCCCTTCCTTTTCATTTTCTATGTGATGATATACTGATTTATATCAAATGTTTACGATTTTGTTCTCTAATTATTATATGTTCTCTAAAACAATTTTGGGATACCGATCCTTTTCGTATAGAGTGTCATCTACTCTTTCAGATCATTAGCTCGAGGATGGGAGTGAAAGGAGTGATGGACAATCTTGCATGCTCTTCATGGTTGTCAATTTAATTAGGTATTCATTCTATTGGCAAAATGCAAAAGTAGAGGAGATTTCACATGTTTGTGAAATCTTCGACTCATTAAGAGATTTCAGAACCAAAGCAGATTCCTATGCATTTGCCTCCAATGTTAGTCCAGTCATGGTTCCACGTTTCAATTAGCCATACATCATATAATAATAAAAAGAAAAATACATGCGTTCAAATTGGAAAATCACCCTTTCTCGATCTAAACCGCAGGCAGATTCAACTCTTTTGTAGCAACCAAAAAGTTATGGCACAACTTCATAGTTATTTTTCCACTTTGACAAATGAAAGTTCCTAGGTTTTATCATGAGTTAAATTATATAAATTACACATAAATTTTTAGTAGGTTTAAATTATGTCCTAAACTTTGAATAGTTTCATTTTTAACGATGAATTTTAAATTTATTAAAAAATTACCTTTCAACTTCAACTTTGAATTTGTTCGAAAACACTATTAAATAAGGATGAACATTGATGTGGTAAGTGATGTGGAAAAATTTGAAAACTTGTTATTTTTCACTTTTTGAGAAATTAATTAACGTACTTGATGCTATTTACAATGTAATAAAATATTTTTTTCAAGGAAAACTTTATAAGCTTTTTTTTTTCCGATAAACTATAAAAAATTAAGATCGTTATTACCATTTATTTTATCTTAAAGATATTGTTAAAATAGTACTTAAAAAAGATATCATTAAAGTCACTTACGTGATTATTTTTAAGTAATTTTAGTATATCAATTGTCACATCAATTTATGTGAATAATGTTATAAATGTGGTGTCACATATGACTTTCAATTTTTACGCAACAATTTCTATTTATTTTTATAGAAAAAATTTCAAGGGCATTTTTTGGAACATATTCAATGTTCATGGACAAAAATGGAACTTTGTAAAACCTAAGGATATAATTAAAATATATTTAAAAATTTAGGAGTATTTTTTATAATTAAACCTACTTGAAGCATCTTCAATTTTTTTCTTTTTTAAAAAAAGATAGAACTATTCATATTCTATACCTTTTTCATATTCCATTCATTTATCAATAAACGATCATGTGCGCAATTTTTTACAAAAAATTTAAATTTTGTGTAACTTTTGATATATTCCAAAACATTTAAAAATTGTATGAAATATTTATAAATGAAGGTAAATTTATACATATAATATATACATTTTTATATTCTCTTCATTTGTTTTTTTTTTTTTTTTTTTTTTTTTATAACATAGGAAGGGTAAAAATCAAATCTTTGACTTTAAAGTCAACATACTCTCTTTAAATTTCTTAAAATATTTTTAAATTTTTACAAACGAAAAAAAAATTATTCAGATTCTACACTTCCCCTTTATTTATCAATAACCATAAATTTTAAGAATAAAATAAAAACTATGTGTGATTTGTGGGCTAGAAAGTAAAAATGACATAACAAACAAGAGGAAACTATCAGGTCAAGAAAATGATAGTAAACAGACAAATAATTAAGCCAAGAAGATGAAATGAGGTTAAGAAAAATGGCTAATTTGGCTTTAAGCCAAAATAACTCAGTCGGCCTTGGCCTCGATCAAGGATGAGGGTAAGGTCGACCCTCTTTGTTTGGTGAATGCAGTGTACTATGCCTTGTTTAGGCCTTGAGAAGAAGATAGTTTAGGTCAAAAGTTCAAACCAACCTCCTCGCCCAAGGATAAGGTCGAGATCGATCCTCTTCGTTTGGTGAATGGAACCTAATATGGCCTATTTAGGCCTTGAGAAGAAGATAATTTGGGTCAAAAACTCAAACCAATCTCCTAAGCCAAGGACGCCCCTCTCCGTTTGGTGAATGGAGCATAGTAGTATTTGGGCCTTAAGAAGCTGATAATTTGTGTTAAAAGCCTAAACCAAGCTCAAGGATGAGATCAAGGCCGAGCCTCCTTGGCTCATTTGGCTCGCGAGTTAACTTAATATGATTTGAAAAAAGGTCCCATGTCAAAATTTCCTTATAAATACATCTTCATGACTCCCGAGAAAGTAAATCAATTCTAATATTCAATCTCTACTTGCTACACAATTACACTTTCTGATTTAAGCATCGGAGTCTGTGTGGCAAACACCAGTGTCTAGATCTTTAATTTTCTAGGTCACATTCTTCTCCAAATCATAAATTTATCGTTGTTGTTACGTGAAGGCTAGATGCATCTTCCCTATCTAAAATTTAGTGTCAACACATATACTTTTAAATATCCATTATAAAATTTTTAATATGAGCTTAGGTCAATGGTAGTCTCTCATCTCCACAATTATTATACTAAAATATATTAATTATAATTTTAAATCTTTTAAAAAATAACCAAACTAGCCATTAGTATCATTTTGTTAAAATGTCCAAACTCATAAACTCGCTACGACCAACTTTTTGATACAGAAAGTTCCACAAGGAGGGGGGGCAACTTTTACGTTTTGTAATCTTTATGTTTATTTAATATAATTTTGAAAATTTAACAACTTTTTCAATACAATTCTTTTCTCATCAAAGACAATATTTAGGGACAACTACTTTGATCCGATATTTATATTTGCAATTGTCCCTTATTCATACGTTACATAATAGACACACACAAAAAAAAGAGTAAAATTACAAAGTTAGTTCTTGAATTTTTAACGTTGTATCTAATAGATCTTTGAATTTTAGAGAATGTCTAATAAAATCCTAAACTTTTAATTTTGTATCTAATAGGTCTTTGAATATTAAAATTGTTTATTACACATTTGAATTTTTAAGTTTACAAATTATTGACTTATTTATCATTTTTTAAAATTGACTATATATATATATATAGGACCTTAACACATTTCAATTTTGTATCTAACATATCGGTGAACATTTTGATTCTATTTGATTCAAATTTTAAAGTATACTATCTATTCAAATTTATTATAAATTAAGAATCTATCTTAGATAAACTCTCGAAGTTTAGAGAATAAACTAGATAGTCATTTAACTTAAAAAAAAAAGAAAAAGAAAAATCGATATATATATATATATATATATCTAAAATAGAAAACCAAAACACAGCTGAAAGAAAGGTAGAGAATCTGCTCTTAAAGCATACAATAAATACATTTTGTATTGTAGCAAAACCTCGTCCAAATTCAGTGGAAATGACAATGCTGCTAAATTAGCCTCTCAACTCTCATGCATGGGGGTAATTTTATGAGGAAATTAAGGACCTTGAATTATTATATCATATTTATCAGACCTATCACATTTTTACGTATTTATAAGTTTTTACGTATTTATAAGTTCGACATCGATATTGAAGTGAATTGATAAAAAAAAATTATTGAAGCATAAGTAAAAAACTAAAAAAATGTTCTATTGAGGTGAATATATAATGTAAACAAAAAGATGATTTTAAGTGATAAAACTACTAAAAATATTTACAAACAATAAAAAAAATATCAATGTTTATCTACGATATACTATATGTATCTATCTGTGTTATGATAGGCAAAGATAGTAGTAGTCTATAGTGATCTATTACAAATAAAAAGTGAAATTTTGTTACATTTGTAAATATTTTGGTTCGTTTTTCTATATTTGAAAACAACCCATATAAATATGAGACATTTTAACTTATTTAAGAAAGTAAAAAAAGTTATTTTAATTTAAATAATTTTTCAGTTGAAATACAATTTTGGTTCACACTTTGAAACTTGTCAAATCCTATTTACTGTACTTTCAATAAATCTTAAAATTTAATCTATACTACTAGTTTGTTATCAATTTTTTCAAAACCACCTTATTATCTATTAACATGTATACAATAACCCTAGAAATAAATTGTGTTTTTTTTATGAAAATTATTATTATTATTTAACTAATTTCGATAAAAATGAACTTTTCGGTCTAAATTTTAGATTTTATTGAAAGGATATAAATTGAAAATTGAACCATCTTTAAGTTATAAATACCAAAATAATATTTTAATCCAATTGCTTTTCATTTTCTAATTTTTTTAGAAATATTTATCAACATCAACATTTTATCAATGTATATATCGACATTGTCGTAAGACTAAGACCTTGATATTTTGCTTAGCATCAACATTTTAGATTTGGGTGTTATTACAATCCCTAATTTTAAAAAACATAGTTTAACTCACATCGTATTTATATTATCTACATCAAAGTTAGAGATTTGATACACCGACTTGACTTATTGTTATTTAAAAAAAAAACTATCTCCGTTGTGAGGTGATAAGATAACAAGTCAACTCCAAAGATGAAAATTTGTTGTTGTTTTTTATATGATATATTATAAATATATTATATAAATTTTGTTAGTAACGGACGAAAAAGAAATGGGTACGTCATCATTTACGTTTCTTTTATTTGTCGATTTTCTATTCTGAAAAAACGTCCCCACAATCTTCACTCACTTTAAGGCGCACTCTCTCTTTTTCGTCTGTGTGAGGAATAAACCCCATGAGATGAGAGTTTGGTATTAGTAGGCCAAACCCAAACCCAAACCCAAATTCCCAATTCCTCTCTCTCTCTCTCTCTCTCTCTCTCTCTCTCTCCCTTTCTCTCTCTCTGATCAATTCCCTCAAGAACCCTAATTCCACTTTCTCTCTTCCCATTTCTGGCCTCTCTCAAATGGGGTCTCTTCAATTCTTCTCTTAAATGACTCCCTTCTTAATCCCAATTCCAGTTTGTCCGACTGCTGGGAATTTTCACATGGACTCACACACCCTTTTTTCTCCAGTTTAATTTCCTTTGCTAATTCACTCTTTTCTCTTTTGTATATTATACATACCATATATACACTTTTTTAATATAAATATATTATTTTTTTTTCCAATTCTGTTTTTTGTCACCTGGGTTTTGATTCTATGGCCGCGGTTGCTGAGGATTCCAGTGAGGCAGCGGCTGCCAAGAATTTTGATCCCACCATGAATACCAAATCAGAATTTGATGCTCATAAGCTTGCTGAAATGTTCAGCAATTTGAACCCTTTGGCCAAGGAGTTTTTTCCTTCCTCTTACTCTCATCATGATCGCCAAGATTTTCATTTTTATTATCAAAATAATAATCGATCGTTCGCCAAGAACTTTCAGGTCGCCGATCAACTGTTGCACAGTGATAATAATCGCAGGGTATTCCTTTTTTTTTTTTTTTCCCTTTTTCTCACCCACTTTTAATTCTGTAATCTGATCTGCTTTCGCTGTTCTTATTTAGATTTGGGTTGTCGAAATTCAATCCATATTTTAAGTGTTGGAATTTAATTGAATTAGACTTTGTGTATGATCTGGGATTGTCTGTTCGTATTGATTGATTCCGAGTTAATGTGTTTATGTTTAATGTGATGAAATTTACTCTGGGGTGTCTGAACCAGTGGTACTATTGTGGGAATATTTCAAAAGTGAATTCTTGGAAATGATCAGTGTGCTATTAGTATTATTTAATGCCCTTGACACTGCAATTTGTTGACGATGTCTACATTTAATTCATAATTTAATTCCCAAAAATGAATTCGGTTATACTTTTTGTTTGATCTTGAACTGTTTGTTCTGACTCATTGATTTCAAGTTAATGTGTATATGTTTAATACAACGAAATTTACTCTGGGGTGTCTGCATCACTGGTACCTCTGATGGGAATTTTTCCAAAGTGAGTTCCTGGAATTGTTTAGATGCTATTAATATTACTTACTATCCCTGACACTGAAGTTATTTTAACAGTCCTTGTGTATTGGTTATTTCCCATAACAAGTGAATTTTACTGCAATTTTGAGTAATAATATCATATCATTGAATTCTATAATCTTCAAATTACAACTGAGCTCAGTCCAGAACCCCTTGTGAGAATTTTATGGGTTTGGGTCTTTTTATCACATTGGCCGTTTTTGTTATGATTTGTCAAATTCTCCCCTACATTCCCATTTCTAATGCTATTTTGGAGAATGTCGTTCAATTGAAAAAGTTTTTGTATCCACCTTCCGATTATCTTGTAAATCACCTCTGATCTGTTTGGTGAAGTAATAACTGGCATTTTCTGTTTAGGTTGCTGCAAGTCTTTTATTATTGTAGATGATATGATGATTTTTACTTCTTTTCACCTAATTTCTGAAGAATATAATCAAGAGATCCATTTACATATGTTATTTTCTGTTTGTCACTGATCCACTCTGTTCATGTCTTAAAATAAAGAGCATTTCCTTTCTAATTTGCTAAAACAATGAGATTTTTTTTTACACATGAATTAAATGAAATTGGTGCATAATAATTATTGAAGATGTTCCCATTTGTGGCCTTAAGTTCTTATCTCTACATTAGATGCTTACCCCCTGTTTCATATTGCGTCTTGTATTAGGCTCTTAATAGTTAAGACTGATAATCTTCACTTAAGGTTTGTGCTTGGCACCTTGAACAAGGATTAGCCCATCTTGTGCAATGTAAGTTACTGAGATTAGTTTGACAATCTAGTCTCCACTGTCCAATTCTATAATTGTTACCAATATTTGAAGAATGGAGCAGAACCACCAATCTTTCTATCCTGATATTATTTATTGTTAATTTTTTTTTAACCTTATTAATTGTAAGCACCAAAATAGTGTGAGCATGCTTGTCTAAATTGTGGCTTGTTGATAAATTGTGGCTTGGTGTTCTCGCTCAAAGGATTTTTCTTATTATTATATTCAAGACATTTGTTAGAATTGGAATGCTTTAATTTTCTTTGTCTAATTTAGTTTGTATCCTTTAGTTAAAACTTTTTTTTTTCAGTTTCTACATTACTATATTTTGAGTGTTAGATTCTTTTCATCATACCAATGAAAGGTCTCATTCCCTTTTCAAGAAGAAGAAGAAGAAGTAGAACAGTTCATTTTTGTAACTCCTGTAACTTGTTGACTGTGTTGAAACTATAATATGAGTGCCATTAACATGCTTGAGGTTAAATGCAAAAGATATAGCCATACAGAACATATGAACAGACACATGATAGCATGTAGTAAAATAAAATATTCCTTTTGTATCTTGTAGCACTCTCTTTTCCTCCTTTAGATATAGTGTTGCATCTTAATTGTTTTTATCTGCCACACAAAGTTGAGATGCGTTTATAAAATCTTGTCACTGGATAAAATTTCGTATCTTTTGATTTCTAGAATCACAGATATAGCAATTGCATGCAATTGACGGAAAGAAAAAATAAAAAGAATCAATCACCATGATTGCAATTGAATGGTATTAAACTTTTTCTATGCTATATGTTAACACTCCCCTCTTTATCGGTCTCTTTCAGAGAAGGCCTGACTTTAATAACCAGGGGAGAAGAAGACTGAATAATAATAGATCTGTCAGAGCACAACAAGAGGAAAGTATAAGGAGGACCGTTTATGTCTCTGATATTGATAAGGATGTGAGTATCATATCTTTACAAGCTTGGACTCTTATTATAATACATCAAGATTATTTTTGAACGAGAGGCTTGTTTCTAAAATCTAGGTCTCTGAAGAGGAGCTTGCCAAGGTATTCAGGGAGTTTTGTGGTTATGTAAGTATACTCAGTCTCTATTCTAAGAAATTATTTCACCTCACATTTTTTTGGAAAAGATATGTTTTCTGTGTATTTTGACGAGCATGAACTATGGTTCACCTAGAAATTTCCTATACCTTCCCCCTCTCCCTGTCACAAACAATAATAATACACACATGAAAAGGAACAAGGATTTTTTTTAAAATTTATTATTATTTTTATTTTTTAAATGATAGAAGTCAGTTATCATTAATGAAAATGGAAAAACATTACAATAAAAGGAAGAGGGAAGTAAGAAATCGACCAATTTGTTACTTAATATTCAATGCATTGGTGTTGTTATGCCCCATCACCACTGAAGCAAATCAGTTCAGCTAACTTTTTTTTTATATATATATATATATATATATATTGGCTAACTATATTGATCTAGATGGGCCTATCTACGAGATTCTTATTCCCAGTGGATTTATTTTTCAGTTCTTCTCGGTCCTCCCTCTTTCAGTTGAAGATCTTTCGCATTCCTATGCCTATTCTCATTCTTGCAAACCAAACATTACTAAGGTCCAATGGAGATATGGGTACTGTCATTTTGTGGGGGATAAGAGATGTCTAAGTGGATGTTATTGATTGATGTTGTTAAAGGGTGATGTCAAGGTGGGTTGTTACAGGACTAGGTTTTGGCTTTCAACTAACATTTTCGGTAGATATCCTCTTATTGGTAATCTTATTAATGAAAAGACAGGGTTTGGTTTGTTTTATATTGGCCATTGGGTGATATGAGCTATTTTTCTGAAGTAGGTGCATGTCTTCACATGATATCATGATTATTCCTTTCTTTTCTGGAAATAGTGTACATTTAAGGTTTCAGGATGTTGAGAACAAAATTATCTTGAACGCTATTTGGGCACACAATTATCAAACTATTTTGGTAGCATCTCACCACATTAGGGGAGTTCAAGCAGTCTGGTGGATACTTCTAATGGTAGACCCGTTTCATTTTTTGGTGTTCAAAAGAAGATACACATGTGCACTTTCACAGAAATTATGACTTTTACATGTTGGAAGTATAATGAAAAGAGGATTATTAAATGTGAGCTCAATGTCCTACCACGCATGTGAAATTAGAGTCCACTTTCACGGAAAATATCTAGAAATTTTTGTTGTTTATGAAAATACAAGGATTGGTTGTCATTTCAACTGGGGAAATGCTTTATTAATAAGTATTTAAGTTTCAGTCAAATAAAACAAGTGATGCTCCTTGTTTCCACCAGTTCATTTAAATTTTAAGATTTAAGAAGTGAGAATTTAAACTATGCACATTTTTTTTTGTTAGCCATGCACTGAAGGATGTCTAAATAGCGGATGGGGGAAGAAAAGATGCTAGCATGAGCCCATGTCAATTTCACTATGAGTATAATGGATAACAATTACTGCACACAATGATACGGAAACCTAGTTATTCCCTTTCCATAGGCTGTGTGGTTAATGTAAAGATCGCTCTTTTTTCTTAGATAAATACAGCATCCACCTTTGCATTGTTTATCGATGTGTATGGCATGTCCTTGTGTGTATAAATAAAGACCATGCTTTTATGGCTAGAGATACAAAGTTGTACCAAACCATGTTTCATTTAGATGAAAATATGGTTTTATTGTGCTTGAATGAGGAGGTGATTTGGTTTAGATTGTTGAACATTCTTTAGATTGTCTTTCTGCCTGTGAAACTTAATCGAAGTCATTGTTTATGTGTAAATTTTATATTGTTGAAGGTTAATGATTGCCGAATATGCGGCGACCCCCATTCAGTTCTTCGTTTTGCTTTTGTGGAGTTCGCTAATGAGCGTAAGTTAATCTTTGCTCCTTGAAGTTCTTTCCCAGCATTTTTCTGAAAAGAAGTATATAAGTTGATCTTACATGCCACCTGGAATGTTTTGGCAACAGATAGTGCTAGAGCAGCCATAGGCCTCAGTGGGACGGTGGTTGGGTCTTATCCAGTTAAGGTATTACCTTCAAAGACTGCCATTCTTCCTGTGAATCCTACCTTTCTCCCCAAGGTATGGTGTTTCCTTATCTCTGTCTATATGGATACATTTATATACTCCCCACAAAGGTTCTTTTGTAACCTGATTTGATCTTTTGTTCTTTTACGTTTATCACAGTCAAATGATGAATGGGATATGTGTACAAGGACTATCTACTGCACAAATATTGATAAGAAGGTATTATTGCTTTCTTCAGTAGGATCATATGAACATGATTAGTGTGAATCTTGATGTGTTTGAAATGGAAGAGAACAATGTGACATTGAAGAAAAGGAAATAATACTTTTTTCACTTCATTTTTATCCTTTGTATTTCCCACTATAGAAACTTAATAGCTCTCCCATTGGGCTCCTTAGCTTCCAAAAGCCAACCTCAACTGTGTTTTTCCACAATAGCTTAGTTTTCCCTTTAAAAACATGTGCGACAAAGAATTTCCTGAATAAATTCTAACTAGTCCATGGCTCAGCCTAATAAAAACCGAACTTCTGAAATCTCTCATATTTTGACGCACTACGATGATCGAAAAGGTGGCTTTGGCGTTTCTCAGCTTTCTTATTCTTACACAAAATGTATCAAATAGGATGAAGGAGAGAATTTAGAAATTCTTCTGCAGCACGTCAAGGGAGTTAAGTTTGTTCACCAAAGTAGAAAAAATGTAGTCTAGAAAAATGTTTCCACTTTTCTCCTTCTCCTTTAAATATCAGTCCCCTTTCCTTCCTTTTTTTTTTCCCCTTTTATTTACTGTTTGTGAAGAAAACACATTTTATTTTAATAGATAGATATGTTAACTTCACCTAAACCATCCTTCAACTTTAAAGTCATAATCTTTTGGCTGTTTAACCACATATCTTAAACATCACCCCTTGTCCTTCTGCTGGTATTTTATCCATCTTTGTTAATTGTGTCTAGTTTTTAGAACTAGACACTGTAAATGTTTGGTTTCATTCTGTTTATAACATGTCAGGCACATGCTTCATCTGCTTGTACTTTTTAAAAATAGTCTATTACTTTTAGAAATTCAGCACAATTAGTGAAAAAGAAAGGACCCAGAGCTTACATGGATCCCCATAAGTTGAGATCTTTGTTCTTTAATCAATTCTTCCTGCCATGGATTGTTGCAACTGATGCGTACAAGCCTTGTGCATATGATAATTAATTCAGTGAAACATTGTTTGTTATATACATTTAAAAAGATCAAGTCTGTTGCTTTTTATTCATATCTCTGCTTTGGTACTGGAGATTTGCTTCCCTGGATTTCTCTAATTTAAAAAATTCTACTACTGATTGTTTCCTGGAAAAAGTCAAGAATGCAAATTAATTTTTTCAGAGGAAAGATGCGACATGGTCTCTTAGCGTTGTTTTACTTTTATGTCGTTATTTTCTTCCCTATTTACTCTTTTGTCAAAAAATATTATTATCTTTGATTAGAAGTAAACGTGGTTGTGGAGAAAATTGACAAAAACAAAGTCTTACATTATGCAATTACATAAAACATACTTAATCTGATGGGACAATGGCACAATGTTTCCAATTTTTATACCATGTACTATGCTTCTTGGCATCCATACTCCTCATTTGATCTCCTTCAATTTCAATCTGAGGTCTACAGTTTCCTATTTTGCACACACGGTCCATTTGACTCCCTATTAGCGATCTCTGTATTCCATCATTGCATTTCAGATGAATATTGTGCATTAGAAACATGAGGAAGAAATCTGTAAAAATGTTGGGCTGATGCAGTTCTCTATTATGAATAATGGGATATTGTCCAATGAATTTGATGACCAGCTCGGACTTGTGCCCTTGTTGTTTACGTTCCAACTGCACCATTTAGCGAATAGGCTGCCTTGAGTAATATGTATATGCTGTGTAGTGGAGAAAATTAGTTTTCAAAAGAGAGAGATGCTTTCCTTTCGAATTGTATGGATATCTGGGTTTTAAAATATTTTAAATTAAATTTGTTTTATTTTTTGTTTATAGGTATCTCAGGCTGAAGTTAAGAGTTTCTTTGAAACTTCTTGTGGTGAGGTAAGATATAACTTATAAGCTGATGTCATATTTTTTCTGTTTTTAACTCAGTATTTTGACAATAAAATCTTTCCTATGAATTTAGGTAACTCGTTTGAGGTTGTTGGGTGATCAGTTGCATTCGACTCGTATAGCTTTTGTTGAATTTGCTCTGGTAAGCTTTTTCTCATTGCACGAAGTTAATCATATGTTTAAGATATAATGATTAGTTGCAACAGATTTTATCTAGCTCTTTCTAATTCATGCTGTCGTATCTCACATAGCCAATTTTGCCTTCCTACGGAACAGGTTTCTATACATTTTTCCTTTCACATAGCCGAGGTTTTATATATTCATTTTTATCTTGAAATATTTAGTCAAAGCTGAAATTTTTCGGTGCACCTCCAGATAATTCTGTCTTTTTCAATATGTATCTGTTTAAATTGGTATATCTATCTTAACAAAATTATGATTCTCTTGGGTTTTCCCTGTTCATTCAATATCCCTGTAATTTTAACATCAAATAAGACTCAATCGTGAAGAAAAGAAACATCAGTAAAAGATTTTGTGCTACAACCAATCTAAGTACTATTCTAAAACTCGATTAAGAACAGCTCTATTCAGCAAAGTGATTTTGTCCTATCATTTCATTGTAATGTCCTCTGAATTGCTTCCTCTATGTGAAGCCACATATCTTTTGTGTTTCTGCTTTTCCTTTATTCAAAATGAAATAAAAGTTGATTTTTTGTTCGTCTTTATGCTAGTTTGTAATGATAAAGAAGACCAGTATAAATCTCTGAACATTGTGATGTTTTTTGATGATACATTCTTAATTCGTTTGCATTTCTTAGACCAGTGAACTCTCACATTTTTAAGTTACTAAAATCATATTCTCATTCAAGTTAATGTTCTTAAGCATAAGTGGAGTCAGCCCTACACAATTTGTAGACTGGGCCTTCTGATGTGTGTATATGCCGATATCACAAAGAATCAGATATGAAAGCTTATTAGAAGATAACATAAATTGGTTCTTTGTTGAGATCAGTCTGTTTGTTTGATGTTTGTATGCACACATACTATCTGACGTGAATGACAAACCATCATTTCACTATTTACATTACATTGCATTGACGAGTTATAAGCGTTTGTCTTTGTCCCTGATGACTTGCCTAGCTTTGTAAGATACTTGGGTGCATTTATTTCCATTTTTGTAAAAATAGTTCTGTTTGTTTCTGTGAGCAGGCAGAGACTGCTCTTCAAGCACTCAATTGTAGTGGAATGATCTTGGGTGCTCAGCCAATCAGGTATGGTGTCAAGTTCTCACTGTTCTCAAATATTGATTCATGCATTGGTTTATTTACATTGTTTCATTTTATGAAAATTTGTAGGGTAAGTCCATCTAAGACACCTGTTAGGCCCCGAGTTACTCGCCCAGGAAGCATGAAGCCATCTTGAAAAGCAAACTCTCTCCAATATGGGTGGATGAAATTTCAGACAATGTATGAATTGTCCCATGTGTTGGTGAAACTTTCATTACAGTAGTTGGTTGGACAATGAAATTCAGACAAACTTGTGAATTGTTGAAGCGTTGGTGAAACTTTTTTGTCACAAAAGTTGGCTATAGCTTATGTGGCTGAACTTGTTCATAACTCTTCTTCAATTGAAGTTCATTTGACTGAGTTTCAATCTTTGACATTTATTTCCCTTCCCCTCACTGAGAGCTAAGGCCTTAGGTTTTTCTTCAATCACTAGTTAATGTTTTGTTAATCTACAGAGTTGTTGGAGTTTTTACCATATTATGCTTACTTTCATCCCATTATTTTACCGTTATGCTGCTTGCTCCTTTTTTCTTCAAAAGGGGTCTATTTTGGAAATAGAATTTAAAGAGTTAAAAAAATGAAAGAAATCATGCCGTTTCTGCAAGGGGAGACTCAATAATTCTGACACTAGTTAGGTCTGGAGTTAATTGGTGTTTGATGTGCTTTTTGAGGTTTATCAGGTTTAAACTGTACATTTTATTTCTGCTATTCATGGTTTTTTTTTTTTTTTTTTTTAAAAAAATTATTATTATTATTATTAAATATAGAATCTGTGCTTAAGATTTTCAAGTTTTTTCATCTCTTCTCTTCTCTTTTTCTTAAGTTTTAATTGCAGGGTGAGTTTCGAAGCAATAACACATTTAGAAGGGTATTTGTAAAATTGGAATTGTAGCTTTAAGCAAAATGAGCATAGCTATTCGTTTCTTTTTGAAGTCTTAAATTTTTATACTCTACTTTTTGTAATATATATATATTAGATTTGGTTTTGATTGTCTATGAAATCCAAGGTGGGTCTTTTATATACTAAAAGGATTTGACTTCTCTTTCAAAATAATATTATATAGTAAATAAGAATGTGGAGTCAATTTTTTTTTTTTTTTTAATAAAGGGAATTATAAATGTTCAACGCCAATTGAGTTATTCTTAAATTATGTTTTGATCTTGAAAAATAAAATTTCCATGAAATATCACACACATTGACTTAAGATTATATCGTTAAATATAATATAAGAGTTGATGAAAATAATCAAGACAATAATGCCTTAAATAGTTCAAAAGCAAAATGAGGAAATTCAAAGGTAATGATTAAGATACAAATTGAAAATTTGGACAAAAGTAAAGAAACAGATTTATAAATATGTCAATCTGAACGTATAGTTGGGAGATGTTTACTATTAAAATAAAAGTTTAAATATTCTTCATTATTGCAAAGAAAATCTAGTCATTCTTATAGATTAAGTTAAAAACATACATTATCTTTTAACCAATGGAAATCTTTTTTGAAAATCATTACAAAGACCTAGCACTATTTTATATAAATAGTTTCCCTTATTATTCTATTTTTGAAAATTCCCTTAATTAGTTGTCATATTTTGCATCCTCTACCACATATTCAAAATTTCTAGTTGTTTCTCTAACAAATTAACATGGGAACAAGGTGAAGAAAAAGATAATAAAAAGAAAGTAAAATGAATTATGTGAAGGGTTTTACAAGCAAGGATAAGGGTTTTGATTGCCATAAGAGAAGCCATGAGCATGAAAGCAAGAAGAAAAAAGTTGTCCTACATTTGGATAGCTTGTGAGATTAATATTGTCAAGCACTATGTTCTTGCATGGCCTGCTTTTGCTGCATCTCAATGTCACTGCACTTGCTGATTTGCTACTACCCCATATGTCTTTGAATGTCACATTGCTTATTTGCACCCTTGAAGATTCCTATATTCCAACAAATAAAAAACAATTATCGATCATCGTATAAAACTGTCACTCACATCGTAACAAAAAAAACATCAATGTAGATAAATGATTACTACATGTTGATTGCATGGAGGAACAGGGCAATATTGTTGATCTATGATGATTGGGTTTTCAACTCCATCCATGAATATATCTTCATAGTAAATGTTGTAAGCATTTCCAATTGAAGGTGTAGCCCATGTTTTAATTCTCACACCATCAGTTGTGTTCTTAAAACTACAATTCTTCACTGTGATCCCCATAACATCCTCTTCTTTCTCATATTTCCCTAAGCTTCCAATGCTAATCCCATGTCCCGGGCCGCAAATGACGTTTGATATGTTGATATTCTTGCTTCCGGACAACATCGAAATGCAGTCGTCACCCGTGCCTATGATTGAGTTTGTGATATCGATGAGATCGGAGTTTCCAATTTTTATTCCATCCGTGTTGGGGCTATCACCAGGAGTGGAGATACGAATGTTGGTGATGCTCATCTTGCTACATCCAAAGATCATGAAATGGTTGTTCTTGCTATTGATTGATCTCAAGTTGTGAACTTTTGAATTTGTAATAAAATCAAATTTCATTGTCTGAGTAAAAGATAGATATTAGTTCATGAATACTATTTAAGCTTTTATACATGGAATTTTAAAAAAATAAATAAATAAAATACCGTGGGAAGAGATTGGCAATTAGGGTTTTTTTTGCACTCATTTCTTGGCCAAGCCGTAGCTCCTTGACCATCCAATGAACCACCTCCACTAACAGTCAACCGATCGACATATCGAAAATTAATCCAACTGTCAGCATAAAGAGACGACATGTCGGTTGGAGCCTTTAGAATGCCCTTTATCACAAAGGCCATTTGCCCTTCACATGGTCCCAAAAAAAGCACTGCTCTCAATTTGAATGTTCCTTTTGGGACATATACCCTTCCCCTCCCCTTCCATTCACATGCATCATTCCATGCCTCTAAAAATGCCTTTAAAAAAAAAACGAAACAATTATCAAACGAAAATATTCTAATTAAAGATTTATAATCAACGAAATGACGAGTCTACTTTAGAATTATCTGTTTTGCCATCTGGGATAGCTCCATAGTTGACAACATTGAAGAATTTGGGTTTGCCAACATGATTATGAGCTTCTAATTCTTTGATGGAAAACAAGAAGAAACCAAACATAAAAACCTTAAAAACACAACATTTCTTCAAATCCATTTTCTTCTGCTTCTTCTTCTCTTGTTCAGAAATGGGATTTCATGATGGCTTTGACTTTTTAAATACAATATGATAGTGATTGTATTAATAATGTTGTTAAAAAATGAAATCAACTTTCATATTTTGTTACCAAGTTTGTACACAATTGTTTTTGGCAAGTTTTTTTCCCCTTCCTCTTACTGTTTTTGGTAATTGGTTTTTTGTTCTGTATTTTTCAATAAAAAAAGTTCCAAAGAAAAAAAATTAATAATAACAGAACGCATAATAAGAAAGAAAAATGAAGGATTTTATCCTTTTTTTTCTTGCCTTCATTATCCAAAGTTGGAAAATGATTTTGTAAATTTGGAAGAAGTTTGGAGAGGGGCTTCAGTTTCTGTGTTTGATTGATTTGGTTCGGAAATTTCGGCAGTGATGATCCTGTGAGGCAGGGTTTATGGTAATCAAGATCATGAACCTTTGGATTGAAGAGGGACCGCTAGGGATTAGAGAATCTGACGGTGTGGATGGACAGTGTAGATGGGAATTGTGTGAGTTTTGTCGTAGTAGATCATTGGGATGGTATAAATCCCGGCCGAAATTATTTCCTATAATTAAGAAAGATTTTATACCATTTACATTGGTTTTTTTTTTTTGGACAAATTGCACGATATACTCTAATGGAAATGGTTACTTGTAACGTTACATCAAAAATATATGTATATATATGATTAGAAAAGTTAAACTATAAGGTTTTATTTTTCTTTTAACAAGCTACTAGAAATAAGGGGTAAGTATGTGCATCGAAATCTCTTTAACACCTTTATCATTCCTCCAAAGTCGTAATAGAATAATATTTTTTTTAAAAAAAGAATAGAGAATATATACAGGGAGAGCTTACAAAATATGGTAGATTTTGTACATCAAAGAGCTATCAACAAGATGATATCATGTCAATTAGATCCTTGAAGTTTGAAGAGTTTTGAAGTTTAAAGAGTTTTAAGAAAAAAATATTTTTTTTCTCTACATTTGAGTGTAATTTCTATTTAGTATTTAAGTTAAAATATTACATTTTTATTATTATGCTTGGGTTTCAAAATGTGGCATTTTTTTACCATTAAATTGAGTTTCAATTTGATTTCTAGGTTTCTTTCGGCTAATGCTCACTTTTATTCATTTATATTAGTTTTGTATCTACTAATTTGAAGGACAACAAATGAGTGTTACCGTCCTTAATTATCCCTTGAAATGCGTGCTAATAAAAATTCAAAACATAAATCTTAGAGATCAAATGAAAATTAAACTCAAAACTTATGGATAAAAATGTTTAAATATTTTGAAGCATATGGACTAAATGAAAACTAATTTCAAAACTTAGAAGTAAAAATGTAACATTTGATGTATTCTCCAATAAGTTTCCTTGTTATTCAAGAAGTTTCTTGGAAGACAATTGGGGTCATTTGATCTTACACTTTGTTCAAGATTAATTTGTAGCCATTAGATCTTACACATTGTCCAAGGCCAATTTGTGACCCTTAGATCTTCCACATTGATCAAGATGAATTTGAAGCCATTAGATGTTCTTGATGGTCAAGTTTCTTTGGGCTATAAATATATCGTGGAGACCCATGATTGTCTAACCATCCCAAAATCTTAATTCAAGTGAGCAAAGTGTGAGACAAAATGGAGAGAGTTTCTTGACTTTGTTTTTCTTCTATGAGAAAGAAAGTTTGTAACTCCTATTTTATGTAGTCGAATTCTTTTATCCTTGCCCCTAGTCTTTACCCTAATTTATTTAGGAGTTTTCAACATAAAATCATCGTTTGTTTATTCTCTCTCTTCTTCTTCTTCTTCATCAACATAATTATTATTCCCAATCTATTTTAGGTGTAGTTTTACTCTATTGGGTCACAATGCTTTTACAATATCTGAAACATAAAAGACCAAAAATGAAAACAATACCAATCAAAACTTAAAGATTAAAAAGGAATTATTTTTCCAAAAATTTATAATAGGTCTTTAAATTTTTCCAATTTTATATCTAAATTAAGTTCTTCAAATAATGTGTCGTTAAAGTTTTGATTTTGTATCTAAATATAGGTTTAAGACTAATTCTAAGTGTTATACAATTAACAAATCTAGTAGACATAGAATTAAATTTTGTATCGTATAGATTTTTCTTTCCATAAGTGTGGAAGGAGAGAAAAAGAAATCGTAAACACTATAAATTTGTTTTAAATTAAGAAAATTAACTTCTAAAAATTATGATATAATTTGTCCATCGTAAATTTTAAGAACTGAAATTCCATGTATGTAAAATTGTCTTTCTATCAAAATTTTCAACTTTGCAAGGTTTGAATATGCTATTGCGTTTCTTTCTACGAGACCTCATACAAATTAGAATATTATCGAACTGTCACAAGAAAAAAGAAATTAGATAGAGATGAAAGGTTTTATGGAAGAGTTAAAGGTACAATGAAACTCTTCTTCTATACATCGAAGATTGAGGTGAAAGACCAAGCAAAGAGATTGTCTTTTGCAAGCAAATGCTACATTTTTGTTTGTGAGGTGATGAACAATATCTCAGGCCATTTTCACACATTTTCAAGTGGACGGAACTAGAAGAGACATGTCTTTGAATAGTCAATCTAATTTAAAATCACATCAAGTAAGTCATGATAAGAACATTATATTTCTCTTATATTATTGAATTTATTTGGGAGTTATCGTATCAAACAAGTGAGATATGACTGCAACGTATACGACATATTAGAATAATTCAAATTTTTTTTTACGTTGGGTAATTATGTCCTAATATACCCATAATTCATGAATTATATATGTTTAGGTTGATAAGTTGTATATTCTAATTATAATAACACTAATAATATATTAAACATTGAATAATTATAAATTTATATTATATATATGTTGGTGAAGTCAATAAGAACTAGTTCTCTCACAAGACTTGGTTTTTTTTTTCTTTTTAAAAAAGATTTAGATAATTTAAACCGTTCGCAGTCATTCACAATAATGTTTTGAAAATTTAAATTACTATATTCATATGGCCACATTAAGAAAAAATAATAATAATAACAATAATAAAATAGAAGTTTACATGACATGATAAATCAATATAAACATGCCAAATCAACATTTCTAGTAATATATATGTCAAACTACAAGTTTAGTTCTTAAAATTTTCAAAATTGTGATTAATATGTCTCGAGTTTAAAAAGTGTACATAATCTTCGTACTTTTTTGGCCTATGAAATCTTTAAATTTTATAAAATATATAATAGATTTTCAAACTTTCATTTTTGTGTGTTAATTAGACAATTTAAAGATATTTGTACACATTCAAAATTGGTTAAAATATCAATTTGATTCCTATACTTTGAGTTTGTTCAATTTTGGTCCATAATGTATTATCAAATGTTCTATTTTAATATATGTACTTTCAATAAATCTTAAAATTAGTACATACCACTTGTTTATTGTTTATTTTTTTAAAAAAAAATTGTTATATATTCTCATTTTTACTCTCAATTTTGAAAACATATTCACATTTTATATATAGTTATTTTCAAATATAGGAAAATGAGTTAATTTATATACAAATATAGCAAAATATCAGTGCCTATTATTAATAGACATTGATATTTTACTATATTTATAAATAAAATGGCTCATTTTCCTATATTTAAAAGCAACCCTATATTGTATTTTAATTATAATTTGGTTATGTTTATTAAAAAATAATAATATACTAATAATTCTAAAACGTTGTTCTTCATTATCATTTAAGAGTGAGTGTTTGGTGTACTGACATAATGAGTTGAGTTTAAATAAAAACTCAACTCAATGTTTGACCCATCAACTTCACAAATCGGTATTAAATAACTCAACTTCACCAACTTCAACAATGTTTACTATTGAAGTTTGAACATTAATCGATAAACTTCATCTTTCCATCTTTCTCTCTCTCCCTCCCTCCAATTTTCGTAATAACTCCACCCACGGGCCACCGTCGACAATCAATTGGCGACAATTATCATCGATGACATGCTTCGACAACCACCTCGACAAAACCACTGTCGGCAACATACTTTGACAACCACCTCTAGTGCCACCTCAGACAATCATCTCCAGTGACAACCTTCGACGTTTGACTCCACGTAACTAACACTTCCGACAACTGACTTCGACAATCACCTCTGGAATAAAGGTTATCTAAAACATAACAAAACTTGTTAAACACAATGTTACAACAATTCCAAGAATATCAAAGATAAACACAAAAAAAATACAACAAGAACAGAATATAGAGTTTGGTAACCCAACTCGGTGCAATACCACCTAAGTCTTGAGGGCAGTTTGCCCAAGAAAGATAATATTCACTAATAAGAAGTTAAACAATTATAACGTTGTACTTATCTGTAAATAAATAACAGTTACAGTAACACAAATATAGTCTAACTTAGTGTAGAATCACTTAAGCTCTCTTTAAGTGTGAGGCTCTATTTCAATGAAACTTAGGCTCTCCCTAAGTATGAGAATATTAGTGAATAATCACTTAGGCTCCCTCTAAGCATGAGATTCTCTCTCGATGGTTGTTTATCTTTCCACCTTCACTTGAATAATTTAGGGTCTCCTAAGTACGAGAATCCCTTCTCAATATGTGGTAGAATAAATCTCTAACTATCTCTAGTGACCAACTCTATTATCGATCATCTCCAATGACTAACTCTAACGACCAACTCAATTAATCATATACTTAAAAACATAAAAACAAAAAACTTGGTCGATGAAAATGTTTCTAAATAAAAATTTGATATTATTAGTCCATAATGTTTAATAATCATTTTATATAGCATAGTTTTGGTTTCACCCAAGAGGCCTTATACGATTGGTGATCGTTGTTTCCATTGTATACTCATGACCATACCTCTATCTAACTAACGTGGGGGCTTCTATTGCATTTCCAACACCAACATATATGCATAATAAACCATAACCTATAGGATGCCATAAAAAGCCCTAAACTCCTTGATAACCTACTTTTTTTGTGCATTATACTCATACTTTCCATAATTGTAAAAGGATATTATAATTTTATTGTTTGTATGAAATAGAAGTATTTTATCTACCTCGTGCACAATGGTTACATGTAAAGACTATACACATACACGTGATTTAACAACTCAACCATACACCTTAAATATAGATTAAGATTGAACAATTCTACACCTCAAATACAGACTTCCTAACTCCACGGACATATTAACTCTTTACTTTATAACTCAACTCAATGTCCCAACAACCTAGTACAAAATGAACACAATTTTTAAATGGTACATATTTTTGTTCCTTAAGTTTTTCAATTAATTTTTTTGTGGAATTTAATTAATTCATTTGTATATTTCATCTATATTATAGTCAATTAAATAAGCCTTTAAATATTTTAAGAAGATTCGATATAATATACTATGGTAACAATTAATCGATTTTTTAAATTACAAAGTAATATAATAATCAAATCATCTAGAAACAAAATTACTTTTTGTGGCTATTCAAAATCTCTTTTGATTTTAATATCGTATCACAACAAAAAAAATAATAAAATATTTCATCGTTTTAGTTCGGTCAAAATAAATTTCTTTATAAAAAAATTGTCGTGTAAAAAATATTATTATATCGAATTATACTAGACTGTGGACATTTATTGAAAAAGAATAGGGAAAAAAAACAAAAAAAAAAACAAAAATTTACATGAAAAAACTCTAAATTTAGAGAAAAAAAACCATAACTCATCCTAAATAAATCCTAAAAAATTATTACAATTACACATAATTCACTCCTTCAATCTCAATTACATAGAGTAATTTATCAAAATTGTTGTAGTCACTCAAACTTCTTTATCATTGTAATAAAAGAATATCAAAATGAAATTTTAACCGTATTTAGTATACTCAAACTTAAAGTGTATCTAATTGAAACGACTTAAAATCAAAGTCATAGACTTTTTTCATACTTCGTTAAACCTATCCCTTCCTTTCATCTTCATATTCATAAGGTGGGACGACTATTCTTATAACATTTTACCAAATTTCTACGCATTTTAAAGCAACACATCAAAGTCAAGTGTTAAATGTTAAGTATTAAATTAAAACTAACCTTTTGAATTGCAAATATTAAATTAATATTTCCCAACCTAAAAGTCAAAAGTAACCTAATAAATTTTAATATTTTTCCTTTTCGTTATTGAATCATACGGTTACCATATAAGAAAAAAAAAAAGATAAATCTAATTACTTTTTTGCCTTTTTTTTTTTTTTTTTTTTTTTTTTGTATACATTCATTTTTCCATGTATCTCTACAAATTTAATGTTTAACCCTTTTTAACAGATGGTGTTTGAATTCTATATTTGAATTAAATAAGTTGTAAAACTAAACATTTACTTAATTAGTTCGATCATAACAAATTTTCATGGATTTAAGATTAAATAGGAACCTTTTTTTAATTGATATAAGATGATTATATTGTGCAATGTTCATTTTTGCACGAAAGACTAAATTGAACGTTTAAATTGAGTGGTTTAGTATATTATAGAAGTAGGAGTGTTATTGTAATATTTAAATTTTGATTTTTAAAAATTATAGGAATTGAATATTTTAATTATACCATCATTACACCTAGAATATTGTTGTTATTATTATGAAATTTTATAATGTTTTCTTTACATCGAAACTATTTAAAAAATGATAGGTTTAAACTTAGAAAATTTTGAAAATTCTGTTTGGTTAAAAATAAACTAAAATATTATTTAAAAAAGAATAAATTAGGGGAAAGAAAAAAAAAATTTGCCATGGAGAATCTGATGTCCGTGGATTTTCCTTTGGGGAATTCCCGAAACTAAGCGAAAAAAAATTTAAAAAAGATAGTAAAAAATAACATAATTAAATTTTCACCTTACAAAATTAGCATTCTTTTTTAAAGTTTTTTTCTTGATCCACCTCGAGTGAGATCGACTTCCGAGATTTAGTTAAAAAAATTAGTCTTTTCTAACTTATCAATAAATTCTCGGACAGATTCATATCGAGATTTTATATAATTTTTATATCTTATTTTTCTTTTTACAAAATTTAATCTTTCCCGAAATTTAAAAATCAAAATGTAATTATCCATCTAAAAATCTAATAGACAAATTCATTTGTAAATTTAAATATTTATATAATTGTGTAAACAGAAATTGACCTGAAGTTAGGTAAGAATTAAATATAATATTCAGTAAGGATAACCAAATTTAGAAAAAATTTGAAAACATATAATAATTGGATAGATTATCTAATATTTGAAGAAAAAAAAAACTAGAATCTCAATGTTTAATCTCTTCGAAATGTTTCGAGAAAGACCTAAAAGAGCCAAAACAATCCATAACTTAGAAAAAGTGAATTATTTAACTCTCTTTGTTGATCTCTCCCGACATCCATCGAAAAAAACTAGTTTAACGAATTTTCAAAAAACGTGCTAATTTTGAAATATGAAAAGTTGAGGGTACTATTTCTGATAATTTTTCCAGATCTACATTTTTGCTTGGTAAAATTAAAGCTTAGTGTCTATTTAATTAAATATTAGACAAAATACATTTATTACTAGAGAAATTAAAGCTTAATGTCTATTTCATTTCGTTCCAAAGATTTAAAAAATATTATACTTTTTTTAATCGAAAGTTTGTTTTAAGTATGAAGTTGAACGGTCCAAGTTGAGGTGATGATATATTATTTTATTTGTTTCTTTTACTTTGATGTGATATAAATTCTTTAATGAGATCATTGTAATGTGACTAATAGCTTTTCACGGTTGGCAATTTATATTCAATGGTCATTTATGGTTGTAGAGATTTTTTTTAAACCACATCTAACGTTTATAATGAGGATACCACATTGATTTGTACTTCATGTCACATTCTTTTTCTAAACTCTAAACTATAAACCTTAAATCCTTTTAAATCTTATTAATTCATCACCTAGTAAATTTTTTAAAATGAAAAGAAATATCAAAAGTTTTTTTTAATGAAAAAAACTACTCATTTGAATAATTTTGACACAAAATTAACCGTAAATAATTTTACCAAAACTTACATAAAAAAAATAAAATAATAATAATAATAAATAATTATTAAGAAAAAAGTTGCAATCTCTTTTGTTTGCGGAATGCTATCAATTTCATACAAAACATATATCAGATAATTTATTATTCATAAATTAAAAAAAAAACAATTTCTTTAACAATTGTGCCAGAAAAAAAAAATATCAAAAGTGTTTTTTTCGTTTTAAAAAAAATTGAATTTAGCACCTATTCAAAATTTAAGATAAAGTTGCAAATAGCAAGTTGCGGTAAGATGAAATGAAAGTTTAAAGTAAAAGTTAATACACAGGTAAATTTTGATTTTTATTCATCTTTTCAAAGTATATATATTTTAGTGAATAGTGAGATTCCAAACACAAACTTTTTAGTTGTTATATTTATATGCCTTGATTTTTCAAAATATATGTTATCATAAATTAAAGTGGAGTATTTATAGAAAATCTTCCGCCTCCTAAACTTTCACAACTATTATTTTATCTTAATCTTTCAAATGTTTGGGTTTTTTTCTCTTGTATATGAGAATCAATAATAAGATTTTGATTAAGATATCTTTTTGGTCCATAGGTTTTGTGTATCGTCTTGAATTTTCATGTAATATCCTTTAAATTATCTTAAAATATTTGTTTGTTATTTTAGATAAATTGGGTGTATTCAATATCTTGCAAAGGAGGTGCTACGCAATCGGAAGATAGCTTTGGTAAAAGTTTTATGGCAGAACTATTAGTTTAAAGAAGCAACATGGGAACTAGAGGACGAGATGAGATCACAATATCCCAAGCTCTTTCAGGATTAAAACTTTTGAGAACGAAAGTTTCTTAGGGAGGAAAGAATGTGTAATTTTCTTTAAATTAGCTTGAAATATTTGGGCATTATTTTGGATAAAGTAGGGCTAAAAATTTAATTTGAAGGCAAGATAATTAATTTAAAAGATATTTGTAAAGAATTGAAATTTTAATTCAATTTAAGGAAAATTTTAATTGATTTAATTAGGAGAAATTGTGGTTTTAAATTTTTGTTCCCATTTAATTTCGAAGTTTTGATCCAAAATTGAATTAACGAGTTAAAAGATTAAGAAATTTGGAGATTCAGATTCTTGAATGAGTGTGTGCATGTGTATGCGTGCGTGCGTTCATGACAGAGCCATATGGGGATAGGAAAAATCGCTTCTGCACAATCTAGGTTATTTTAAAGTTATTTGAATGTTTTGAACTAGCTCTTAATGTTGGACAGAAAATCTTATTTCATTGTTTTGATTGATTTCTTAATTTTAGGGTACATCGAAAAAATGTTTTGTTTATTGTTTATTTTATATATATATATATATAAATTGATTTCAGATTGTCATCCTTGTTTTAATAAATTTTTCTTTAGTGGTCAAAATGTTTTAGATGTGTTCTTATGAAGTGTCGACCATTGTTATAGATCTCAAAATGTTGGGTCATTATAACTGGTATTAGAGCCAAAGTTTTAGGTTCTATAAACTGACTTACGACGTAAGTCTAGATTATATGTCCCTTATGGCTGCTACGGATCCTTCGTCCTTGTCAGGTATGTTTCTAATTAAGATGTTCTAAAAGAATTGAAGTGCATGACCTTGCCTATTTTCTTTAAATGTGGTATTAGACTATTTTCTTCAACTGATATTTTAAAAAAGGTTGACTGTGAATGATAGGGAATTTCGTCACCTTGAAGTGCAAGAAGGGGTGGTCGTGGAGGTAGAACTGGTGGAAGGGATGAACGTCACCCACTTATTGAAAATGTTGCAGAGAATGAGGAACAAACACCAGCACACCCACCTCCTGATGCACCGTCTGTTGGGTTTTATGCCCTAAAACTCGTAGATAGTAAATGTTATTAATTGACCGTCATTAATAAAGAGTTAGAGATGTTAATTCAATAAATGTTATTATTTGTGTTGATTGTCTATTTTGTCTTAATAGCCCTAAATCCAATAAACTAACATCCAAGGCTGCCTTATGAGTCTTAAACTATATGTGCAAACATGTAGGGATCAATGTTCAAGATACAACCTGAAGGGTCTATAGTATAGGGATAAGACTAGGTACCTTATCCTAGTAACACTATGGATACGACCCACTTTGTATTTGATACAAACACAATGATCGAACGCGTTCATGTAGTTGAAATGCGAGTAGGGGTATTCTATGTAATGAGTTTGTATAAGACTGGACCGCGAAATAGTAACCACTATATGTAACACCATTAACTAGTTAGGTTCATATTTTAATAGGATGATTTAGGCAACTTAGTCTTAATCTTGTGTATATTATGAACTCCTATTCACGAGGGATTATCCTTTGATTTGTATGAGTGAGGGTGACCAGTTTGCCAACCCAATATGCCTACTATTTTGGGGACAAAACCAAGTGGAGAGCTGGGAACATAATAATACAAGATGGAATTCACTCTTTCCCGTATGAAGAGTAAGTAGATGATTGTTTCTTAAGTGGTGTCTCCAGGACTTGAACAAAGGGCCCTACCCCTCTCATTGGCCCGAGAGAGATTTCTATTTATTCGTTGTACTATAAACAGGTTGTTCATTAGAGGAGCACTAGTACTTAAGAAATCAGAGGTAACCTAAGGGTAAAATGGAATATAACCCAGTTGGAGTTAAAAACACTCGTGAAGGACTGACTTGCTATTATTGGTCTATATCCGTGGATATAGAAATATATTTGTAGTGAGAAGAGTGCAACTGTGAGTTTTTAGTGAAGTGTACTCACAATTAACAAATATTGATTAACTTGGTTAATGAGTTTAGCCAATTAATCTAATATTTTTGGAGCTTTTGATCTACAGGTCCACCAGGTCCCCTTGTTAGCTCACTAGAGGATATTTAAGAGAAATGATTTGAATTGTTCAAATTAATTTGAGGAAACCATATATTAATATGATTAATATATAATTGATTATGGATATGATCTATAATTCAAATTGAATTAGAAAATAATATTTGAATAAGATTCAAATTAATTAATTCAAGTGAATTAGATTCACAAATAATTAATTAATAGAGAGGTATTGCGCATATACATCGATGTTTATGATAATTAAATATATATATGCTAAATTAAATTTAATAGTTATTTAATTAATGTGGAAATTAAATTAAATAAGTGTTATTTAATTAATTGGGCTAATTAATTAAATAAGTGTTGTTGAATGAGAAATTTCATCGAATCACGAGTTGCCACATCATCAATGAAAGCCCGAGCTTATTGGAAAGATTATAAGTTGGATTGGGTCGAGTAATTAAAGTCACTCGGGTCTAATCCAATTTAAACCCACGGTGAAATTTTGGGCTAAATTAAAGATTAAGCTCAAACCTAGTATTTCGTCCCAACAACAAATGGGCCCAAGCCCAACTTTAGCCCAAACCCAATTTTGGCCCAGTAAAGTAATTAGGCCCAAACCCATGTAAGGCCCATGAGAAACCTCTATAAATAGAGACATTATCTCTTCATTTGGGAGGAGGTTGAAGGAATTGAAGGCAAAATCTCTCTGAAGATCCGAAGTCTGAAGCTCCAAGGATCTTAAGAACATAACTCCTCCAAAGCTTTGAATATTAGAAGACACTAAAGCTCTGAAGATCAGAAGACATATCAAAACTCTGAAGATCAAAAGACATCAAAGTTCTGAAAGTTCTGAACACCAAAGTCCTTTGAAGATACAAGCATTCTGACCAAACTTAAAGACTAAAGTCCTTTGAAGATACAAACATTCTAAAGGCTGAAGTCGTTTGGAGATATAAGCATTCTTCCAAGACTTCAACTCCAATATCATCATGCACTTCGCTTCCTTAAATCAAGCGTACGCATTCGACTGAGAGAGAATCAGGGGATCAAGTACTAGAGATCGAATCACATCGCATCAAATCAACATCAACATCAAACCAACTCAAGTTCAACTCCACGAAACAAGTTTCTCCGGAAACCTCGTCCAAACACTAATCCTCTAAGAAGATCAATAAGCCCAAAGGCCGATCATTAGGAAGATCATCAAGCCCAAAGACCGATCGTCTAAGAAGATCAATAAGCCCAAAGGCCGATCGTCCAAGAAGATCATCAAGCCCAAATGCTGATCGTCCAAGAAGATCATCAAGCCCAAAGAACGATTGTCCAAGAAGATCAACAAGCGCAAAGGCTGATCGTCCAAGAAGATCAACAAGTCCAAAGGCCGATCATCCAAGAAGATCAACAAGCCCAAAGGCCGATCGTCCAAGAAGATCAACNCAAGTCCAAAGGCCGATCATCCAAGAAGATCAACAAGCCCAAAGGCCGATCGTCCAAGAAGATCAACAAGCCCAAAGGCCGATCGTCTAGGAAGATCATCAAACCCAAAGGCCGATTGTCCAAGAAGATCATCAAGCCTAAAGGCCGATCGCCCAAGAAGATCATCAAGCCCAAAGACCAATCACCCAAGAAGATCATCAAGCCCAAAGACTGATCGTTCAAGAAAATCATTAAGCCTAAAGGTCGATCGTCTAAGAAGATCAACAAGCCTAAAGGCCGATCGTTCAAGAAGATCATCAAGCCCAAAGGCTGATCATCCAAGAAGATCAATAAGCCTAAAGGCTGAGAAGATTAACCAGCTTAAAGATTATAGTTTATTTTGAAAGCATCAAAATATTATGTATAGAGATTGTACTCACTTTCCACAAAATTAATACAAATACAAAGTTCAAGTTCCACGAAATAAATTTCTCTTGAAATCTCGTGCGAACAAATTGGCACGCCCAATGGGACCTCTCTACCTTTCGTCTCTCTTTCGTCATCCAAATCAACAAATCTACATATGGTACTAAAGAAAGTTGCATCCAAAGCTACCATCGCAAGAAATACTTACATAAGCTCTGTCATCATAGAGAAAATTTGGGAGCAACTAATGGAATCTCCTAAAGGCGGGATCGCCATAAAAGAAAATCCCTTGTTCGACAACTATGCTTCTACTACTGATCCATCAGATAAAGAATCACACTTTGATGTAGTATCTGTCATGGTGACTGACGTAGCGGTTGAGTCAGCCATGGCAGAGATGGAGAGAAAGATAAATCTCCTCATGAAAGCTGTAGAAAGCGAGATCATGAAATCGCTACTTTAAGAGATTAAATAAAGGCTCGAGAAGCTGCTGAGTTGAGTCAATCTCCAGCTACAAAAGTCAATGATAAAGAAAAAACTGTCTTGCAAGAAAGTTAGCCACCACAATCCACCTGGGTTGCCTCTCTGTCAATTCAACAGCTCCAGAATATGATCACAAACTCCATAAGAGCTCAGTACGGAGGACCGTTGCAAACTTCTTTTTTGTACTCCAAGTCGTACACCAAAATAATCGATATCCTGAGAATGTCAGTTGGGTATCAACCTCTAAAGTTCCAATAGTTCGATGGAAAGGGTAATCCAAAAGAATGCTCACTTCATTGAAACCTGCAAAAATGCAAGAACCAGAGAAAACCAGCTAGTCAAATAGTTCATCCATACCTTTAAAAGAAACGCTTTTGATTGGTATACTGATCTAGAGTTGTAAGTAATTGACAGATGGGAACAGTTGGAAAGAGAGTTCCTCAACTGCTTCTACAACACAAGGCGCATCGTTAACATGATGGAGTTGAGGAACACAAAATAGTGGAAAGAAGAGTCGGTCATCGACTACATCAACCGATGGAGAGCTCTGAGTCTGGATTGCAAAGATAGACTCACTGAATTATCTACAGTGGAGATGTGCACCCAAGGCATGCACTGGGAACATCTCTACATTCTGCAAGGGATAAAGCCTCGTACATTTGAGGAGTTGGCAACAACGCTCATGATGTGGAGCTGAGCATCACCAATAGGGGAACTAAAGATTTCTCATCACCAATAGGGGAACTAAAGATTTCTTAGTCCCTGAATTGAGAAAATACAAGAATGAAGCTAAGGGCACTGAAAAGATCATGGATAGTGCCACAAGAGAATCTATGGTCATTTAGATGACCTCGCTGAAACTTTCCTCCAAAGGAAAAGAAATGAAGTCTGAAAGAAAGCATGATGGCGGCCAGAAGCATCACCTAACTCTCAAAGAAAGACATGAAAAGGTTTATCTATTCTCGGACTCTAATGTTATTGACATGTTGGAGCAATTATTAGAGAAACAACTTATTCAACTGGCAGAATACAAGTGACCGGAACAAGTAAGAAAAGTAGATGATCCTAACTACTGTAAGTATCATTGAGTCATTAGTCACCCGGTTGAAAAGTGCTTTGTGCTGATGAAGTTGATTCTAAAGTTGGCTCATGAATAGAAGATTGAGCTGGTGCTTGATGAAATAACTCAAACAAATCACATGGCAGTAGTGATGACTTCAAGTGTCCCAACACCATCTGCGTCTAATGATAAAAAAAAAAGCTTCATCCAGTTTGGGACTTTTGAGCCTATAGTCATTCAGTTCCAACAAGAGATTCCAACAACAGATTTTCGAAGCAAAGATGATCCTGTTGAAGATGACAATGAAGGGTGGATAGTTGTGACTCGTTGAAAAAAAAGACAGCCAAATTCCACCCAAAAAGAGTTGTGCTCCTATTGAAGCTATAGAAGAAGGAACAAGACTCCTAAAAAGAAAGAGAAAAAGAAGGCATGGAAGCCTAAGCCTACTAAGGAAGACGAAGACTTTCTTCAACTTCGACGGCCGATAACTTTGGCAGAATTTCTCCCAAAAAGCTTTCTCAATAATCATTCAGAGGAAGTATCAGAAGTTATTGGATGTCATGCTGGCAGCATAGCGAAAGTTGACAATAACTATATAACTATTAAAGAAGTCAATGATTCAAAAGAAATCGAGTAAAGAGTTTCTGTCTTGGATCGTATCAAGCATTCAACTACTCAATTTCCAATCTTCCAAGAATTGAGTATGGCCATGATAGAAGAAGGAAACCAATGTCCAATGTCTACTGCAATTCAAACTTCAACTTTCAAGAGGCTAAGTATCTTCACATTAAAGAAAGATTGACCTTCAACATATTCTTTTGATCGTCTCAAGATGACAGGTGATCACCATAAAAGAAAGATGAAAACCTTGAAGGAAAGACCATTTCGTGAAGAAGACAACGATTAGAAGATTCACAGTCATGTCTCTTCACACACGAAGAGGAAATTATCTGTTGATATAAGTACAGGTTTCTTGATAGTGAAGTCAAAACTCATCATATTGACTACTACAAATGAAGAGGATGATCAAAGTCATGATGAAATAAGAACTTATGAAGTTTAAGTAAAGAAGTTCCTTATTGCAAGAGCCTAAATTGCATGGTGCTCCTTGCCCGCATGAGCTTAAATGGTGAATGACCCAAAAAAAATCTCTTCATTGAACTACATTATGACTTGATCCCTGTCATTGTAAAGGGTAGTAAGCAGCTTGAAAGAAACTTTTAATTCAATAAAAAAAAATATTTGAACTACGTCATGACTTGATCACTTTCTTTAAGGGTACATAGGCAATTTAAAGAAATTTAAGTTCAATCCATAAAAAAAGGGTACCATAGTAACCCTATGTATGATGCTACACGAAAGATTGAAGATGTTCAACCTTGTTGGGGGCAACAAAATAAATTGAAGATGTTTATCTCTTTAAGGAGCTAACACAATAAATCAAAAGCACACACCTGGAATGACGCTTCACTCCCTCTTCGAAGTCAAGTTCAGAGGCTTCACTGCTTCCTCTTTGAAGTCAAATTTTGATGTTTCATTTCTTCCTTTTCGAAGTTCAACTTTAGTGCGACTTCCCCGCTTCCCCTAAAAATTATTATTCCCTGCAACTTTTCTCCTTATCTAAAAGTTATTGTAGTTCTACCTTCTCTACAAAGATGTTAGCGTTGCTGTTTCTTCATCTTCAAGTTCGAGGATCAAACTACTGCTTTGATGGTTGCACCGCTGTTTCTCCACCTCCGAATTTGATGGTCGCATTGATGCTTCCCTGCCTCTAACTTTGATGGTTGCATTGATGCCTCTCCATCTCCAAATTCAATTTGCTTTTTGCCGATTTCCCTCTATCTTCATGTTTAGAAGTTTTGCCGATTTCCCTCTATCTTCATGTTTAGAAGTTTCGTCGATTTCCCTCTATCTTCATGTTTAGAAGCTTCGCCGATTTACCTCTATCTTCATGTTTAGAAGCTTCGCCGATTTCCCTCTATCTTCATGTTTANTTCATGTTTAGAAGCTTCGCCGATTTCCCTCTATCTTCATGTTTAGAAGCTTCGCCGATTTCCCTCTATCTTCATGTTTAGAAGCTTCGCCGATTAAATTTGACTTGTTGAGAAGAAACAAAAGGTGGAAACAAAACGTAAAAAAAGGGTCAAAAAAAAAAAAAGAAGAAAAAGAAAATGAAAAGAAAATGAAAAGGGAAAATTAAAAAAAAAAACATGTGAAAAAAAAAAAGAAAAGAAAAGAGGAAAAAAGGAAAAGAAGAAAATAAAAGAAAAAAGAATGAAAACAAAAAAAAAAAAGAAAAAAAGTAAAAGAGAAGAAGAAAAAAGGTAAGAAAAGAAAAAAATGAAAAAGAATTTATAAAAAAAAAGAGTATATGAACCAAACAAAACAAAAATGTGAAATAAGAACAAGAAAAAAAAAAAAGGAAAGAAAAAAGTGTAAAAAGATTTTTTTTTTTAAAAGAAAGGAAATTAAGAAGGAAAAAAAAAACTAAAAAATATAAAAAAAAATTGGTTAAAAGATAAAACCAAACCTTTATTATTATTTTTTAAAAAAACCTAAATCGTTCTTTTTCTTCTACACATTCAGCGCCCCCTATAATTTCTCTCACATCCCGCTAAATCTCTCTCTACTATGTCACTCCCTCCCAAGCTCATGTCAGTAGACCCTATCCTTTCTCGCCATCTGCGACGGGTGGCTTCAATCTCCACGGTGCTAGACAACAGTGATGTTGCAAACAATGGTGGTAGAAGAATTTGCAAGAAAAAAATGTTGAAAGTGAAATAAAACAAGGAAGAAGAAAGAAAGATTAAGAAAAAAAAAAAGATTTTCATAAAAGGAAGAAATTAAGAAAGAAAAAAAAAAAGACTCTATTCTCTTCCTTTCTCACACATCATCTCAGCACCATGAGAAATTGGTGGTAAAAAAAATTCAGTAGAAGCAAAAGCCAATGTCGTCTATGACCACACATCAAGTGCAATGTAATGCTGATGGGTCCCAAAGGAGATGATCAACCACAAAAGCCTTAAAAAATGTGAAGAAAAAGAAAGGTTGAAAGCATGCTAAAGAAATTAGAAAAAAAAAAGGAAAAAAAAAAAAGAAAGATCGGTCACAAAAGAGTAGAAAAAAAAAAAAGAAAAAAAAGAAAAGATTGATCACAAGAGAGTGCTCTATTTCCATCGACTTGGCGAAGCAAAACAAGAAGCATAAAAAAAAGCTAAAGAAATAATAAAAAGCTCCCAAAGAAGTTTTCAGAGATGCAATGGAGGTGATTCATTCAATGTGAATTCTATGAAGTTTATGAGTTCAATTTATAGATGAATAATCAAAGATGGTTAAGATTTAAAAGCCAAATTTGGAGAAGAAGTTTAGATTTTATATTGGACTAAACACATAAGATTTGAGAAGAACTAACAAATTTTGGGTTGAATTGATATATATACTTTTTTTTGGGATTTACCCAATTTAACAAAAAGAAGGTGGTTTTATTTTCGGTAAGTTTGAAGGCCCATATTCAACTTCACTAAATAATAATAATAATAATAATAATAATAATTTAGGTTGGAATAAGATTCGAATCCATATTTATCCAAATCTCAAGTTCAAAGTCCTAGATTATCCAAGCTTCAAGTCAAAATTAGTTTAAGATTGTAATTCTATCCAAATCAAATTTTAGATTTCAATTTCTGTTAAAATTCAAATTTGGGTATATTCCAAATTTTATTTCAATTTCATCTAGGTTCATATCCTTAGATCCAAGTCAAATTATGGTAAGATCTAAAACTTCTCTCAAATTAAAATTTGGCCATATTCCAAATTTTATTCAGAATCAAATTGTTCAACTTTTAAGATTAAATTATGGATAAAATCTCAAATTTGGGCATCTTCCAAATTTTATATCAAACTCATCCAAATTTAGGTTCTCTCATCCCTATTTTCAAAACAAATTGCGGGAAAGATCTAAAATTTATCGATCTAAAATTTATCCCAAATTGAAATTTGGTTGTATTCCAAATTTTATTTCAAATTCAGATTATCCAACCTTGAGTTTTTACCTTCAATCAAAATAAATTGCGGATAAAAAAATGTCTCAGTTGGTCTTTTATTAAAATTTGGGCATATCCCAAATTTTTGATCTCAAACCAAAATTGATCGAGATTCAATTTCACCCCAAATTCTATTCCAAATTCAAGCCAAGACTTGAGTACCAACAAAATTTCATCCCAATGTCAAAACCTTGGCATAACCTAAGTGTCGTCTCAAATCAAAATATAGTCACACTCCAAGCATCTACCAAATCAAAGTTAAAGGAAAGAGAAAGACAAAATCACAAATTCTACTTCAAATTCACATGAAGAATTTAGTATATTCTAAATCGAAAAAGAAAAAAAATGATTGATAGAATTTGGGATATTAAATTAAATTTGCAATTAAAGTGGAACATAAATTCTACTTTAGTTCAAATTAAAGTTTACTTGGGAGCAAGAAAGTCAATGACTAAAATTAATCTTTTGTTTACTTGGCGAGAGTGTGTCAAGCAAACAAAATCTCAAATAAAAAATTTGAGCTAAATTCTCATATTTTGATCATGATGATGCACAAAATTAAAAGAGTCAAAATCATACTTTGATTCCAAATTATTTTTTCGAGATTCACACACCATATAGACGTGCATAAATCTCGAAAAGGAGGCATTTGTTGAGTGAGAAATTTCAGTGACTCACAAGTTGCCACATCATCAATGAAAGCCCGAGCCTATTGAAAAAATTATAAGTTGGATTGGGCCAAGTAATTAAAGTCGCTCGTGCCCAACCCAATTCAAACCCATGGTAAATTTTTGGGCTAAATTAAAGATTAAGCTCAAGCCCAGTATTTCGGCCCAACAACAAATGGGCCCAAGCCCAATTTTGGCCCAATAAAATAATAAAGCCCAAGTCCATGTAAGGCCCATGAGAAATCTCTATAAATAGAGAAATTATCTCTTCATTTGGGGAGGAGGTTGAAGGAATTGAAGACAACTCTCTGAAGATCTGAAGTTTGAAACTCCAAGGATCCGAAGAACATAACTCCTCTAAAGCTTTGAAGATTAGAAGACACTAAAGTTCTGAAGATCAGAAGACATATCAAAACTCTGAAGATCAAAAGATACTAAAGCTCTGAAGATCAGAAGACATATCAAAATTCTGAAAGTTCTGAAGACCGAAGTTCTTTGAAGATACAAGCATTTTGACCAGACTTGAAGACCGAAGCCCTTTGAGATACAAGCATTCTGAAGACTGAAGTTCTTTGGAGATATAAGCATTCTTCCAAGACTTCAACTCCAATATCATCACGCGCTTCGCTTCCTCAAATCAAGCGTATGTATTCGACTGAGAGAGAATCAAATGATCAAGTACTAGAGATCGAACCACATCGCATCAAATCAACATCAACATCAACACCAACTCAAGTTTGACTCCACAAAACAAGTTTCTCCAGAAGCCTCGTACAAACACTAATGCTCCAAGAAGATCAATAAGCCCAAAGGCCAATTGTCCAAGAAAATCATCAAGCCCAAAGGACGATCGTTCAAGAAGATTAACAAGCCCAAATGTTGATCATCCAAGAAGATCAACAAGCCNAACAAGCCCAAAGGCTGATCATCCAAGAAGATCATCAAGCCCAAAGACCAATCGTCCAAGAAGATCATCAAGCCTAAAGGTTGATCATCCAAGAAGATCAACAAGCCCAAAGGCCGATCATCCAAGAAGATCATCAAGCCCAAAGGCCAATCATCCAAGAAGATCAACAAGCCCAAAGGCCGATCATTCAAGATGATCAACCAACTTAAAGAATATAGTTTATTTTGAAAGCATCAAAATATTATGTATTAGAGATTGTACTCACATTCCACAAAATTAATACAACTACAAAGTTCAAGTTCCACGAGATAAATTTCTCTTGAAATCTCGTGCGAACAAATGTTATTTAATTAATTAATTGTGGAAAAGAGAAATAGAAAAATGATTAGAAAAAAGGGGCTTGACCCTTCTCTATATAAAGACCTCCATATGCCCTTCTGGAGATATTGATACAAACATTGACAATACACAACACAAAAGTATTATTGGGCAAAATTTTCCCTAAGCCTTAAAGAGAATCCTCTCTACTCTTCAAAACCCTTTTCTCTTCTTCCTCTCCAAATAGTTGGATACCACTTATCCCTCTATTAGAATTCTAGAGAGAACTGTAGTAGGATAAACCAAACTATAATAGAAGAGCTTGGGGCTCTTTCGAATTATGATCACTTTTATGCGAGAAAGGATCACCCTCAACAATTACCTTTGGGTTTCGAACTCCATATGGGGAATGAGTGTTACGAGGTTACTCTCATGGTAGTGTTCGAGATTGTTTAAGAAATTGTTCATGATCAAGATCGTTGGAGGAGCCGTTTGTTGGAACTTGAAGAGGATTGTTCGTGAAGCTTGGGAATCTAAAAAGGTAAGAATGATTTTAATATTTTTCCCTAAAGCATGTTATATTACATGTTTATGTTATGTTTTAGTATACTGAATTTGTTTATGTAAAACTTGAATTACGGGATGCAACACATCCACAAAATACTTCTGCTACGAGATTCGATCTTTTCATCGTCACCCAGGCTGATCTTGCTACATTTATAGTTCAACTAGAGAAAAAATTCAATAGTATAATGAAGGAGGTGTTAGCTTGATGAGCACTGCCTCAGAAGGTCCTGACCCCCAAGGCCCTGCTTCACAACAAAATATGCAGGATCTATCCACCAAGGTCAAGCATCTGAGGGTTTTCAAGAAGTATAATCCCCACATGTTTAATGGGTCATTGAAGTACCCTACAAAGGCAGAGTTGTGGTTATCTTCCATAGAGATGATTTTTCGATATACGAAATGCCTGGATGACCAAAAGGCACAATGTGCATTTTTCTTGCTTGATAATGCTGCCATCTAATGGTAGTCCGCTGAAGGATGGTTGATGCTAAAGCTGGAGCAATAACCTGGGAGCAGTTCAAGGAATGATTTTACACAAAATACTTTTCCGCCAGCCTGAGAAATGCTAAACAACAGGATTTCCTAGATTTAAAATAGGGTCATTTAATGGTTAAGGAATATGACCGGGAGTTTGATAGGTTATCTCGTTCTTTTTCTGAATTGGTCACCACAGAGGTTAAGAGAGCAGAAAGATTTATTCAAGGCCTGACGGGTGATATACGTGGGTTTGTGTGAGCCTTCAAGCCGACTACCCATGTGGAGGCACTCCGTTTAGCAGTAGAGATGGATTTCCAGGAAGAAGGAGAACACCTAAAACCTCAAAGGTCGGAACCCTTATCGGGACAGAAGAGAAAAGTACAGCAAAAAGCCACCGAGCCTCCACAAAAAGGTTCTAGTTTGGTCAAGTCATTATGAAATTATCAGTAGCTAATCACTGATACAGGAGGAGTTTGGAGAGAAAATCCCTTATGTAAGTCGTGTGGGAAGTCCCATGTAGGATGATGTTTAGTGGACATGGGGTTATGCTTTAAATGCAAGCGAAAGGGGCATACGACAGATAGATGCTATGGTCATCCTGTTGAAAGTGGCCAGATTCAACCATCGAATGCTCAGAATAATGAAAATAGACAGCAATAACATGGTTGTGTCTATGCCACTAATCAATGAGCGGTCGAGCAATTGAGAATGGTAGTGACAGATATGCTCCCTATCTTGAGACATTATGCATTGGTATTGTTTGATTCTGGGTCATCTCATTCGTATATCTCATATGTGTTTGTGAGGCATGCTATGTTAGAAGTAGAACCTTTGAATTACATTTTATCAGTTGCTACTGTATTTGGAGAAATTATGATAGCAAAAGAAAAGATAAAAGCATGCCAGATATAGATAACAAACCATACGTTAGATGTAACTCTGATAGTTTTGGATATGCTTGACTTTGATGTGATGCTAGGCATGGATTGATTGGCTGCTAACCATGCCAATATAGAATGTTCCCATAAGGAGGTGATTTTTAACCTTTGTATGGAAGTTAGCTTTAAGTTCAAAGGGGTCAAGACCGTGGTCTTGCCCAAGGTAATCTTTGTTATGAAGGCCAAGAAGTTACTTAACCAAGGTACCTGAAGTACCTTAGCTAATGTAGTCAAAACTAGAGAAGCTGAGGTTGTTTTGACATTAGAACCAGTTGTGAGAGAATACCCAAATGTGTTCCCAGAGGAACTTCTAGGTTTGCAACCGCCGAGGGAGATTGATTTTACGATCGAGTTGGAGCCAAGCCCCATTCCTATATCAAAAGCTCCATACATAACGACTTCAGTAGAATTGAAAGAACTCAAGATCCAACTACAAGAATTGTTTGATAAAGGTTTCATACGACCAAGTGTGTCTCCATGGGGTGCACAAGTGTTGTTTGTAAAGAAGAAAGATGGCTCGCTACATTTATGTATAGATTACAAAGAACTGAACAGATGGACTATAAGAACAAGTATCCTCTCACTATATTCGACGATTTGTTTGATCAGTTACAAGGAGCCATAGTGTTTTCTAATATTGATCAACAATCAGGATATCGCCAATTAAGGATAAAGGACAGCGATATTCTCAAGACTTCATTTTGCTTTAGATATGGACATTATGAGTTTATTGTAATATCATTTGGTTTGATAAATGTTCCTACAATATTATGGATTTGATGAACAAAGTGCTTAAGAAGTTTCTGGACACTTTGTCATAGTCTTTATGATGACATCTTGGTTTATTCTAATACAGAGGAAGAACACAAGGAGCACTTATGTAAAAGTCTTAGATACCTTAAGGTCAAACAAGTTATATGCTAAAATTTTCAAATGTGAGTTCTGGTTAAAGCAAGTGACTTTTTTAGTGTGGTGATTAGGGATGGAGTTTCTGTGGACCCAACGAAGATTGAAGCGATTACCAGTTGGTCTCCACCTACTACAGTTAGTGAGGTGCATTGTTTTCTTGGTTTATGATAACTTGTAGAAATACAAGTTATTGTCTCTCGAAAGTTGGAACAATCACGATTTTTAATGATAAAATCTCATCTATCTTAAAGAAAAATGCATGGAATTCTTCAAACATTACTAGCCTTTACAAAAACATTCTTTTTGATAAAACTGCGTCACTAATGCATCTCATCGTAGGATTTCAATTAAATTCGCTAAGTGTCGCAGGCTCAACTAATGCAAAGGCATGCATATGAAGGATTCCAACGCATAGAAGATACATTGGTTTGTGTTGTTCCTGTCAAATCATCACTTGCAAGTATGGGTATCTGAATGTCAATATCTGAAAAGCAACTGAAATGGGAGGTGACTGACTAGGGCATGGAAATTAATGCTATCATATCACAAGTTGCTGAGGGAAAATGCCTATAAATAGAAGACTTGCAATTGAAAAAAGTAGTATAAAATAGATAGAGCATCTTAGAGTTTAGATTATAGTAGTTTTGCTACTGCAAGAAGAACACATGAGGAAAAGAACCATTGCCATTGTTGATCAAGGAGAATTGAAGAGAACCAGCTCGAGAGAGAACTTTTCTTAATTTCCTTAACAAGTTGGTTGTACACACATTAAGATCAAGCCAAAGAGGACAAGAAATTGAACTCTACGGCTTGACTCTTTTCTTTTTACTTTATTTCCATTCATCATACCAAGTGATTAAGTGTTGTTATTGTAAAGACAATTTCATTCTTTACAAAATCGTGCATTTGATCCATCACATTTGCCTCCGCTTACAATCTACTATGTTAAATATGTTTTTGATTTTGTGCATGCTAAAATTCTAAAGCTTTAATCATTTTGATCATTTAGTTGAAGTTATCTCAGCTAAAACCATTTGAGAGAATAGGATAGCTGGAAACGCATTAAGTCAAAATGCACAGTAGCTTTAGAGATAAAAATACTTGTGCTTCACTGCTTTCTATGACCAACGCATGCACCCTATAGATAGGAACATGTGGCATTTTCATTGAGAAATGTTGAATGATTAGATAAATAGAAATCCAACGCATTGACATACATTTGATTGTAAACAAGCATCTTTCATCTTCATCCATACCCACGCTCTTTCGTGTTCATCTTACTTGGATTAATGCATTCACCTATCGCTTAGCACCATTTTTTCATTGAACCCTATATTTCACTTTAACTCTTGTTTCTTCTTGTATGTATGTAGTTAAAATAGTGTAGATAACTTTTCCAGCATTTATTTAGAACCCTTTTACATCTGTTGCAATGCAAGACCTGCATTAGTGTTATCTAAATCCTTGTGTTCGACCTTGGACTTACCAGGAGCCTGAATTAGATTTATACTTGGATCTAGCTCAGGTAAAGCTTGTATGCATTAGCGAGAGTGTGTGACGCATCACCTAATCTTCTCACTTAGAGAAGTCATTTACCATTTATCTTCATTTACGTCAATCTTATCTTCCATCTCCACTTATAATACACTCCTAGCGCACATCACAAACCACGAACAAGTTTTTGGCACCGTTGTCGGGGATTAGCAATAAAACTAACCAGAATTTTGCTTGTGTTTTTTGTAAAAAAACTTGCAGCTGAGGGAGTATTACAAGCTAAGCCTAAGCTTTCAAATGTTTTATGAGTAGGGAAAACATTCCTGAGCTTCTATACGACCTCGAAGTTGAAAGGACCTTTAGACGAAGAAACCGATCGAATCATCATCGAAGGTTAAGGAAAAAACTAAGACGACACTAATAAAGACAACAACAAATGGTAGGTGAACAAATAAACCAGAACTTAGCTTAGTAATTAGCCAATGTTGCTCCAAATCCAATCCTAATGGTGAACAATAGTATGTGTCCAATGCGGGAGTATGTGTCACCTTGTTGTATGTAGTTTTACCAGGAATCATATACCCAACGCCAAATGGAACGAGATTCGAAATGAAGTTTATAATGCTCCAGATGTTTCAAACTGCAGGTCAGTTTGGAGGTACCTATGGTGAAGATCCATATGCCCACATGAAACGCTTCCTAGAAATGTGCAATTCGTTTGTGATTCCTGGAATCACCCCAGAAACCATCAGACTCTCTTTATTCCCTTATTCTCTCTGCGACAATGCAAAGCAATGGCCAAGAAGGCGTAGAGAAATTATGAACTTTGAACAAGGAGAATTTGAGACTTTGAGTGCCGCATGGGAACGCTTCAAGGGATTAGTCAAGAACTGTCCTAACCATAGACTACCTTTAACTGTTCAAATGGAAACCTTTTATGGGGGGCTGAATTGAGCTTCTCAGATGGCAACTGACGCAATCGCAGCTGGGGCATAATGGATAAGTCTTAAAATGAAGCTAAGAAAATATTAGATCACATTGCCAAACATAACATGGAATGGGTAGACGATACTTACGATGCCAGAACAGACAGTAGAAGGCGTTCTCAGAATGTGAACAATGTTGAGTCAAATGCAATAGCCACACTTTCTGCACAGGTGGCTGCCATGACAAACCTTTTGCAAACTCTATCATTAGGAAATGCACCTCACACTCAAAAGGTGAATCAGGTGGACGCATTTGTACAACCCATGGTTAGCTGTGTGGGCTGTGGAGAACCTCACTCCTATATTAATTGCCCACAGAATCTGCAGCCAGTATGTTTTATCAAGAACAACCCACTCTCGAACATTTACAACTCTGGATGGAGAAACCATCCAAATTTTTCTTGGGGAGGTCACCAGCAAGAACAACATCAACTGGGGACAAACCAACAATAGAAGGGATTGCCGCCTGGATTCCAGTCATCACAGAAACCTCAGCATCAATCCTTCAATAGAGGTCATCAGGCGTCGAGTTCAACATCTCCACTTGAAAATCTCTTGAAGGAGTATATAGCCCAGAGTGACACATTGTTAAAGAGCCAGGCATCATCTATTAGGAACTTGGAGATGCAAGTGGGATATATTGCTAGTGAACTGAAGGATCGGCCGCAAGGAGTGCTGCCTAGCAATACAGAAACTCTGGGAAGTAATAATGGAAAGGAGCAATGTCATGCGGTGACATTGCGAAGTGGTAGACCTCTAGTGGAGAAGAAGATGAACCCAAGAAATAACAATCCTTCAGCAGATGAGCACACAACACACATAATGGCATTTGAAGATTGAGAAGAAAGAACGCCTAAAGCTACAAGTCATTCTGAACCAAACACGTCTAACGTAGAAGCACCTTTGGTACAATTGAGTGCACCATTTCCTAGACGCCTGCAAAAGAAGAATGATGAGCAGCAATTCAAGCATTTCCTTGAAATCCTAAGGCAGTTGCACATTAACATTCCTTTTATAGAAGCCTTGGAGCAAATGCCAATGTAAGTAAATGTCACACCCTCTCCCAGATTACCCTATTAACCTGGAAGAAGATGTGACGGTAGTAGTTACTAGGCCTATCACCAGCACTTACTACCTTTACTTACTTAACTCTTGAAGTGCCAACCTAATGAACATTATTAACTTATATAATTAGCCCACATCAAGAAGGCTCAACATTAACTTCCATACAATCAGATGCTTAACAAACCATAACACAATATCTACAGATAAAATATTTACAACTGGGCCCAAACTTTACTAACAAAACCCTGACTCCCTTCACAACATGCGTACATTGTTATAGACCATTAATCTAAATTCTTTTAACTAGTCGGGTCTTTCAGTGGCAAGTAGTAGCAAGATTAACCTTGAGGAATCTGACCGCTACCTGGAAAAAGAAAAAAATAGGAAAATTGTGACCTAGTTGCCCAGTAAGTGACTATATAATCATATTATGCCATGCTTCACATTATTATACACATGTAAATATACTGGAAAATGTTTCAAGTAACTTCTGATAAAACATAAACATAATCATAATCTCATGCTTTTTTTGAAGAAAAACTCATCAATCATCAATAAATCTCAAACCTTAGTTGAGAATGAGCATACATCGCTCTAGCTCCCAATGTCTGTATCCGACCAAGAGACCCATACTTCAGCCTCAGATTACTGGTATATGGCCTAGGAGACCCATACTTCATCCTCTCATTCAGAACTACCTACGTGCATATAGAGTTTCTAAGTACCGTCAAAACTTTAGGTACTTTTTTGGATACCTTCTATACCTTCAGTATCCAACTTACTAAACAAATCATGCTTAAAAAACATATACATTAAGAATCATTCAATCCTACCCTTTAGCATAGCATTTGTAGAAACATAGCTTTTATCTTAAAAACACATGCTTCATCTGAAGGAAATCGAACACAAGGATTTCCATGAGCAGCGGAAACATCATTCTAAATTACAATCGTATATGAACTTTACAATTACAATCAAAACAGAAACATACGGTAACATAAAATATATAAATTACAGCATGTTATATAAATGATCAAGGGCTAGAATAACACACATTTGTCAACTCATCTACAAGCTCCTTGATCACTAACGCTCGATCACAGCAACATAGCTACATACGAATGCTCGTCCAACACGACCGCTACACAGCACAAACACCGCGCACTCAAACTCAGTGATCGCCTAGGTCATGAACACCCCGAACAACAGGAATGGCCTCCACAGAACCTCGACAGTTTCGAGTTGAGTATGACACCACAAAGAAGGCTACCTTGGTATTCTCAGTGTGANCACAGAACCTCGACAGTTTCGAGTTGAGTATGACACCACAAAGAAGGCTACCTTGGTATTCTCAGTGTGAGAATCCAGAGGGTGGGCTCTGTGTGGACTTGGTTTGAGGCAGAAAACAGGAGGAAACACAATCTTGTAAACAATTGAGCAAGTGGGAGATGGAAGAACCTATTGTATAGGTCAATGCCCAATCATTTAGGAAAAGCTAAACGATCGTCTAGCAAAAGCTATGGGATCATTTAGCTCATCGCTTAGCTGAGTGTCTATCGCCTACTAACACTCCACAATCGTTTAGCTCACTCCAAGCTGTCGCTTAGTAAATCCAATTTACTTGACAACTTCCGTGAGAGTTTTTCCGAGATTGGAAATCTCAAATCAATATTCTTTCTTTTTTGTTTTTACTAAAATTAGAAAAACATTTTTCCTTTTATCTCATGGTTACCATGAAACTACCATGAAACTACCAATAACCTCCCACTCAATTGGTTACTAGAGGAAAAGAGATAATTATCCAATAATTAATATTATTATAAATATAAATGATAAATAACTTATCATACTATATTTATAACCTATAGTTTTAATATTTCATCTCATGAAACATATAAACCATAGCTCTTTTTCTATTCCATGGAACTTAATGCAAATCTCATTTACATTAATCCTCCACTAGATGTATCTCATACACCATACCGATCATATGAAATATAATTGAATTACCTCTTGTCAATTTGAACATTTCAAATCAACACCAAGAACTGATCATCAACTGAATCCATTGAGCTACCAATGGGACCTTATGGATCTGTAGCTCGAAGCTCCAACGGTACATGAATAACTAACTAAACTCTTTAGTCACGAGATCCACCATCCGTTAACTATCAGACACTCTACTAAAGACCGACAACTAAAATCTCCTTACCACAAATATATTATGTGTCCATCTTAACCAATCAACAGTGTGACAACCCTTCACATATTGCTCATAAGTACAACTCGGCCAATAACCATTATACCCCTGTAGTTACATCTAACTCCTTAAGTACCACTGAATGCTCTAATGAACATAAGTCATAGTTCTACTATGAATGAGTCCTCTCTTCCAAAGAGAAGTTGTGGCCACTATGTTCAAGCCTCAGAATTAGCCCTTAAGGAAGCAATCTCTCTACTTATCCCTGCTCTGGGAAAGAAGTGAGTTCCATCTTGTGTAAGTGAATTCCTAGCTCCCAGATCAGACAAGTCCACAAAAAGGTAGGCTTGTTGAGTTGACAATCTGGCCACTCTCACCCATACTAATCAAAAGACTGCCCTCAAAGGCAGGAGTTTCCAAAACACTTAGAATTAAGGTCGTGTCACCTATGGTCGTTTAGGTGAGATGTAAGACTCTAGTATCAACCGCGTTATATATAGAGTCTAGTCACCTCGTGGTCCGATCTTATACAAACTCTTTGTATAGGACACCCTCGCTCGCATGTCTCCACATAAATGGTCAGGATCTACCATCTGTAGTAGTTTATAACACTTGAAACTTCTATAAAGCGGGTCGTATTCGTAGTGTCACCAGGATCAGGTATCCCACCTTAATCCTTATACTATAGACCTATTTAGGTTATCACTTAAGGCATGATCCACTTGTATATCACATATACATGCTTAAGTTTACATAAGATAACCATGGGGCTTTGTTTATTGGATATGAGTAAATGGCAGAATGAAATAATAGTTATTTTATTCATAAAACAATGTGTATCATTACAAACAACGAGTCTCGGTAGAATTAGGACACCAATCCCAACATCATCATAGATACTTAGCTTTTGTAATGAATTAACATATAACCTTGGCATGCGATAAAATATATATGCTGGAGAAGAAATGCTATGCAATTCATAAAACTTGGTTGCTTGAAAACATATAAACTTATCATCAAACATCATTGAAATCACATGGTCTTTTATGCACAAAACATTGAAAAGATTAAGTTAATTTTAGTCACTCACTACTCGTCTAGGCTCTTAATGGTTTATGGGCTTCTCTCAGCTCCTCTTGGCCTGAAACAGTATAATTTCCTTTGTTAGTTTCCTTAGGATTCTCATCAAGGTGTTTCAAATAGTTTGCTTACTAGTGAGACATTCTTTAGTGAGATCATCACTAACGAGATTGTACTAGTGAGATCATCAACACTAGTAAGACTACCATTTATCCTTATGAGCGAGACTATCATTATCTAGCCGAGATCGTCCTCATGAATGAGACCTCTTATGAGCGAGACCATCTTATGAGCACGACTTAGCATGAAAATCAGCGAGACTAGGCACAAAACTAGCGAGCTTTTTCATTCTTAGCGAGACTTAACATTATCAGCAAGACTTAGCATAAAATGTAGCGAGACTAGGCAGTAAATCAGCGAATTTAAGTGACCAGTGAGACCTACATGATCCTTGTTTCGCTTTCAATCCCTCGAGTGAGCTGCTTGCTTGATCTTCCCAAGTAGCTGCCTGCTTACGTAACAAATTCCTGTTTCAACTTCAAAAATTTGTAACTCGAAATCTAGAACTCATTTAAAAAAACTTCCTTCCACAAATCGAGTTAACTATCTTACCTTAAAATTTCAGTCCTAAATTCCTCGTGGTTTGGCCTGGAGCTTCCAATCTTTACCACTGGCACCGATAATCCGAAAACTTGGCCCTTTTGCAATTTCTTCACTTTTCAACCTTCTTCATGTGTGATCCTTCTCTGGAACCCTACCACAAAAACTAGACTCTTTCAACTTTCAAATGGCACTAATTTCACTTAGATCGCACGAGTCACTTGCCTAAATCGAGCCTTTGAACTTCATATTCCTTTTTATTCAATCTGACTGCCTTCTCATGCATGAAATTATTGACCGCCACCTCGCCCACTAATGGGTTTAGTGCATTTCGTCCGGGAAGACTTAATTTAATTTTAATTAATTGATCTTTTTTTTTCCTTCTCTTCACTTATCTTCTTCGTTCCCGTTTTCTTATTTTCTTCCTTCTTCTTCTCTTTTTTTCTTCTTACTTCCTTGTATTAAACCATAAATTTCACTTATTACTTATTTAACATACTATCCTCATGGCTAAATATACTTATGTAGAGAATATAGGATTTGGGGTTTACAATAAAATTCTTAAAGGATGTTCTAACAAAGAAGAATAAAGTCGATGAGTTGGAAGTCGTGGCACTGATGTAGGAATGCAATGCATTGATCAATAACAAAATTCCTAAGAAGCAGAAGGATGTGGGAAACTTTACAGTCCCTTGTTCAATTGGAGGGATAGATGTGGGTTATGCGTTGTGCGACCTGTGAACCAGCATTAACCTCATGCCCCTTTTAGTTTTCAAGAAGCTAGAAATTGGTGAAGTGTAACCCACTTCTGTGACGTTCCAGCTCACTAACAAGACAATCACACACCCTAAAGGAAAGATTGAAGATGTTTTGGTGAAGGCCAACAAGTTTATATACCCAGCAGATTTCATTATCTTAGATTATGAAGCAAATCGAGATGTTCCAATCATCCTTGGATGCCCATTTCTTTCCATTGGGAAGGTATTGATAGACGTGCACAAGGGAGAGCTTACTATGCGCATGAACGACTAGGAAGTAAAATTTAATGTGTTGAACGCATTGAAGTTCTGATAACTGGTAGAAATACAAGTTATTGTAGCCTCTTATTTAAAATTATGAGGGCTAACAAGTAGAATATGCGGTGATTATATTAAGAATTCATGTGAAAAGTGAGCTTGCATCGATCAGCATTGAAAATCTTGGCTAACCCAATATTATGCTTTATTCTGTGTTCACAGAAATCGATCGCATGCGGTGAATCCCAGACCATCGCAAGGGTGATCGCATATACGTCCATCGCGTGGATGTTGCGGCTATTGATCGTGTACGTTCATCGCATGGACGTTGCGGCTACAAAGTAATAACCATGATAGAAGGGTGATCGTAAGGTTGGTGGAATGCGGTGGTACTTTGGCAAAAAAGAGCATGAACGCATACCCTGGGAGTACTAAAAAGATGATGTTGACATTTCACCTACCGCGCCGTTAGTGGCGGAGGTTCAGAGTTGGACCATCATGTCGTTAGTGGCAGAGATTCAGAGCGGGACCATTAATATTGTCGGTGATTGAGCTCTATAAATAGAGCCTTAGAGCCCAAATTCAAGGCATCCGAGCTTCTGCCTTAAGGAAAATCCTTGTGATAAAAGATGAGAGCGTGAGAAGACATTCTTTGAGAGTTCTTCATTCATTCATCCATTCCGAGTGACAACCGAAGCTTTGTCGGAGATAGATCTCGAGAGAGACTACTCCATCGCCCTTCCATGGCACCACCGGCTGCCTTGACACATATCTGATGGAAGCAAGAGATTACCTACATCTAGCCATCCATTTCTCTTCTATCTTTGTATTGTATTACATTTTGGCTTAAGACATTAACACATTTTGTAATCAATTCATCTTTTTTTTTTCCTTCGACTCCATCTTCATTTACTTCTTCTTTATCATCACTTATTTTCATTGCAATGAACTAAGTAAGATTGCAAGAGTATCGCATACTCAATCATGCGACATAGACATATGAAGCATGTAGCAAACCACCGAGAGGTGTGTGTTGCGCTAGTATAGTGAGTAAATCCTCTTTACTTAGTGTGAGGGTGTAGCAACGCTTGTCTATGAGCGGTCACAATGCTTGTCTATGAGCTCATCAACGGCGACTAACTACCCGAGAGGCTAAGTAGTGGAACTCACTAAGCAAAGTATGCAGTGTTCCTAGAGATAGGAATAATCTTATGTTCAACCATGCTTTATGTGACCATCTTGTCTTATGAGTGCATCATTCATCATTTGGACATACTTAGGAGAGTAGTCTAAAGACCAAATCTAGGCTTGGGAGAGTCAGATTGGATTGCATAAGCAAGAGTAGAAGCTTAGGAATAAGTTCTATTTGCTATTTACACAGCACATGCGCCCTAGAAATAGGATGTGGTGGTATGCGGTCACCTTGTCTTATGTGTGTTAGATCGCATAAGCAAGAATAGAGACTTAGACATAAGTTCTATCGACATTTTCGCATATCATCACATGCGTATATTTGTGTATAGCATGATCGCATAACTTGTGCTGGCTAGGGTTACCCTTGCGATCAAGCTTAATGATGCGGTGAAGTTATCCCTTCCATTATTTTATCTATTTTTTCATGTGTCTTATTACGCGTTAACAGTTGTCGCGTCTTTAACAACTCTCATAGTCATACTTCCATTGCTTAATCTGTTTAGTTAGGAGTAGGAATAACGCATAGTCTTTTAACTCCCTCATTCTTTTATTCTTCGCCGCAAACACATTACTTCACAACATTTAGTTATAAGTCCCTAAGTTCGACCTTGGATCACCCCGAGAAACTTGTGATCTCGTTATACTTGGCGAGAGAGCAAGAAAACTTGTGGCAGGAACACATGGTCATCACATATATTCTTAAGCGCATCTTGCATATTTCTTAGACCAATGCATGACCATCGACACATGGAGAACAAACGCATATCATAAGACGAATGCATATTTACTCTTCATTTTCCACGCATCAAGTTTTTGGCGCCGTTGCTGGGGACTACGGTATATATTGTGCTAACAGCAAGCTTTTTTTTAACCCATTCTTGGAAACTTTGCGTTTATCTTTTTACAATGCGTTCATTTAAAACAATTCAAAGCTTTGCGATATATTATTGGAGTTGGGCGTTGAACCTGGCTACGGTCTTCATTTTGGCTTGCTCCCACGGGTGTCATGCGGACATCCAACTTCGGTTGCATGCCATATTCACCTCAACTCTTGCCTTAGCTTAGTTTGGGCTTGCCCCAGACAAAGGAGTTATTCCTATGCATTGATCTTGGCCACTTACTTTCGTTTTGGCTTACCTGCACGGGTGTCATGTGAAACATCCAATTACGGGTAAGTGCCTTTTCACAACTTTAACTCTTATCAGCATGGGTTTCCCCTTTGTGCTGACAATGGAGTTTTTTTTACCATTTTCATTTATTATTATTATTATTATTTTCAAAGTATCGTAATGTGATGGATGCATTTGCCCGGACCACTGCCACCCCCAAACTTAGAAAGTGGCAACGCTCTTGCCAAAAAGCTAAAAACAAACTCATCAGAAATGCGGTAACAAATGTTTGAGCAGAGGATTAGACATGATAAAACTTAGACTGTCAAACCTTGAAGAAGCTATCAAGTGAGGTGAGCCTTGCGATGTTTAGTTAGTAAATGTAGTGAATTATAAGTATCATCATGGATGCTAATTTATCAACGCAAAAGTAGGCAAGCTGACAAAAGAGAATTTCAAAAGGATAATGCATAAAAGATAACAAGAAAAGAACCTTTGAGTAGAATAACACTTGCGACCATACTTTAGAATTCATGCGGTCATAGCCATGCGTTGAATGATGGAGAGGATTCTTCCGTTGAAACTACGCACCGAGGAGAATTATTATCGCATCTACAAGGAGCGAATGCACACCAGATCCAAGAAAGAAACCGCAAAAACAATAATCAAATAAATAAACTAACTAGGAAAGCAAGGTAAAGATAGAGTAGAAGACGTCCCTAGAGAAATTGGAGTGAAGCAACTGCAAGGAGTCTTCCATGCAGGAGATTGATCTCAACTGCTTAGGTCAAGAGACTCGTCCCGACTATTGGAACTTTTGGCAATTGTTGGTCGCATATTGGTTGACACGCGCCTATAACTGCTTTCAGCTCATGTGACAAATAGTCTTTCTATCTCGAGGTCAATATTGGCTTTCGGCGCATCGCTTACACTTCAAATATTGTTTACAACTTGGTCGCACAAGCTATAATATACCCAAGATAAAAAGGGTGCCTGCGAAATCACAAAACTCAATAAACTATTAGCTGCCAAGTCCCCAGCAATGGCGCCAAAAACTTGATGCATTTAAGTTGTGATGCGTTATGGTGTGAGTTTGCGATGATATGTTATGCGGTGAACATGCAAGTTTTCCTTACAAGACCCAAGTATAAGTCTTCTTAGGTTTCTTGGTAAGTCCAGGGTCGAACACAGGGACTACTAAGTAAATATGTGACAGACTCTTTGATTTTATTGCAGTGATAAATAAATGAAGTGGGTAGTGTTTGAGTAAGATTTTTCCCATGTGACGGAGTTGAACGCAAAGTGATGAAAGTGTTGAGTTACAACGAGTATGCGATGAAGGGGTTGAGAAGGGGTTTAGCTAGCATTTCCTAAGATTACGCACAAGCTATGCGATCATGCTAAACATAAATATTAGTACTACATCTCTAAATGCATAATGCCATTATTCCTATTTCTAGGACGCATGCGATATATATACAAAAGAGTCGATAGGACTTATTTCTAAGCCTCTACTCTTGTCTATGCGATGATGAATAATTCACATATAAAACAAGGTGACCGCATACAATAATTCCTATTTCTAGGGTGCATGCGATATGTAGATAACAATAGAGCTTATGTCTAAGTCTTTATTTCTTGTTTATGCGATTCTAATCCGACTCTCTCAAGCCTAGATTCTAATCTGACTCTTTCAAGCCTAGATTCTATCTTTAGACTACTCTTTCAAGTATGTCCAAAGGATGAATGATGCATACATAAGACAAGATGATCACATAAAATGTAAATCTTAAGTTATGCTAGCTAAGCACATCTCAACCCATTCAGAAATTTAGCTACTCATGCGTGGTATGAAGAGATTGAACATAGATTGAAATGAGATTTCCATTTTCTATAAATAAAGTACTGAATAGAAAATAACAAATGAATTTGAGAGATAAGAAGCCCGGTAAGCAATGTTTTGCTTCCCGCGACCTTTTACACTACTCTTGTTCACTCTAAATCTGTTTAAGATGTGTATTCTTACTATCGCAAGTGTTGGCCCTCTCTCCTTTGTAACGCTTTTTGGCAATCTCTTGATCTGTCCGGGAATGATCTCTCGGCTTTCTCGTCTCCTTGATTTTCTCCGTCCCCTAAATATATGTACGAATATGTGCGTGAACAGACTAACTACTATCTAACTCCTAAGTTCGTAACCCCTTTTACATTGGTGGCCTTCGATATTTATAGAGCTGAAGGTGAAGCAGCTTTTCTTGTGAATGATTGCAATGATGAGCGGCATTAATTCCCCTGCTCTGATGTGCCAATTAATGGTCACTGAAAGTTGAGTGTACTTGCTACAGTGTGGCTCTTAATGGCTTGTCAACTAAATTCAGATTCGACCGTTATCAGCTTTCCGTCCCATCATGATTTATTATTCTGTCAGTTTGATGCACAGTCTTTATGCGACCACCTTTTAAAGAAGCTTCCCATGATCACATGTCTTGCGATCGCAATCTTCGAGCGCACTGACACCTTGTTCCTTAGGATTGCAACTTCTCATTCGCCAACGCATGCCATGCGGTCGCATTGTTCCTTGCCAACGCATATGCGCTATCGCTTTGCAGTCTTTATGCAGCCGCCTTTTTAAGGAACTTCTCACGATCTCATGTCTTGTGATCGCAATCTTCAAGCGTGTTGACGCCTTGTTCCTTTGGATCGTAATTTCTTATGTACCATCACATTATTTCTACACAAAACAAGTAAACTAATTTTTTTTATGCGATGGGCGCTTGCGATCACAACTCCTTTCAGTTTAGCGCTTTCGGACATGATATTGCTTATTTTACCGTAGCATTCTCTCATTGTTTTACTTATTTGAGCTGTAATAACGTGCATTTCTAACAGTTATCAAGTTCCCAGAGGATGAACAATGTCAACTTAAAAGTCCAATTGAGTTGCCTGATGAAGAAGAAATGGACCAAATCTGCGAGGTCCATATGTTGGGGGAAACCATAAGAAAATTTGAACCGCTAAGTCTGAATACGTGGCAAACCAAACCAACGCGGCCATTTTAGAAGAAAAACCAGCACTGGAAATAAAATCTCTACCTCATCATTTAAAATATGCTTTTCTTGGATCCAATAACAATTTTCCTGTGATTATTTCAGCCAATCTCTCTGAGCCTAAAGAGCGTTCTCTTTTACAGATGTTGCAAAGGCATATGCATGCAACCGAGTGGACGCTGGCTGATATTCGTGGCATGAGCCCATCCTACTACATGCACAAGATTCGGCTAGAGGAAGGGAAAATTGGATTGATCGAGCTTCAACACAGGCTAAATCCTATAATAAAAGAAGTGATGCGTCCCTAAAAAAGGAGACACCACCGTGATAGTTAACAGTAAAAATTAACTCATTCCTTCGAGAACTGTCACAGGGTGGAGAATATGCATGGATTACAGGAAGCTTAATGCATTGACAAAGAAAGACCACTTCCCTCTTCCCTTCATTGATCAGATGCTTGAACGGCTAGCTGGCAAAGAATTTTATTGTTTCTTAGATGGATACTCTAGATATAACCAAATCCTTATTGACCTTGAAGACCAAGAGAAAACAACGTTCACGTGCCCCTTGGAACATTCGCATTCAAATGTAGGCCTTTTAGGCTATGTAACGCTCCTAGGACTTTCCAGAGATGCATGATGGTGATTTTCTCTGACTTTATAGAATAGACCTTTGAAGTTTTTATGGATGATTTTTCTATTTTTGGGAACTTTTTTCGATCCTGTCTAGACAACTTAGAGGTTGTTCCCGCATGATGCGAGGAAACAAATATTGTACTGAATTGGGAGAAATGTCACTTCATGGTGACTAAAGTGTCCAAAGAAGGATTGGAAGTTGATGAAGCGAAAATTGACGTCATAGCGAAACTTCCCCCGTCTGCAAATGTTAAAGCACTACAAGGCTTCTAGGCCACGCGGGCTTCTACAGAAGGTTTGTGAAAGGATTCTTTCAAATTGCGCAACCTCTGAGCACATTGTTAGAATTAAACAGGTCCTATATATTTAATGAAGATCGCATCAACGCATTGATACATTGAAGTATGCGTTAACAACAGCTCCGATACTGATAGCCCCGGACTGGACGCAAACCTTCATTTTGATGTGCGATGCGATTGATGTAGCAGTTGGAGCCATGTTATGGCAGAAAAAAAGAAATTTGATACATCTTATCTCTTATGTGTCAAAGACATTAAACGAGCCCCAAGAACATTATACCACAATTGAAAAGGAGATGTTGGTGGTAGTGTTTGATATTGAGAAGTTTAGAGCATATTTGGTTGGTGTGGCAGCAACAATCTACATGAACCACTCCGCTATTAAGTTTTTTATGGACAAAAGGACACAAAACCAAGGCTAATTAGATGGGAACTGCTATTACAAGAATTTAATGTAGAGATTAAAGATAGAAAAGAAACTGAGAATCAGGTGGCTGATCACCTGTCAAGGCTGGAAAACAACGAAATATAGGAAAAACAAGTTAAAGTCAGATGCGTTCCCTAATGAACGCTTGCTTAAAATTGAAGACAGGGAACCATGGTATGCTGACATTGGTAATTATTTAACCATAAAATAATTTCCTGAGCACTTCAATGCGCAATAGAAGAAACAACTTATTCATGATAAGAAGTTCTATTTCTAGGATGAACTGTTTCTGTACAAGCAAGGTCCTGACTCCTTTATGCGTCGATGCATTCCGAAAGTTGAAACGCAATGTATCTTGGTTGAATGTCATGACTCTTCTTATGGGGGTCATTACGAAGGAAAAAGAATTGTTGCAAAAGTTCTTCAAAGTGGGTATTTCTGGCCCACCCTTTTTAAAGATGCTAAAGAGTTTGTGCTGAAATATGATCCCTGCCAACGCATTGGAAATATTTCATCAAGGGATGCTATGCCTCTGAACAACATATTGGAAGTTGAGTTGTTCGATGTATGGGGCATTGATTTCATGGGACCTTTCCCTCTGTCTTGTAGACAACAATACATCTTGTTAGAAGTCGATTATATATCAAAGTGGGTCGAGGCTGTAGCGTGTGCCAAGAATGATGCGGCAACTATTTCAAAATTTCATACCAGAAACATTTTCACGCGCTTTAGAACGACCAGGGCACTAATAAGTGACGAAGGTACGCATTTCATTAACCATATCATATTGCTAAATATAATGTCAATCACAAAATCGCTACCGCATACCACCCCCAGACCAACAATCAAGCTGAAGTATCCAACAGAGAGATCAAATCTATATTGGAAAAAGTGGTCAATGCATTTAGGAATGATTGGGCACCGAAGTTGGATGAGGCACTATGGGCACAGAACTGCCAACATGACGCCAATAGGTATGTCTCCTTATTCTTTGGTATTTGGAAAAACATGCCACTTACCATTGTAATTGGAGTACAAAGAATTTTGGGCAGTGAAGAAGCTAAATCTTAATTTGGAGATTGTTGGTGAACATCGCAAGCTGCAACTCAATGAGCTTGATGAATGGTGGCTTAACGCATATGAAAAGGCCATGATCTACAAAAAAAAAGACCAAGCATTAGCATGACCAATGCATCAGTAAGAAAGAATTTTACATTGGTTAAAAGGTCTTGCTATTTAACCAGTTTGCAATTGTTCCCAGGAAAATTGAAATCTAGGTGGTCATGTCCATTCATTGTAAAAACGATCTTTCCTCACGAAGTTGTGGAACTCACACGAAAGGATGGTTGTAATGGAAATTTTATATGCGTTGGTTGTTTGGTCGTCAACAACTTGTTAGGGTTGTTGATGACGTATGCGACAATGATAATACGATACTACGTTCTAAATGTATGCGATCATAATGATATGCGTTCGTAGTATGCATTCGTGTAGTGTGTGTTGATGACATGCAGAAATGCATGCCATCTTAGTTCTTTTACTTAGAATTATGAAGGTTGTTAGGCAAAAATTGCGTCGATCATGATAAGAATTCATGAGAAAAGGAGTTTGCGTCGATCAGCATGGCGAATCTCAGCTAACCCATTACTTTGAGTTAATTATGCGTTCAATGTTCTATTTTTGTAGCCAATGCAGGAAATGAATGCAGACAAGAAAACCGGACCACCACATAGACGACCGCATGCAGAGAAACACTCCATCGCAAGGCAAACGCATCGATCAACGCATGAATGTTGCGATAATATGCCGTATGCGTCTATCGCATGGGAGTTGCACTCGTTAAGTGATTGCGGTCATCATGTAGAGTTGCGGTGTTAAACGAATGCGACCATTGAATGATTGTGGCTACGCGACAATGCATTCTAATGGGATCAACGCGAGGTTGGTGGAATGAACGTATCAACGCATCTACCTTGAGAAAATCCAAAGCTGATTCTGACATTTCACCTACCGCGCCGCTGGTGGCAGAGGTTCAAAAAGGATTGACGCGCCGAACGTCAGACTCAGAGCAGTCCAATTAATGCTGTCGAAGATCCAAATCATGCGGGGGAGGATCCTTGTGAATCGGGGGACTTTCCCCGCGATCCAGACAAATTGCGTGAGAAGGTGGCTGAGAGTTTTTCATCTCGTTCATCCCTTCCGAGTGATGATCGGAGCCTTTAACCGGAGCTCGATCTCGAGAGATTCAGCTCCTTCACCCTTCCATGGCACCACCGGCAGCCTTATCGCACATCCGCTGGAAGCAAAGTTATGCTTCCAGCCAGTCATTCCTTTTCCCTTTCTTTTCCTATATTGTATTGTATGACATTTTGAATTAATAAATTAATACAATGTGGTTTTCAATGCATTTCTCTATTCCATTGACTTCATCTCCATCTTCTTGCTTAGCATCTTTACTTTCATTGCAACACTTAGTGGGATTGCTTGGGTATTGCATACTTAGTCATGTGGATTAGGGATATGAAGCATGTAGCAACCCATCGAAAGGTGTGTGTTGTGCGAGTATGTAAGTAATCTTATTTGCTCAGTGTAAAGCTGCTGCAACGCCTGTCTATAGGCTAATGCATTGCTTGTCTATGAGTGAAGTCAACAACAATCAATTGCCCAAGAGGGTAAGTGGTTGGACGCATTAAGCAAGGTAAGCGTTATTCACTAGGGATAGTAACAATCTTGCGTCAACCAAGTTCATGCGTTTGTCTTGTCTTATGTTATGCTCAACACCTCCTTAGAGCTACTTGAGAGAGAGTCTAAAGAAAGAACCTAATGACTCGAGAGAGCTAGGTTAGAATCTAGACTCGAGAGAGAAAGATTAGATCGGCATAAGTAAGAGATAGGGACTTAGAAATAAGCTCTGTTTGTCAATACTGCATCACGTGCACCCTAGGAATAGGAATAATGATATGTGGTCGCTTTGTTTGTGTATCATCGCATAGACAAGAATTAGAGGCTTATGTGTAGGCCCTATAGACACCTCTGCACATACATCGCATGCGCTCTAGCATTAGAAGCCGTAGCATTCGCACCGAGAGGTGGTTTACTATTGTATGAGTGTTGCATGATCACATTAGTTTTGCGTTGACTAGGGTTGCCCTTGCGATCACTTTTAAGTTTTGCAATGAAAACATCTCCGCATTTTATCTACTTTCCCATACATTTATTTCATGTCAAGGTTTGTCGCATCTTTACCTTTCATGCATAATTCTCATTGCGTTGTCTATTAGACAGGAGTAGGAGTAGGATTAACTTAGTAACATCCCCTCCATTCTTTTATTCAACCGTCGCATGCACAATCATCGCAAACATATAGTTACAAGTCCCTGTGTTCGACCTCGAATTACTCGAGAAACTTGCATTCATGTTATACTTGGCGTGAACGCAAGAAAACTTGTGGCAGGATGCATGGTCATCAGATACATTCATTAATGCAATTTTCATTCCAACGCATAACCATCAACGCATGACTATCAATGCATAATCTTAGGAACATGCATCGCATACCACGTCCAAGGGAAGTTGGTTGTCGAGTAAAATTGACTTCCTATTTTCCTTTATCACGTTCACAAGTTTTCTTACGCTGGATCCAAGTATAGTTCCAACGCAAGTTTCTCAGAGTGATATGAGGTCGAACACGGGGATTGTTGTGATTAATGTGATACTAATGTGGTATATGCGCCTGGTTAAACAAAAAGAATAATGAATTTATTTGGAAAGTAAAATGCGGTAATAAAAGTAAAGTGTGATGATAAATAAAGTGCAATAAAATAAATTGCGGTGATAAGATAACTTGCAGTGAAGTAAATTGCGATGATAAAATAAAATGCGGTAAAAGATAAATGTATAAACAATTAAGTATACAGGGTGAGGACTGGCTGTGAAGATGTGTAAAAATATCTGATGAATGCGGTGGCAAGTCTTGTGAAATGTGTCAGAAAGAAAATGGGTTGAGGGAAGGAGATCGCAAGTTCGTCAATCTTGTTGAGGATGCAACTAAGGTTCTGCTTTCCCTTCGCTTACACCTTTCAGTGATCAGCCGCGTTCCCATATGTCTATGGTGAAACAGGGATGAACGTGGTGAACACAAGGTTGTTTCCATCTCTGGAAATAATTCTCGCTTATTCTTCCAACCTTCTTTCGAGAGGCAGAACACAAGCATGCTTTAGCTAAACTCAACTGATTTCTTCAACAAAGATTAACTTACTCGCTTAATCATTCCCCTTACCCTGGGGATTAGTTACACATGATGAAGAAAATGGATGATGAATGTATGGAAAAGAACAGAGAGATAATGATGTATACGATAATGATATTAAAATCTAGGAATAAGCGTTTGTTACAGATAGTGAATGAAAGATTAGAGATGAACATAGTAGATGAATAGAAAATAAGAACAAATATGGAAAGAGTGTCAATGTATTGACACGGATCCCGATCAGAGACGATTTTCTTGCTGACGTGTTGTAGAAATGAAGTAGAAAGCTTCCCTCTCAGGCTTGTTCTCCAGGTAGAAGTGACCTTTTTCACAGAGCTTCTTCTTCGGGAATGGAAATAATTGCTTGCTCCAAAGACTTACCTCTGGTCTTGTCTCGTCTTTCTCCCGGATTTTCTCTAAATTGTCTCTTCAGACCAGCCTCCTTTCTTTGAATTTGAGGTAGCTATTTATAGACCTTGGCTCCTTTTGCATTAGTGGTCCTGCTCTAAAAATCTGATAATTCCTGCCATGGCTTAGTGGAATGGTCCGCTCTGCTCCACGTTCAATTTGTCAGAATCATACAACAGAAAAGCTGTACAATGTCAAAAATCCTTGCGAATGCGTCGCTCTTTACATCTACGATCAATCGCCGCATGCGGTGTAATTGTTTTGATCTTTAATCGATTGCCACATGCGGTGGAAATGGGTTGATCGTTTGAGTCCATGATCGATCGTAACATGCACTGCAATTGCGTTGTTCTTTCTTTGTTCTTGAATGATTGCCACATGCAGTGTGAATGCATTGTTCATTTTTATCCTCGAGCGATTGTCAAATGCGTTGACCTATTTCCTGCAAAACAAAGACTTGGACATTCCATTTTTCCATCGCAATGGGGTTAGCGGGTGTGCTTACAACACTTTATAATTCTCACGTTTCTAAGCCAATTTCTATATGGTCGACGCAACTTTTCCCTCTTTGTGCTGCATAGTCTAAATAAAATGGTATAAATAACTTGTATTACTACAAGTTATCAATGGTATAGATATATTCAAGGTAATTGGGCAGTGGGTGAAGCCTTACCTTGAAGAAAATCTAGAACATCAAAATCATCCCTCGAGTTGTGCGAAGCTATCTGAAGCTCGCATTGAAGCTTCCATGCGTTTGATTAGACACATATTCCTGGGACGCTTCATCTTCATCATCTTTTTTTTTTGTTTTTTGCTTTCTGTATCTTATGCTATTGATTTGCTATTTTTTTGTTTGAATTTCTCCTTTCTTTGATTGTTTTTTATTAATTAATTTTAAAAAATGCTTATTTTTTAATCTGTTTGAACCAACTTGAAAAGTAAATGCGTTAGGATTAAATCAACGCATAGCCATGCGTTAGAGGTTAAAAAGACGCTCTTTGGGGGGATTAACCACTTGAGTGTTTGGAAGCCCAAGACACGTCTCTTCACATCCGCAATTAATGGGCAACCCAAACATCTTAATTGACTGACACATCAGAGCTATCCTTTCGTCTCTCTCTCCTAGGTTGGTCTATAAAAGAACTCCCAAACCCTTTGCCTTTTTCTTCTTCATCTTCCTTGAGCCCTCTATGTTTAAGAAAAAAATCGCCCAGCCCTCACCGTCCGACCAAGCAGTCACTTCATTTAATGCTCTGTTCATCTATCACACTCCTAAAGTCGGATGCCTCGGACAGTCAAAATCATCGATGAGCTTCGTCAGAGACTTGCCGGTAAGCTCATTTGCTTCTTCGTCCATTTCATTATCCCTTGCCTCTTCCCCTCCCCCCATGTCGAAGCCCTCTACTTTAGCCAGATAGTAAGACGATTCATCTTTCGCTTCTCGGTGGCCGTCCAACCCAAAATGGCCTTAAAACCTGCTTCAGCCATAACCCTTACTCGCGCTTTGGCATCGCCTAAAACCCTCCAAAAACCTCAAGCCTCAACCAGACCTAAACCCTTCACTCCCAAAACCCCAACCTACACCAGCCAAGTCGACGCAGTAGCTTGCATTTAAATGACCTACCTCATCTTCTGCCACGCGACCATATAGAAAACCTACCCTACCAACAACCATCCTAAACATCACCTTTTTTATCTCGACACATGACCAAGTCCAGAAGCATCTCTGCACCGCTTTATCACCTGCCATGTGTCCATTGGTCCCCCTTTCCATTCAACCATTGGCCATAATTTTTCCTTCTGTGGGAGGCCAAGCCAGCTAACCACTCAACTATCCTCACCCATCATCATCTCCTCACCTGGTTCGCCGCATACCCCTTCTACCACCCCATCTATCACCTTACCTGAACCCACTAGCAACCCTCCTAGCTCTGACAGTCCTGCATTAGAGCACAACCCAACAGACCCCATAGAATTAACTCAAGAGATAAGCAAGATGTCTCTGGACCTATATTAGCTAGTTTAGACCCTAGGCAGATGGACGAGATGGATTAAATGATGCATCTATAGCCAACCAACACATCAACTGAGGTAATGGATGAGGCTGATCGTTATGCAATTTTGTTAGAAGAAGAATTGGAAGAAGAAGAAAATGATGAAAGAGAGAGAGAAGTTAGCCCTGACGCATCACACCTACGATAATCTAATGCGAATGATGGGCCATCAAAAAGAAAAAGAAGATTAATTATGGATGATGTTGATGAAGATGATAAGGATGAAGAGCATATTGCACTTGGCCCTGTAGGTGTAATGCATGAACATTGCTCTGACTAAAGTATGACAGAACCCAGGCTCGAGAAGTATAGGCCTACATGTCAAGGGTAAAGAAAAACATCCCTACAAAGGGAATTAGAAAAGGAGTTAAAGGGACTAGCTCGTGAGGGGAGGAAGTTTGAAGTTGGGAAAAGCAAGGACAATTGCATCACTAAGGCAATTGAAGGGAAGAAAACGCCAATTTAATGACATATTGACAGAGAAAAGGTTCTTCCCTGAGCATTGCTTGCATACATAATAAATACAGTAGATGCAATGGGATAGTGTCAGCTATGTGTTGGCCCTATAAGAATATGGCCTGATCTCGTCCGCCACTTCTATATGAGTGAATTCGATGAGAAGAAGGATGCGACCCTTGTAGATAACACTTTGGTTCACTTCTCTTCTAGAAGGATTAATTAAGTGCTAAACGTAAATGATAACCCGAATGCAAAAGGAAACTGCATCTTAGAACAACCAACTCCAGATCATTTAAAGGATGCGTTAAGAGTAGTGGCCGAACCTAAAAGCCAAGGCAGATTTCAAGAATGGGTATTATGATCTTAGCTTCCAGAAATCTCACACTAGACACGAACCTGTGGCTTTGCTTGATAAAGAATCGTATCATGCCAATAACACATGATGAGACGATCTCCAAAGAACGCGTCTTGGCCATTTACTGTATTATGTAGTGCATCCCCATTGACATTGGAAGAATTATAGTAGATCAGATCAAAGTCATCAAGGGGAAGCCATGCGGCCAACTATATTTCCTATGGCTTATTTGTGCGTTGTGTGAAACCACGAGCATCCCTCTAGAGTATGACCATGAAGAGTTCGATGGTCATATGGACATCAAGTTAATCAGGCGTTTGCTCCGTGGTTCACCTAACCAACATGCCTTACCTTCTAGAACCACAGAGCAAAACCTCGACCCTCTAAACGCATAATAAAGAAAAAACGCGTCTGAGAAGTGGAACATAGCAATGATGCTTCCGTAAATGAAGAATCTGAAGTGGAGCTAGTGTTGGACCATGAAGAAGCGTGCCTCGATTTAAGCTGACACAAATGAAGATCAAATTTACCTTCACCAGTCGATGAGCCAATTGATTCGACCACATCAAGCTAACACAAATGAAGATCAAATTGGCGAGACCTTTAGCCTCTACCCTTCTCCTTTACAATCTCCTATTTTGCCCTCTTCATCCCTCCATCCACCATCTATGAACCAACTAGTTTAGGAACTAGTAACGCACAACATTCAGAAGACCTAGTTGAGGAGGCACATGAAACCCAAGCCCTACTTTCAGTGCAAACCAACGTGGATGAGCTGAAAGAGTTCATCCGGGAACAAATCAGACCGTTAGCCGCATCCATGGAAGCACTCCACATGCAGATGGAAACCTTGCAATGTCAGAATGTGGTACTAAAGGATTATATGTGGCAGCAAACACAGAGAATGCAGGACCAGTTAAATTTTACAACGCAATACATTAATCAAGTTCTGATGGGGATGTTTGCCTTACCTCCTCTACCTGCCCACCTGGTCAACCCTTTACGCTTCATGGATGAAGACCTTGCACCTGAACCCAGGGATGACGCACCAACACAATAAGGAATTTGGGGGTGTTGTTTATGTCTTATGAATTTTAATTAGTCTTTTTAGAAGTTAGTTTTGTATGAGTAATCTCAATGCATTCTTTTATGTATTGAATAAGATATTTCATTTTTCATCCTTGCATTTGTTCTATGTATACCTTTCTTAATTCCTTGATTGTTTTCTTATCTTGTGCTCTAACTTAATACCTCGATGATATTATTAATGTAAAACTTCTAAGTCTAGAGTTAGGCATTAAGAAAAATCAAGTATGAACTTATCTAAAAAATCAAGCATATGTTTTATCTTTAACGCATGCAAGTCTCAACTTAAACCTCCTTTTGAAAATCTCAAAGCATTTTTTATAATTCTCTTTCAGCAATGAGGACCTTGTTGATCTCCAAAATTTGGGGGTGAGGGAGGTATGAGTTTATGCGTTTCCACTAAAAAAAAATTGTATAAGTTTTGGACGTAATAAACAAACTCCTCTGTCAGAACTTCATAAAAGAAAACCTCAAGTTATTGTCTCTCAAAAGTTGGAACAATCAGGATTCTTAAAGATAAAATCTCCTCTATCTTAAAGGAAAATGTATGGAATTCTTCAAACATTACTAGCCTTTACAAAAACATTCTTTTTGATAAAACTGCGTCACTAACGCATCTAATCTCAGGATTTCAATTAAATTCGTTAAGTGTCGCAGGCTCAACTAATGCAAAGGCATGAGTCTGAAGGATTCTAATGCATAAAAGATATATTGGTCGTGTTGTTCCTATCAAATCACCACTTGTAAGTATGAGTATCTGAATGTCGGCGTCTGAAAAGCAACTAAAATGGCAGACAGCTGACCAGGGCATGGAAATTAATGTTGTCATATCACAAGTTGCTGAGGAAAAAACGCCTATAAATAGAAAACCTGCAACCTAAAAAAGTAGCATAACATAGATAGAGCGTCTTAGAGCTTAGATTATAGTAGTTTTGCTGCTGCAAGAAGAACATAGGAGGAAAAGAACCATTACCATTGTTGATCAAGGAGAATTGAAGAGAACCAAGTTCGAGAGAGAACTTTTCTTCATTTCTTTAACAAGTTGGTTGTACACACACTAAGATCAAGCCAAAGAGGACAAGAAATTGAACTCTGCGGCTTGACTCTTTTTTTTTTTTTTACTTTATTTCCATTCATCATTCCATGCGATTAAGTGTTGTTATTGTAAAGACAATTTCATTCTTTATAAAATCGTGCATTTGATCCATCACATTTGCCTCTGCTTACAATCTACCATGTTAACTACATTTGTGACTTTATGCATGCTAAAATTCTAAAGCCTTAATCATTTTGATTATTTGGTTGAAGTTATCTCAGCTCAAACCATTCGAGAGAATAGGATAGCTAGATAGGCATCAAGTCAGAACGAACAATAACTTTAGAGATAAAAATACTTTTGCTTCACTGTTTTTTGTAACCAACACATACACCCTAGATATAGGAACATGTGGCATTTTCATTAAATGTTGATTGATTAGATAAACAGAAACCCTACGCATTGACATACATTTGATTGTAAACAAGCTTCTTTCATATTCGTCCCTACCCACACTCTTTCGTGTTCATCTTACTTAAAATAGTGTAGATAACTTTTCCAGCATTTATTTAGAACCCTTCTACATCTGTTGCAATGCAAGGTCTGTGTTAGTCTAATCTAAATCCTTGTGTTCAACCCTGGACTTACTAGGAGCCTGAATTAGATTTATAATTGGATCTAGCTCAGGTAAAGCTTGTATGCATTGGTGAGAGAGTGTGATGCATCACCTAATCTTCTCATTTAGAGAAGTCATTTACCATCAATTTGTTAAATACACTCCTAGTAATACACTCCTAGCGCACATCGCAAAACCACAAACAGTTTAGTGGGCTATTCCTGTCGATTTGTTAAATATTTCTCTCGCATAACCACTTATTTGACCCAATTGACCAAAAAAAGAACCCTTTTTGTGTAGTGCAAAGCTTGTGAGGAGAGTTTTCAAGATCTTAAGCAGAAACTTGTTACTGCCCCAATCCTTACAGTGCCATATGGATCAGGTAGTTTTGTGGTTTACAATGATGCTTCAAAGAAGAGCTGGGATGTGTGCTTATGCAACATGACAAAGTGGTTGAAGCCTCCCGCCAGTTGAAGAACCATGAATGGAATTATCCTACTCATGACTTAGAGTTGGCATCAATGGGTTTTTCCTTGAAGATTTAGACACACTACTTGTATGGGTTGAAAATACAGATTTTCACAGACCACAAGAGCTTGAAATACTTTTTCACTCAGAAGGAGTTGAATATGAGATAGCGCAAATGGCTAGAGTGTTGGGGTTGATGCCCTAAATCTCATGAGTTCTGTAGTTTATAATTGTAATGGACAAACAATTTTATTTATTTGATAAAATATGAGATGTTTTATTTGACATTTAGTAACATTAATCCCATAAACCAATAAACTAATGTTTTTTTTTATATATATATTTAGTAACATTAAACCCACAAACCAATAAACTAACACCCAAGGTTATCATCTATAGCTTAAACATGTATCTAGAGACAAACAGGTGGATCATGTTTAAGTGATAACTCAAATGATTTGTAGTAGATGGATAAGGCTGGGTACCTTATCATGGTGACACTATGAATATAACCCATTTTGTAGATGTTACAATTGTTGTAAAGTGCTATAAATGATTTGATCCTGATCATTCATGTAGAGACGTGTGAGCGGGGGTATTCTATACAAATGGATTTGTATAAGATCGGACCATGTAATGAATAGTCTCATTATATAATATCGTTAATAATAGAGACTTATATTTCATCGGGATGGCCATAGGTGACATGACTTAAATCCTAAGTGAGTTGTGAACTCTTACCTATGAAGGCAATCTTTTGATTTGTATGGGTGGGAGTGGACAGATCGTCAACTCAATAAGCCTACCATTTTGAGGATTCGTCTGATTCGGGAGCTGAGAACACAACTACACAAGGTGGAATTCACTCATTCCCTAATGTCAGGATAAGTAGATAAATTATTCCTTTAAGGGCTGATTCTGGGGCTTGAAAGATAAATTGCTCCCTTAAGGGCTGATTCCAAGGCTTGAACAATGTGGCACCACACCCTCTCTTGGCCTAAGAGAGGTTTGGTCATAGTTGGACTATGACTTATCGTCCATTAGAGAAATTAGTGGTACTTAAGGAGTTAGATATAATTATAGGGAAAAAACAGTAATTTTGGTCAGCTGTACTTACGAGCAATTTGTAAATGGTCATCGAACTGTTGGCTGGGTATATCCAATGGACATAGAAATATATTTGTAGTGTGAAGAGTGCAGTTGTCGGTCTTTAGTAGAGTGACCGACAGTTAATGGATGTGGATAGTTTAATTGAAGGAGTTTAATTAATTATTCGAGTACCATTGGACCTTCAATCTACAGGTCCATAAGGTCCCCTCTATAGTTCAACAAGGATTATTGAGAATCAATTTTGGATTAATTTGAATTGTTCAAATTAGTTGGGGGAATTAATTATATATGATATAATCAATTTAAATTACTTATATATGATATAATTAATATAATGTATTTGATACATTATATTTGAATATGATTCAAATATTAGTTATATGGATGAGATTCATGTAATTAAATTTAGTATAAATGTGATTTATATTAAATACCATGTATCATTGAGAGAAATTAAAATCATAGGTTATATTGTATTTGATACAATATAAAACTATAGATTATGTGTTATATTTGATATAACATATTGTTATATATACATATAATAAGTTAGTTATTATATATATATATAATAATTATTATTTAATTTCAAATTAATTTTAATTTTAATTTAGTTTTTGAAATTAAAGGGAGGAAAATAACTTCCTTCTCCTAAATTCTCTCAGTCTAACGTGGTAAGTGGGGTGGTGTTTCCTAGATTTCATCTTTCTTAGGAGATTTCACAGAGACAGTGTGTTGTGTGATTGATTGGATCGTAAAATATTCTCCCAATAAACCTCTTCTCCCCACTAAATCTTTCTTCCATCTTTCCAAAAGAAATGAGAGCCCACGACTCTTGAGGATTCTCTTCCCCTACAAAGAATATAGAGGAAATTTTTGTTGTTGTAGTGTCCTCGTTGAAGGTCCTTTTGTTCGTGATTGTTCGTGATCAGAAAGGAGGCTTTCTTGAAGAAAATTTTGGCTTCAAGGGTAAGTCAATTTCTAATCCTTCTCTCTTCTCTCTATTTTATTAAGAAACATGCTGTAAATTTGTGATTAAGCATATTTTTCTATACTGTAATTTTGATTATGTAATTTAATTAAAATTGGGAATGATCCCTACTTCCACTATGGACCTCACAGTTCCTTCAAGAGTTGGCGAAAGACTATGACTATGAAATCTTTTACCATCTAGGTAACGCAAATGTAATAGCATATGCTCCTAGTAGAAAAACAACTCATGCAGCGGCTTTGATTACCAGACAGACACCTTTACGTAATGATTTTGAGCAAGCTGAAATTGTAGTAGCTGTGGGGGAGGTCACTGCACAATTGGCATAGTTGGCAGTACAACCGACTTTGTGATAGAGGGTTATTAATGCACAATAGGGTGATCTTTAACTTGTTGAGAGGTTTCGTCAGATAGAGTTAGGTCGGGACAATGAGTTCTCGGTATCCCTAGATCGTGGTCTCCTTTACCAAGGACATTTACGGATAGTGACATTAAGAATGAAATATTGATAGAAGCTCATAGTTCCCCATTTTCAATACATCCTGGCAGCATCAAGATGTATCAGAACCTGAAATGATGTTATTGGTGGTATGACATCAAAAGGGAAATAGGTAAGTTTGTCAGTAAGTGTTTGGTGTGCCAACAAGTGAAAGACCAGGGACAGAAGCCATTGAGCTTGTTGTAGCTCTTCAGTGCACCGGAATGGAAGTGGGAGAATGCGTTTATGGATTTCATCGTGGGTTTTCCAAGGATAGCAAAAGGGTATACAATGATATGAGTTATAGTGGACAAACTCATTAAGCTAGCACATTTCATCCCAAGAAAGTCTACGTATTCAGTGAATAGGTGGGCACAGTTATATATGAAAGAGATGGTGAGATTGCATGGGGTGCTAGTGTCCGTCATATCTGACAAGGACCCTCGCTTTACATCTAATTTCTAGAAGAGTCTCCTATCATCATTGGGAACTCGGTTGAATTTCAGTACAACTTTTCACCCACAGACTAATGGTCAAACTGAGCGTTTAAACCAAACCTTGAAGGATATGTTACGTGCGTGTGCATTGGAGTTTTCAAAGAGTTGGGATTTTCACTTGCACTCGATGGATTTTGCTTACAATAACAGCTTTCAAGCCACCATTGACATGACGCCATTTGAGGCCCTGTATAGGAGGAGTTGTAAGTACCCTGTTTATTGGGATGAGGTTAGTCAATGCAAATTTTTAGGACAAAAGTTGGTGTAAACTACCAATGAAACGATACAGAAGATTAAAGTACAAATGCTAACAGTTTAAAATAGGTAGAAAAGTTATATTGATATTAGGCGTAAAGACCTGAAGGTTGAGGTAGGTGATAAGGTATTTTTTAAAGTGGCTCATATGAGGGAAGTGTTGAAGTTTGGAAGAAAAGGGAAGTCAAACATTCGTTTCATTAGGCCATTTGATATCTTGGAACAGGTCGGTTCTGTAGCTTATCGATTAGCCTTGCCACCGTCTCTTTCTACAATTCATAGTGTTTTTCATGTTTCCATGTTGAGGAAGCATATAGAAAACTCATCTTATGTTGTCGATTATGAGCCTTTGCAACTGAATGAAAATTTGAGTTATGAGGAGGAGCCTATTCAAATTCTTGCAAAGGAGGTGAAAACTCTACGCAATCAGGAGATAGCTTTGGTAAAAGTGTTATGGTGGAACCATTAGTTCGAAGAATCAACATGGGAACGAGAGTACAAGATAAGATTACAATATCCTAAGCTCTTCTAGCATTAAAACTTTCGAGGATGAAAGTTTCTTAAGGATAGAAGAATGTAGCACCTGAATTTTCATGTAACTTTCTTTAAATTATCTTGAAATATTTAGGCATTATTTTGGATAAATTGGGGCTAAGAATTTAATTTAGAGGCAAGATAAATAATTTAAAGGATATTTGTAAAAAATTGGAATTTTAATTCAATTTAAGGAAAAACTGAATTAATTTAATTAGGGAAAATTATGGTTTTAACTTTTTCTTCCCTTTTAGTTTTGAAGTTTGGATCGAAAATAGAATTAATGAGCTAGGAGAAGGAAATTTTGTGTGTGTGTGTGTGTGCATGTGTCCGTGCACACGTGCTTGCGCCTGTGCGTGTGCGTGTGTGCTTCTATGTATGTGTGTGTGTTGCATGCACGTGCACGTGTGTATGTGCGTGTGTGTGTGCGTTGTGCTGTATGTATGCGCACACGCATGTGCTTATGCCTGTACATGTGTATGTGTGCTTCTGTGTGTGTGTGTCTGTGCGCGCGCGTGCATGTGCATGTGCATGTGTGTACGTGTGCGAGCGTGCATGGTGTGTGTGAGCATGCGTGTGCGTATGTGCACCTGCACGTGCGCATGTGTGTGTGGAGATTAAGAGGGAAATAGGTTAATGATAGAAACAGGCCGACTAATGATAGATGGGACCCATACAGAGCCACATGGGGATAGGAAAAATCGATTCTGCTCAGTCTAGGTTTTTTTTTTTTTTTAAAAAAAAAAGTTATTTGAATGTTTTAAACTAGATCTTAATGTTGGACATAAAATCTTATTTCATTGTTTTGATTGATTTCTTTCCAAATTATTTTAGAAGACCACGAATTAATGTTTTGTTTATTGTTTATCTTTTTTATATATAAATAAATTGATTTGAGATTGTCATCCATGGTTTAATAAATTTTGCTTAATGGTCAAAATATTTTGGATGTGAATGTGTTCTTATGAAGTAACGACTCTTGTTAGAGATCTCGAAATATCGGGTTGTTACAGTTGGTATCAGAGCCAATGTTTTAGGTTCTGTAGACTGACTTACGATGTAAGTCTACATTATATATCCCTTATGGCTGCTACAGATCCTTCATCCTCATCAGTTATGTTTCTAATTAAGATGTTCTAAAAATTTTAAGTGCATGACCTTGCCTATTTTTATTAAAGGTAGTATTAGACTATTTTCTTCAACTAAGAATTTAAAAGAGGTTAGAATGATAGGAAATGCTGCCACGTCGAAGTACAAAAAGGGATGGTCATAGAGGTAGAACTGGAAGGGATGGACGTCACATACTTGTCAAAATTGTTGTAGAGAATGAGGAATAGACACTAGTACACCCACCCTCTGATGCATCGTTACCCTGACTGATCATACTACATTGACAGTTCTACTAAAGGAAAAATTGAAGAGTATAATGGAGAAGGTGTTAGCTCGACGAGCACCGCCTTAGGAAGCTCCTGCCCCCCAAGGCCTTGCTTCACAGCAGAATATGCAGGATCTGTCTGCCGAGGCCAACCATCTAAGGGATTTTAAGAAGTATAATCCCTATATGTTTAATGGATCACTGAAGGACCCTACAAAGGTAGAGTTGTGGTTATCTTTCATAGAGATGAATTTTCGATATATGAAATGCTCGAACGATCAAAAGGTATAGTGTGCGTTTTTCTTGGTTACAGATAATGTGTGTGTGCATGTGTGTGTGTGTGTGTGTGTGTTTATTTAGAGCCTGAAGGGTGAGATACACGGGTTTGTACGAGCCTTCAAGCTGACTATTAAGCGTGTGCGTGCGCGAGCATGCGTGCATGGGCGTGTGCATGTGGGTGCATGTGTAGGGGTGTCGATGGGGCGGGGGTGGGGGGTGAAGTGGCAGTAGGTGGGTGGGTATGTGTATGTGTGCATGTGTGCATGTATGTGTGGTGTGCGCACGTATGTATGTGCGTGGGATTTTAGGGTCAAGAGTCAAAGTGGGTAGTTGAGTTATACGCAGCTTAAGATCTTCAATTTCTCTCTCCTGAACCTTATGCAAAAAGGTCTCCCTCAACCATGAGTTTTTCGACGTTGTCCAACTGAAGGAACCTGGTTAGAGGTCCTTGAGTGGAAGCGGATCATCCCAATTTCCAAAATTTACAGAATTTAGATTTCACAAAGAAAGAAATTATGCATTTAAAAAATGGAATTTACAACATGCAAAAAACAAAAATACAGAAGAATAAAATTGGTTCAATAACCTTTACCTTTGAAGATATAATCTTCACTGGAAAAACCCTCAATCTCCAATTGGGCACCACCGTGAAGGAAACGTTGGTATTTCAGGAATGAGAACCCAATAATTTGTGGACTTTGGATATTTTGGTAAAGAGGGAAAATTGAGAGAAGAGAATGAAGGAGAGGAAGGAATCTTACAGAACTCTTATGTATTTCTCTTCACTGTCTTTTCTGTGTCTTCACACCAGAGGAAAAAGAAGAAAAACTAACCACACATTATTACGTAATGGAGAGAAAGAGGGGGAGGGAGTTACAACTCCTTCCCAAAATTGATTTTTAAAAAAATAATAATAAATTTATTTATGAATCATTTAATATATAAAATATACGATAACTACTTTATCATATAATATATATTAAACTATATGTTATATGAAATGTAACATATAACCTATATTTTTTATATTGTATCTAATGGAACGAACACATTTTCAGCGGAAGAAATAACGGATTTAAAGTACTCTAATAGGTTAATTTCAAAGCATAAGCATGCAATTAAATTAAGAATAAAGAAAAAGAATATATACAACCTTTGTAGTCTCAAATCTTCTCCAAATTAGCTCAAATCTCCTCACGAATGGTTCGTAGACCACCACGAGAGTCTTCCCAACTATTCTCTGGCCTTAAAACGGGATGGTGGGACCCGGTGAATGACTAATTTAAAGAGGAAAAGGTTAAAGATTTTTGTGAGAAAATAGGTTTTAGATTATTAAATAATCTCATAAAAATCCAATTGGCTAAGAGATTTAAAATTCATAAAACTCTTCCTTTCAAAGGTCATTTTATGCAAAATATGTAACTTTGAGTTTACTAAGAATTTGAAACTATAAAATCCACTAACTCAAAGTGGGATTAGTGAGGCAAGTGTCTTCAATTGAAGACAACACTTAGCAATGCAAATGTTGGAATTTCTCACTCACAATTTTTGGATCTTTTCATTAACTTTATCAAAGGTCAAAGTTTGACTCTCAAAGTCTAAATTCAACAATTTTGACTTTCTGACTTTCAAAGTCAAAAGTCAATATTTTGACCTTCATTGGATATTTTACCTAGTCAATAATTTTGACTTTTATTGCAATTTTGACCAATTTTATTTAATTTGAAAATGAATTCTAATAATTAATTTTAAAATTAATTTAATATTAAATAATTAATTAAACAGATCATGGACTCTAATGATATGAGATTAACCGGCTAAACTCTTTAACCTAATTAGCCACCATTTGTTAACTATCGGGTCACTCCACTAAAGCTCAATAGTTGTACTCTCCTCACTGTAAATATATTGTGTCTACTCGATATAATCATGATTCGTAAGTTAACCCTTCACAGGTTGTTCATAATATCGGCTGGGTTAAAAACTGTTTTACCCCCCAGATTACATCTTGCTCCTTAAGTCTCACTGATCCTCTAATGAACAATTGGTTTGTAATCCAATCACTAAACCGAGTCCCTCTCGGGCCAATGAGAGGGTGGGGCCCCTTGTTCAAGACTCAGAGTCATCACTTAAGAGAACAACTTCTCTACTATCCCTAAAATGGGTAGGAGTGAATTTCGTCTTGCATTTTATATCCCCAGCTATCTATCTGATCTTACCCTTGAAATGGGAGGCTTATTGAGCCAACCCTCACACATGCAAATCTAAGGATAATCCTAAATAAATAGGAGTTCATAGTTAGCTTGGGATTAAGGTCAAATTACCTAGGTTATCGTTTTGAAATAGTCAGTCCTAAATAGTAAATAGCGTTATAAATTAAAAGTGACTTATTTCTTGGTCCGATCTTATGCAAACTCATTGTATATGATGCCTCCGCTCCTCATGTCACTACATGAATAAATCAGGATCACTTCGTTTGTAGCACTTTACAACAAATTGTAACAACTACAGAGTGGACCACATCCGAATGTGTTACTAGAATAAAGTACCCAATCTTACTCATATACTATAGACCGGAACTTAATCCATCTTTATGTCGCCACATAAAGTTCAAGTATTCATATAATAGCCATGGATCTTTAGTTTATTGGATTTAGTCTTTACAAGTGAAATTTACATATTCAACAACAATTTTATTGAATAAACATCATAACATCTTTATTGATAATAGAATATGTTTAACATTACAAACTGCGAGTTTTAGGACATACAACCCAACAAACTCCTACTTGGACAAAAACTCTAGTGGATTTTACATATATACAAATATATATATATACAATATTGAGTAATGAGAGAATAAATACAACAAACTAGGGCATCAGATACCCAATATTTCTCCCACTAGCCCTAGTTCTATATATTTTATAGTCCTAGTCCCACTAGGTGACCCTCGAACATTTTAGCTAGAAGGGCCTTTGTAAATGGATCAGTTCCATCTCATTTTTGTTCACCACTGCCTCCGCCACCACCATTTCTTCAGCCACCGTCGCCTCTTAAGTTACAACCACCATCACCTCCTCCGTGGACAGTGGTTGGTTTACAACCCCTGCCTCGGGTAATCCTCCTCCTTGCTCTAAATGATTCAGAATGTTGCCAAACACTTCCTTGTCATCATGCCTCTTCTTCTCGTTCTTAGTTGAGACAGCAAAATTTGGAACTGGGGTATTTTCAGTGTTGTGCCTTCTCTTGAACTGAAGAGGCCAAACAGACAATGGGTTTCTCCGGGTTCTACCAGCGATTCTTGAGACGGTATGGGGTTGGGCAGCAAGCCTATGACTGGCAGCAAGGAATGCGCTTCTCGCATGGCGATTTGGTCAGATGAAGGGGTTGATGGTGAGGCAGATTGGTTGGAAGCTTGGTCAGCCATGGATGATAAGCTCGACAGAACTGGAAAATCATTGGGATGCTAGGAAAAGAAGAAGGCTCTGTATTTTGGCGCTAGGGTTGTTTCAGAGTGCAAATGTGGTAAAAATCTCACAGATGGGGAAGGGTTCCTATTATAGGTTGGGCTGTAGTGGGCCCAACGCGATTTTTGCGGTGACAGGCCTCGAGAAGCTCAAAAGGCCCGTCGTTCAAACTTCCCTCATTTATGAAATTTCAGAAAAACGTCCTTTCGTCTGCAGAGTCATTATTGCTTTGGAATACGAAACGAGTGGACTTCTCAAAAGCAAAAAGAATTTTCTTTAATATTTTATTCGAATGGACGCAAGATAAAGATTAACGCAATGTGCTCACCAACGCAACTGCATCTTCGTCGAGGATGGGCAACAACGCATACACCCCCACAATACACCCCATAACTAACACATTTCTGGAGGATACCTCAACATAGCGCATTTAGCTAAGGACGGGCAAAGGACACATACGTGCGCAACACACCCCTCGGTTTCAATGCATTTGAGTTGGATGAACGCAAAACGCGTCTTGCTTGGTTCAAGATGCGTCCATCATCTCCTTGCATACTTTGTTGTTAATTGTTTCATTTATTTATTTTATTTTATTATTCATCAACGCAAGTTGTTAAGACTTGCGGCAATATATTTCTCTTTATTTCTCATTCATTCACCATTTAAAGACTAACACATTAATTACAGAAAAAGTTCAAAGAATTAAAGACGGTACGGAAACAAATGCAAAGGAAATTAATGAAGAATCAATTCATAAATTCATGAAATGAATTAAATGCAGAAGTAAAGACAAAATTCAAGAATTCAATAAGATAGAAATTAAAGAAAGCATTAAACATAGATGTAAGATATGGACCGAAAGATGCGTTTCTTTGAATGAGTGTAATCTGCATCCTTGCAGGCGGTCCGGCTTGCCTGCCTAATGTATGGGGACATTGTTCCTTTCCATTGGATCCCAGGGCTTCTGAATTTCTGGGCAATGTCCCTGGTGCTCTATTTCTCAGCTCAAATGTCAACTGGCCCACTTGGATCTCTAAGTTTCTAATTGAAGACATCTGCGCTTGCATTACTGCGTCATTTTTTTCCATATATTGTTTCAGCAGGGCCACCAATGACCTTCTAGAGGTGTTTGAAGATGAGGGTTGCTGGTTATGCAATTGCCTTGGTTGCCCTGGTTCGAGTTATGGTGAAAATGAGGATTTCCTTGATTTCCACTCTGATGGTTGATTGGCCCCCCTTGGTTAGGATTGCCTCCTCACCCAAAGTTAGGATGGCTCCTCCAGCCAGGATTTTAAGTGTTGTTGAAAGGGTTGTTTTGGATGGCGCATACTTGCTGGAGATTCGATGGACACATTTCTGCTACATGAGCTCCTCCACAATTAACGCAACTTACTGCAGCCACTTGAGTCGGTGCAGCAGGTTGCGCTGATTGTTGGGAGATGGCACCATGATTGATTGCCATCGATTAGAGGATGGGGGTCACCGCGGCCATCTGAGCAGCCAACGTGGTCATTGTTCCACAGGGACAATGGCAGTTTCGATCTTTCTTCATTCGGCGCCTCAGCCTCCATAGCCATCATCAATCCAATCATCCATGTTCCATGATATGCAGTCAAGGCTGACTTTAGCCTCAGTATACGTTTTGTCCATAAAACCTCCTGCTGCGGAGGCATCAGCAATAGCCTGCATCAATCTATTCAGGCCGTTATAAAATGTCTCCATCAAAATGTAATCGGGTATCCCAATATGCAGGCAGTTTTTCACCAATCTTCTAAATCACACCCAGGCGGTGCTCAGGGTCTCATTCTCCATTTTTTCAGAGTTCAGCACGTCCTTTCATCGCCTTGCATTGACGGCCAGTGGGAAGAACTTCTTCATGAATCGCTCCACCGTTGATCCCATAATATGATCTCGTTCGGCTGTAATGAGTGAGCCACATCTTGGCTTTATCCCTCAAGGTGTAAGGGAAGAGATACAGTTTAATACTCTCTGGGGTTACAGCAGGTAGTGATAAGTTGCCGCACATTTCAACAAAGCTGGTCAAGTGGGCATGCAGATCTTCACCTTGCAGACCCCCAAATTGCCCTGCATTTTGGATCATTTGTAGCATGACCAGCTTTATTTCAAACCTTGCGTTCTCCTCAACAGTAGGCCTCGAAATCCCAGGCGAAAAATCATACAGGTTGGGTGCCGCATAATTCCTCATGGGGATGTTGCGATCAGCAGCCAGGAAAACAGGATCCTGCGCTGGCCTAACAGCCTCTTGATTTACTACGGGAACCGCATTATCGTTATTATCTACCATACTCGCTGCTTTCTTTCGCCTTATCTAATTCTGACGTGCCCGTGCACGAAAGGTATGCTCGATCTCAGGGTCAGCTTCGAATTCTTGTTCAACACCAATACTCGTAAACCGTCAAGCTACTCTCCGCGTTGAAAAACCAGTACAATGAGATCTATCCTGCAAATACACAAACACACTCAAACAATAAACCGTTAACCAGTCCCCAGCAACGACACCATAAACTTGTAACGACGTAAACTATACAATGATGCATGAAAAGTTCAAGTCCATGTTCTAAACTTGTTGTGACATAGATTTTACGCGATGATATGTGATACTACTTCTAGATATGCATTATTAACGAATGTTCTTGTAGTATGTTGTGCGTTGTCACAAGTTTCCTTGCGTTGAAACCAAGTATAATTTCACCACAAGTTTCTCAGTGTGATCCGAGGTCGAACACAGGGATTGTTTTAGGTTATTGCGTTATGCTTGTGATACATGCGACCAGGGGTTTTTTTCCAAAAAGAATAAAGATCTTGTGTACATGAAATTAAACATGCGATAATGTAAAGTAGTAAAACTGCGTTATAACATAAATTGCGTTAAAGTAAATTGCGATAAAGTAAATCTAAACTAAGATGATCAAGATACAAGTTTCATGATACAAGATACTGAGGTCAAGGCTGGCTATGAAGATTATGCAAAGATCGTGTAATGTGATGACAAGTCTTATCTACGAAGCAGAAATAGAAAAGATAATTAATATAAACAGCGCAAGTTCCTTAATTGCGTTAAAGATATAAGTACTGTTCCGCTTTTCTCTTGGTGTACACCTCTCAGTGATCGGCCACGTTCCCACATCTCTGTGGTGAAACAGGGATGAACGTAATGAACGCAAGGTTGCTTCCATCTTTAAAAGTACTACTCGCTTTAGTTAACGCATTATTCTAACCTTCTCTCAACAAATCAGAATGACATCTTCACTTCTGCTCTCACAAGTGAAGATACCGTCTAGCATGCTTTAACTAAATACATTTATCTCTTTAGCACAGTTTAAGTTACTCGTCTAATCCATATTAATTACCAAGGTATTAAGGAATGAAAATAGACAGAAAAATGGTAATGAAAGTGATCGAGACATTCAATAAAACTATTTAGCATATGATACATGATTTGTGAATGAAAAGATTAAGAAGATGAAATACACTTGATGAAATAGAGTTAGAAAAAAATACAAATAAGCGTGAACGTCTTAGCACTGATCTGGATGGAGATTTGCTTGTTGGCGTGGATGAAGTGAATGAATGGATGAGCTTCCCTTTCAGGCTTGCTGAATCGGTAGCAGGGATCTAAGCACAAAGCTTCACGGTAGGGATCTGGCAGATTCGCATTGAGACCCACCTTTCAGCCTTGTCTCTTCTCTTCTCGGATTTCTTCCGATCAGTACTCAACTCAGCCTTTCTCTCAATAATCCAGCAGCAATTAGCCCTCGTATCAATTATACCTGTATCAAGTATATCTTCTCTGAATCTATGAGGGTATTTATAGGTGAAAGGCTTTGACTCTTGGCTTGTGGACCCCACTTCTTGTTATGGAAATTCCGAAGATAGAGGAATAAATATTCCTTTTCTTATGCAATCAGACCGTCAAATCTGCACAATGGTTAGTTGTACACGTATCACAATCCTCCCCGTTTGCGTTGTTCAGCTCGCTCTGTTGCGAGAAATGGGTGACCCAAGATGATAGGTACTTCCCTGTCAGCTTCGTAATCCAATATAACAAAGTCCGTCGGGAAGATAAACTTATCCACTTGCACGAGTACATCCTCTATCTTGCCCTCAGGATGCGTTATCGATCTATCNTTAGTTGTACACGTATCACAATCCTCCCCGTTTGCGTTGTTCAGCTGCATCTTTCGATCGGTTGCTCGCATGCGGTGTTGCCTTTATTACCGCATGCGGTTAAAATTCAGCTCTGGATCGATTGTCGCATTGTGCCATCATTGCGTTAATCGTCTCTTTATTGTTGATTGATGGGCGCAATGTGATAGAGATGGATTGTTTCGTTTCTCGTTGAGGCTTGATCGCAAGCGGTGACTTGGTTTCCTGCAAAACAGTGTAAAAATATCCTCTTCTACCATCTTGACGATGTGAGTGGGTGTAATTGCGATAATTCATAATTATTGTATTTCTGAGCTCATTTCATAAAATCGACGCATATTCCTTTTCTTTTGGCCTCAATATCTAAATAAGGCAGCATAAATAACTTGTATTTCTACAAGTTATCAGTAGTATACGGTCGCCTTGTGTATGTGTGTGTCATTCGTCATCGCATAGACAACAATAGAGGCTTAAACATAGGTCCTATAGACATCATCGCATACATCGCATACATCGCATGTATTCTAAAACTAAAAGCCATAACATTTGCATTGAGAGATGACTTGATGTTGTATGTATGTAGCAGGATCGCATAACATAAACGCAATCTTAGGAAGTGTTAGCTAAATCCTTTCTCAACCCGTTCCCCTGAATACTCATCGCATCTTTCGTATTATTAATTCTTTTCTTAAATCTGTCGCATAGATTTTATACTTTAAACAACCCACCAACCAATGCATTGTTTGATTTGCTACCATAAAGTAATCGAAAACTACCATCACATACTGTTTCCTTAGTCCCTGTGTTCGACCCTGGGCTTACCAAGCAACTCAGTAGGATTTATACTTGGGTCTTGCTAAGAAAACATATATGCACAACGCACATTCCACCATCGCATTCCACACCATTATTTCATCGTATTAACACAACGCATCACGATGCAGAATTGAGTCCATGATAGAAAATATTCATTTGGATGCAATCCGGCAATCCATTGTGTGGGCAGTCGCGTACTAGTCTCTTGAATCTCACCCATTCGTCACTGAGAGATTCATCTTCTTCTTGTTTAAAATTGGTGATCAATTTCCTTCTTTTGGCATTCTCTGTGGGAGGGAAATACTTCTTCATAAACTTCTCCACAACTTACTCTCATGACGTTATCTCTTCTGGTTCGAGAGAGTAAGCCCATTTTTTTGCTTTATCGCATAGTGAAAATGGAAATAATGAAAGTCGAACCTCTTCTGAGGAAATATTAGGGCACAAAAGTGTTTCAGATTTCAATGAAGCTTTATAGATGGACGTGTGGATCTTCACCACGCCATCGTCCGAACTGTTCTACTATTTGTATCATTTGTAACATTATTGGCTTCATTTCGAACCTTGATCCGTCCAATGTTGGTCTCATGATTCCTGGGAAGAAATCATACAAGTTTGGTGACGCATAGTCACGAATGGTCTATTGTAATCATTTGCCAGTAGAATGGGATTTTCCATCATGTTGTTTTCATTTGCTACTCGTTCCTCCGGTTGTTCAGCCATTTTGTGAACTCTTCCTTGTCATTTACGTCTGTTTCTTCACCTTTTGCGAAAATTTCTTTTGATCTCTGGGTTGTACTTGATCTCAGGAATATGTCCTTCGCTCATGCGACGCTTGCTTCTTCCTTCACAAATGGAATGGCAATACAACAAAGGTCAAAAGCTGCAAAGATTAAAGAGGTTTGATGTTAGAACAATCTATAACGTGATCCCCGGCAACAGTGCCAAAAACTTGATGCGTTGATTTATCATGCGATGTAGGGATGTGTGGATGCAATGTTCATACAAGTTTTCCTAACAAAGTCCAAGTATAAGCCTTCTTAAGGTCCTGGTAAGTCCAGGGTCGAATGTAGGGATTACTAAATAGATATGCGACAGACTCTCTGATCCTATTGCGATGAAGGGGTTGAGAGGAGATTTAGCTAACATTTCTTAAGATTTTGTACATGTCATGCGATCATGCTATACACAAATATTAAGCACTATATTTCTCAATGTATAATGCCACATTTCCTATTTCTAATATGCATGCGATGTGTATGGAATGTAGCAGATAGAATTTATTTCTATGTCTCTAGTCTTGCTTACACGATTTAATCTGACTCTCTCAAGCCTGGATTCTATCTTTAGACTACTCTCTCAAGCACTCCAAATGATGAAAAAGCATACAAAAGACAAGATGACCACATACAGTGCATAGCTTAAGTCACGCCAGCTAAATACTTCTCAACCCATTCACAAATTTAGTCACTCATGCATGGTGTGGAGAAACTGAACACAAATTGAAATAAAGTTTCCATTTTTGCAAATAAAGTGTTGAGCACAAAACAATAAATGGATTGAGAAGTATCAAGCCAGGTAAGCAATGTCTTGCTTCCTAGGGTTTTTTGCACTGCTCTTATCACTTCAACTCTTTTCCGTTTTGTAGAATCTTGCTCTCGCAAGGGTTGGGTGTCTCTCCTTCAAGCTGTTTTCGGCAGTCTTTCGACCTCTCCGAAAATTAATGTCTTTTCAAGAATTCCCTTTCCTCGGCTTCGCCTCGCCTCCCTGCGCTCCTCTTTCGTGCTTGTAACATTGGGTGTTTATAGCTTTCAAGGCGATGCAGTTCTTCTCACCAATGATTGCATGAATGGGCAGCATTAATTTTCATACCCTGTTGCACCATTTGAAAGTCACTGGAAGTTCAATGTATTTGCAATGATATGGTCTTTAAAGGTCGTCAACTGTATTTCAGAACTGACCGTTATCAGCTTTACGTCTCATCATGTTTTATTATGTTGTCGCCTTTATATAAGGTCTTTATGCGCTCATCTTTGAGGTGTTCTTGGATCGCAAACTCAAATGCACCATCGCATTGCCTTGGATCACAATTTCAGACGCGCCATCGCATTATACCTGCAAAGAATAACACAATTTAACTGCTTTTATGCGATGAGCATTAGTGATCGCAATTTCTTTTAGTTTGGTGCATTCAATCATAATATTGCCTATTTCTACATCGCTTTCCCCTATTGTTTTAATAATTTGAGCTTTAATAACTTATTTCTACCAGTTATCAGCTATCGTTTAGCGCCGGTCAAAACTACACGATAGCTTAGCACCATCGCACAATGCTTCTTCTTGATCGTTTAACGTGCGCACAGAGCTACATGATCGTGTAGTGCTATCACATAGCACTTCTTCACATCGTTTTGCTGTCGCTTATAGCTACACGACCTCTATATATCGTTTAGCTCTTATGCAAAGTTATCGTGCAGTGCTGTCGCATAGCGCCTCTATATATCGTTTAGCTCTCGCAGGTACACAATCATCTAGCGCACATCACTTCAACAATTAATGCCCATAGCTACACAATTGTCTAGCATTTCTTCTCATTGTTTAGCTCCCGTAGCTACACGATCGTCTAGCATTTATACCTCAACGACAATATTTGAGCAGAGGCTGAAAAACTGGAATCTGCAACTCGGCCTTCTTCAAATTGTTTCTTCAATTACATCTTAATTTCAACTCTAATGACTCCAAATAAATTACAGACTCTTGAGAACATATATAAGCTCATCAAACAAGAGCCAATTACAAATTTAATCAAGAAATCAAAGAGAAATTAAATGCCAAAACTCAGAAAACCATATCAGTGCACCATTTTCAAATAACTCATGAAAAACACCCACCACGCCAAAATTAAACCAAATTGAATTCTTATATTATGCTCTAATACCACTTGTAGGATTGTATCAGCAAGCAGCGAAAGCAACAAGGATCAATAAGCACTCTAATTCATTAATTTTGGTAGTAACTAAAGCATGCTTCAAGCTAGAACAAGAGGGTTTCAAGCCATACCTTTGTAGAACTTCTTCAACTCTTGATCCTCAGCTGCAAACTTCTCCAAATCTTGGAGTAGACCACCTCAAGTTCTTTCCCACTATTCTCTTGGAGCTATAGATTGAGTTGTGGGACTCAAAATAAGCTTGAATTAAGGGAACTTGGAGAATAACTCATAGCAGAAACCCACTTGAAGAACACCTTCTTCAACCCAAAATTTTTAGCAAAATTTCTATCGATTGCATGCCTCAATTCCACTCCTATCTTCTCAATATATTGCAGACTATCTAATGCCTTATTTTATGAGGTGGAATTATGGATAAAATGCGTTGAGCATTCAAGTTTTCTCAGTGGAATCCAAGTGTAAACCCCACTGAGTTTCCTGGTAAGTCCAGGGTCGAACTCAGGGACTTGGGAAAAAAATATGCGGTGGTAATTTCTCAGAAGACTTTACGGTAACCAAATAAATCAAGTAGTTGTTGGGAATTTTGTTTGCGGTAATAAAAATAAACAAATGCAGCGGAGTTTCGAAAATAGTTGATAAAATAGAAGATGTGATGAGTATGCGGTGAATGGGTTGGGAAGGGTTTCAACTAACACTTCCTAGGATGCATTCATGCTATGCGATCATGCAACACACATACAATAGTAAACCATCTCTCGATGCAAATGCTACGGCTTCTAATGCTAGAACGCATGCGATATATGTGATAAGTCTATAGAATCTACACATAAGCCTCTATTCTTATTTATGTGATGACAAAATGACACACACACAAATAAGGCGACCACATAATATCATACCTATCTCTAGGGTGCATGCGATGCAGGTTGGCAAATAGAGCTTATCTCTAAGTCCCTATCTCTTGTTTATGCAGATCTAATCTTTCTCTCTCGAGTCTAGATTTTAACCTAGCTCTCCCAAGTCTTAGGTTCTTTCTTTAGACTCTCTCTCAAGTAGCTCTAAAGGGGTGTTGGGCACAGCATAAAACAAGATCATCGCTTGCGATGAAAATCCTAGGACATGTTAGCTTAGTTCTTCTCAACCCATTCGATAAGTTTAGCTACTCATGCATGTTAAGAGAGTGAACAGATGTAGAATAAGAACTTCCATTGTATAAATATAAAGTTAAAGTACAAAATAACAATGCAAGAAGAGAATAAAGTGTCAGGTAGAAATCTCTTGCTTCTCAAGCTTTTACACTGCCTTTTCTACTCTTGTTCAAAAGATAGTCTTGCTCTCATGAAAGTCGGCCCGCTCTCTGCTTTCTACGCCTCCGAGTTCTCTCTCGAGTTGCCCTGAGCGATCTTCCGGCATCTCGACTCTTCTCTTTCTCTGCCTTAAAATAAAAAGGAAAACTATGGACAAGGCTAAACTATGAATTGGCTGAACTCTGAACTCGTGAACCTTTTTCTGAAGGATGCCTTCGGTATTTATAGAGCTTCGAGGTGAATGGCGACTTCTCTATTATGATTGCACAGATGGGATGGCATTAATTCTCTGACTGATGAGCTGAATATTTGTCACTGAAAAGCTTAGTGTACTTTGTTATCGTTAGTGGCTTGTCAACTTAATTCGGATTTGACCGTCATCAGCTTTCTGCCCCATCGTGATTAATTATGACTTTCACCCAGATGCACCCACCAAGTTGCGCCAGCTCTATGTGGTAATCCTTCTTGAGCAGATGTTTGCGAACACAAATCACCACAAAGCCTTGCGGTAATACCTGTCTCTTATACACATCTAGATGTGTATAAGAGACAGTCCGAGATATTTGTGAGCACAAATCACCGCAAAGCCTTGCGATAATGCTACGCTTGATCGTTGATTTCTTGCGATCGTGCTTTTCACCTTGCGTCACCGCATATTCTGCATAAAAATACACAAATTAACTGTTTCTATGTGATGAATGCATGCGACCGCAATGTTATGAACTTAATACTTTTTGGACGCAATCTAACATATTTTATCAACACAAGCCAATATTGTTTAAGAACTTAGCACTATAATAACGTGCATTTCTGACCGTTATCACACCCCTAAATTTAAACAATGCTTGTCCTCAAGCATAAGCTAAAGATTTCCTTTAGTCAGTCGACCGCAATTCTCTTTTCCTAGATTTCTCAAGGATACTTCATTCAAAACCTATACACCAAAATTTTCTCAATTCTTATTCAAGTCTCCTCTTAAAATATTTCTAAAACCTAGGGACCGCAAGTTTAATCTTCAAAAGGTCTTTACTAAATTCCGGGACATCGCATGATTTATTTCAAAAAGAAAACTTTTCCACCGGGGTGTCAAATGATTTTTATTCTTGCATATTTCTTGACATCATTATTTTTTTCTGACCTTGCACTGATCCAAGTGCCTTGCCTTCGTTTTGGCTTGTCCCCACGTGTGTCATTTGGACATCCAACTACGAGCAATGCGCTCTTTCTCAGACTAAACTCATACCTACTTGGCAGCGGAGTTGCGGTCATTTATTTATGCGTTGATCCTGGCGACTTACTTTCATTTTGGCTTGCCCCCACGTGTGTCATGTGGACATCCAACTACGAGTAAATTCCCTTTACAACTTAATTCTCATCAACATGGGTTTCCCCATTGCATTGACAGTGGAGTTGTTATTCTCAAATAATTTTTTTTCCATAAAGCTAAAAATAGAAAGGTCGAAAAATAAATACCTCACCCCAAATTTAAAATGCGGCAATATCCTCATTGCCAAAATATTGAAAGAAGTCATGCGATGTTCTTAAGAAGCTACGTAAAAAGAGTTTGAAAGAGAGCTAGCAGACCTCCAACTTCTAGAAATATTTCAAGAGGGGACTTCTCTAAGATTAAGTTGACTCTAGCATATATGAAAAAAATAGAAGCATGTGTTTCATCATTGAAATCATAATTGGCAAAGAGATAGCATGCGGTGACTTACTAAATTTATCCATGTTAAATGATTGCGGTAATCAAAATGGATGCGGTGATAAAACTTTTAAAATTAAAATGCGATGCGATAGTGCAGAATTTGGAATAAAGTTAAGGAAGAAAAAACCCCTAAACTTGCGCTGTCGTCCGCATTATTTGTTGACGCATCTTACTTTGTGGCGATCTCCTATCTTTAGGTTGCAGTGATGGAATAAGATAAGTTGCTTCTCCGTGTAGCGCCTCCGCAATTGTTTGCCTCGATCATTGCAGGAAAAACAACGAGATGGTCAAATGATTTTAAACAAAACAAAATCTTTTACCGCAATTGTTCAGCACGATCGCTTTTTTTTTTTTAGAATAGTAAAAAAAGTAGATATGCGATAATAGACAAAATTAAGATGATGAAAATTCATGAAGTATTGATGTAGAGAAAGGATATTCAAAAGGTATACGTCCCTGATGAGGTTGAGTCATAAGGTAACTCAGGGACTACTTATTCCAAGCTGGTCTTTGCACGCCCACGATAGCTTTTCCCTCTTTTCTCGATCTCCCGGCATCTCAACTACCTTAATTCGGAGCTTTTCCCTATGAATGTTCATTACAATCTCCCCTTTGTGCACATAAATTTGAGCGCAACCGGTCGAAAGGAATGGTCGTCCCAATATGATGGGCGCATCTTCGTCCGCTTTATAATCCAAAATGAGGAAGTCTGCCGGCAAGATGAATTTATCAATTGAGATTGCGCCATTTTTCAACTCTCCTTCAGGATGTATTCGGGATCTGTCCGCAAGCAGCGTGAGTGTGACAACATTCAATTGTTTGAAGATTGATAGTGGCATGTTTATACTTGCCCCAAGATTACATAACACTTGGCAACTGTAGACCGCTCCAATGGAGCATGGTATCGTGAAGATTCCTAGGTCACACATTTTTTGTGGGATCATAGCATTTTGCATTATTGCCTCTGTTGTGATCTTGTCTTCATCATTTTATTTTTCTTTCAATCTTTGCGGAGCTAGTGGTAGCTGGACTTCTTCTGTCTCATGTTCTGGAGGTTTAAGGATGGACGCAACTTCAGGGTTTATTTTCTCGGGCTTTTCCGAACTATAGGTCAACGGGTCCTCGATTGTCACCGCATTCAAGTTGGTTTCGATGGGCTCCTCCCCTACTTCTGCAGTCATTTTGTCACTTAGCACGGAGACTGCTAAGCGTTGTTCCTTCCCGGTACCCCCAGCATTGCGAGAAAGCTCAATTGAGCTCGGCAACGCTCCTTGCGGTCTATTTTTCAGCTCGCCTGCAATTTATCCCAGTTGAATTTCGAAATTTCTAATGGATGTTGCTTGATTTTGAAGCACTGATTCATTTTTCTCAATGGACTACTTCAACAAGCTCTCTAAGGATGAAGATTGCGGTGTTTGCGAGCTGCTAGCTTGACTATGCGTTGGATCGTTGTTTTGCAGGAAAAATTCGGGTGGCCCTCCTTTTTGTGCCACTGGTTGAAAGCTTTGTTGTTGATTTTTCCACGCAAAATTTGGGTGGTTTCTCCACCCGGGGTTGTATGTATCGGAATAGGGATTATTCTTTATGAAGCATACTGACTGCGGGTATGCTGGGCATTCTTCCATCGAATGAGCGTCACCGCAAATGGCACAACTTATGGTCATTTGAGCAATTGCGTTGACCTGCCCTTTCTTCGCTCTCGTGTTATTAATTATGATGCCTTGAAATCAAACTCATCAATCGCAGTCATCTAGTTTTACAGGGATGCGATGGCCCGTTGTTTACGTCATTATCTTTTATTCTTAATCTCTAATCGCTTTCCCACCAATCCTCATGATTTTTGGAAAATGTGATCAAGTAACTCTTGCATCCTCATATGTTTTGTCTAGCAGACCACCAATGGCTGCCGCATTGGCATCAATCTGCGAAGAGGGATTCAGTCCTTGGTAAAAAATCTCCATTTGCAGGCAGTTTGTTAAGCCATTACGTGGACAGTCTCTTACCAGCCTCTTGAACCTCGCCTAGGCATCGCTGAGCGATTCGTCATCTTTTTCATCAAAATTTGTTATTAATTTCCTTTCTAGCATTCTCGGTTCGTGGGAAATGCTTCTTCATAAAAATTTTCGACGACTTGTTTCCACGAGGTTATCACCCCCAGTTCGAGAGAATATGCCCATTTTCTTGCTTGATCGCATAAGAAAAATGGGAACAGAGTGAGTTGAACTCCTCGGTGGAGATATTCAGGAACACAAAAGTGTTGTAGATTTCTATGAAGCTCCGAAGGTGAGCGTGCAGGTCTTCGCCATGCCTCCCTCCAAACTGCCCAGCAGCCTGGATCATCTGTGACATTATCGGCTTCATTTCAAACCTCGATCCATCTAACGCTAGCCTCATGATTCCTAGAGAGAAATCGTAGAGGTTGGGCGATGGCATAGTCCCAAATGGGTCTATTGCGTTCATTCGCCAGAAGGATGGGGTTGGCCATTATGTTGTTCGCATTTACGACCCTTGCTTTCGGTTGTTCCGCCATTCTTGGGGTTCTGTCTTGTTGTTGGCGATTGTCACTCAGTCTGCATCGAAATGTTCTCTCAATCTCCAGGTCATAATTTGCTAGAGATTGAGAGTTGCAAAGAAATCAAAAAAATTACCATTAGCACACTGATTTGTCGAAGTCCCCGACAACGGCACCAAAAACTTGATGCGTTATTTTATGAGGTTGAATTATGGATGAAATGCGATGATGAAAATGTGTTGAGCACTCAATTTTTCTCAGTGGAATGTGATAACTTGTAGAAATATAAGTTATTTGTACTGCCTTATCTAGATATTGCGGCCAAAAGAGATTAAATATGCGCCAATTGTATGGAAATTAGCTTAAAAATACAAAATTATGAATTATTGCAATTACACCCACTAACATCGTTAAGATGGAAGAAAAGGAGATTTCTACTCTGTTTTGCAGGAAACCAAGTCACCGCTTGCGATCAAGGCTCAAGAAGAATTGACCAACGCATCTCTATCACATTGCGCCCGTCAATTAACACTAAAATGACGATTAATGCAATGACGGCGCAATGCGACAGTCGATCTAGAGCTAACTTTCAACCGCATACGGTAATAAAAACAACAACGTATACAAACACTCGATCGAAAGATGCAGCTGAGCAACATAAAAGCGGAGGATTGTGACACATGTATAACTAACGGTTATGCTGATTCGATGGTCTGATTGCATAATAGAAGGAATAATATCCCTCCATCTTCGGAATTTCTGTAACAACAAGTGGGGACCACAAGGCCGGAGTCAAAGAACTTCACCTATAAATACCCCATGGACTTCACAGAAAAAGAGGTTACTCGATACGGGGCTAATTTCTGCTAGTATATTGAGAAAAAGGCTGAGCTGAGTGATAAACTGAAGAAATCCGGAAGGAAGAAGAGGCAAGGCCGAGAGGTGAGTCTCAGTGTTCATCTGCCAGATCCTCGCCGAGAAGCTTTCTACTCAGATCCCTGCTACCGGTTGAGCAAGCCTGAGAGGGAAGCTCATCCATCCGTCCAATCCATCCAATCCATCCAATCCGGTAAGCAGATCTTCATCCAAATCGGTGTCGAGATGTTGGTGCTATTTGTATCTGTTCTATCTCTTTTCATCATTGTAGTTCATCTTCTTTATCTCTGCATTCACACACCATGTATCAGACGCTAAATAGATATATTGAATGTCTTGATCGCTTTCATCACCACTTTTCTATCTATTTCCGTTCCTTCGTTCATCACTTTCTTCATGATGTGTTCTTAATCCCCTGGTAATTAATATGAATTTAACGAGTACTTAATCTGTGTTAAAGAGATAAATTGTGTTTAGCTAAGGCATGCTAGATGGCATCTTCACTTGTGAGAGCAGAAGTGAAGATGTTGTTTTGATCTATGGAGAGAAGGTCATAAGAATGCGTTAACTAGAGCGAGTAGTACTTCCAAAAAAGGAAGTAACCTTGCGTTCATTACGTTCGTCTCTATTTCACCACAGACATGTGGGAACGCGGCCGATCACTAAAAGGTGTACGCTAAGGGAAAATCTGAACCATACTTATCACTTCAACGTAATTAAGAACTTGCGATGGTTATATTAGTTATCTTTCTGTTCTATTTCATACATAAGACTTGTCGCCGCATTACATGATCTTTGTAGAATCTTCACAGCCAACCTTGACCTCAGTATCTTGTATCATGAAGCATGTATCTTGTACCATCTTAGCTTAGGTTTAGTGCACTTTATTTTATTATCGCATTATTACTACTTTCCTTTACTTTATCGCAATTTTTATATACTTGCACAAACTATACTTTTAAAGATTGGAAAACCTAGTCACATGTATCATAAACATAACACAATAACCTCAAACAGTCCCTGTGTTCAACCTCATATCACACCGAGAAACTTGCGATGGAATTATACATGGTTCCAACGTAAGGAAACTTGTGACAATGCACAGAATACTACTAGAACATCCATGACTAACGCATATCTAGAAGTAGTATTGCATGAATTGAGTCAAGTCAGGACATTATTGTATATCTATTGGCTTGAACCGTGCGTGCATCGTATAGCATAACTTTCAAAGTTACAGAATGCAAGTGTAAACCCCACTGAGTTTCCTAGTAAGTCCAGGGTCGAACTCAGGGACTTAGGAAAATAATATGTGGTGGTAATTTCTCAGAAGACTTTGCGGTAACCAAATAAATCAAGTAGTTGTTGGGAATGTTCTTTGCGGTAATAAAAATAAAAAATGCGGCGGAGATTTGAAAAGAGTTGATAAAACGAAAGATGCGGTGAGTATGCGGTGAACGGGTTGAGAAGGGTTTTAGCTAACACTTCCTAGAATGCGTTCATGCTATGCGATCATTTAACACACATACAATAGTAAACCATCTCTCGATACGAATGCTACGGCTTCTAATGCTAGAACGCATGCGATATATGCGATAAGTCTATAGGACCTACACATAAGCCTCTATTCTTATTTATGCAATGACAAAATGACACACACACAAATAAGGTGACCACATAATATCATACCTATCTCTAGGGTGCATGCGATGCAGGTTGGCAAATAGAGCTTATCTCTAAGTCCATATCTCTTGTTTATGCAGATCAAATCTTGCTCTCTCAAGTCTAGATTCTAACCTAGCTCTCTCAAGTCTTAGGTTCTTTCTTTAGACTCTCTCTCGAGTAGCTTTAAAGGGGTGTTGAGCACAGCATAAAACAAGATGATCGAATGCGATGAAAATCCTAGGTCATGTTAACTTAGTTGTTCTCAACCTATTCGATAAGTTTAGCTACTCATTCATGCTAAGAGAGTGAACAAATGTAGAATAAAAACTTCCATTGTTGAAGTACAAAATAACAATGCAAGAAGAGAATAAAGATTCGGGTAGCAATCTCTTGCTTCCCAGGCTTTTACACTGTCTTTTCTACTCTTGTTCAAAAGATAGTCTCGCTCTCGCGAGAGTCGGCCTGCTCTCTGGTTTTTACGCCTCTGGGTTCTCTCTCGAGTTTCCCTGAGCGATCTTTCGGCGTCTCGGCTCTTCTCTTGCTCTGCCTTAAAATAAAAAGAAAAACTATGGACAAGGCTAAACTATGAACTGGCTGAACTCTGAACTCGTGAACCCCTTTCTGAAGGATGCCTTCGGTATTTATAGAACTTCGAGGTGAATTTTTGTCTGACTGATACGCCGAATTTTTGTCACCGAAAAGCTTAGTGTACTTTGTTATCGTTAGCAGCTTGTCAACTTAATTCGGATTCGACCGTCATCAGCTTTCTGTCCCATCGTGATTAATTATGCCTTTCACCCAGATGCGCCCACCAAGTTGTGCCGACTCTATGCGGCAATCCTTCTTGAGCAGATGTTTGCGAACACAAATCACTGCAAAGTCTTGTGGTAATGCTGCACTCGACCGTTGATTTCTTGCGATCGCGCTTTTCACCTTACGTCACCGCATATTCTGCATAAAAATACACAAATAACCGTTTCTATGTGATGAACATATGCGACCGCAATGTTATAAACTTAATGCTTTTTGGACACAGTCTAACATATTTTATCAACGCAAGCCAACATTGTTTAAGAACTTAGCACTATAATAACGTGCATTTCTGCCCGTTATCACTATCATGCAAAGAAAATGGTTGCATGAGATGCAACTTATGCTTTGAATTATTGAGGTCAAAGTTTATGGGTTTTGTGTGAGCTACTTTGAAGGTGTAATGGAAAAACCCGAAAATTCATTTTTGTGATTTTCTATCTTTTCAACTTTTTCAAATTGATTTCAAAAATCAAATTGATTTATAAAATTGAAAATATTATTAATTTCATAATTAATTTTTCTAATAAAATTAATAAATAATTATTTAAATAATTTAAACAATTCTAATTAATTGAATATCAAATATTAAATTGATTTTACAGAAATCCACCTTCATATATTTAAATATTAATTCTCAAATTCCGTTTAATTCTTAAAATTAAATGTGTAATTATATCTCATATAATTACTAATTCCTTTATTTCTAGTTTAAACGTTTCAAACTTACTTATCACGCTACTCTAAAACTAATCCATTTACGAGCTAGTAGGGGGACCTCGCAGACCTATAGATCATGGACTCCAACGATCCAAGATTAATTGGCTAAACTCATTAGACCGAATTAACCCCCATTCGTTAACTATTGGGTCACTCCACTAAAGCCCATAGTTGAACTCCCCTCACTGTAGATATACTATGTCCACTCGATATAATCATAATTAGTCAGTTAACCCTTCACTAGTTGTTCGTAATAACGGCTAGGTCAAAAGTTGTTTAACCCTGAGATTACCTCTTGTTCCTTAAGTCCCACTAATCCTCTAATGAACAATTGATTTGTGATCCAATCAACAAACCAAGTCCCTTTTGGGCCAATGAGAGGGTAGGGCCCCTTGTTCAAGACCCAGAATCAGCACTTAAAGGAACAACCTCTCTACTATCCCTAAATGCAGGTAGGAGTGAATTTCTTCTTGCACCCTATGTCCCCAACTATCTACCCAGTCTTACCCCTGAAAATGGGAGTTTATTGAGCCGACATTGTTGAGCTAACCCTTACCTATGCAAATTTAAGGATAATCCCGAATAAACAGGAGTTCATAGTTAGCTAAGGATTATGGTCAAGTTACCTAGGTCACCGCTTTGAAATAGTCAGTCTTAAATAGTAAACAACGTTATAAAGTAAGAGTGACTGATTTCGTGGTCCGATCTTATACAAACCCTTTTGCACGGGACGCCCCACTTCTCATGTCATAACATGTACGAATTAGGATCACTTCATTTGTAGCGCTTTACAACTCGTTATAATAACTATAGAGTAGGCCGCATCCAATAGTGTTACCAGAATAAGGCACCCAACTTTATTCATATACTACAGATCATTTTGACTATTTACTTGAACCTAATCCACTTTTATGTCTCCACATAAAGTTCAAGTACTCATGTAATAGTCAAAGGTCTTTTAGGTTTATTGGATTTCTAATAAGCAATACATATATTCAATGACCACTTATTGAATTTTTAGAATAAGTTTTATAGTTTACAAACCACGAGTTTTAGGACATAAAACCCAATAGATGCAGGTGAGATAGATGTGGGCTCTTCCATTTTAAGAACCTAAAAATCATCAGGAAAAAGGAATTCATTGACCTGAACTAGGACATCCTCTACAACTCCTAATGGGTGTATAAAATACCTATCAACTAATTAAATTACAACTCCAGTTTCAGTTAGGTCATTTAATTTTAATTCTTGATAAATTGAATAAGGCATAACATTTATTGATGCACCTAGATCTAGCATGGCTCTATCAATTTTCTTTTTACCTATAATGCAAGGGAGAGAAAACATACATGGATCCTTTTGTTTTTCAGGAAAGTTTTTCTAAAGAATCGCCGACACAAATTGACTTACCACTATTCTCTCCTTTTTCTTGGTTTATCTCTTCCTCATGCAGACCTCCTTCAGGAATTTGGCATATTTAGGAATTTGCTTGACTACATCGAGGAGAGGAATATTTATCTCACCTCTTCAAAACAACACTAAAAGCTCCTTGTCATTGTCTACAGCTCGTTCCTTTGGCCTTGCAATCCTTTAAGGAAAATGTGCTTTAGGTACATACACATCTAAAGGAGGATAAGAGTGAGAAGATACTCCCTTTTTATTTTGTGGTGATAAGACGGTTGAATTTGAGGAAGAAATTCCTAGACTCTCCAATTCTGGCTTCTTTGACTCAGCAGGTGGCTCCAACTCCTTGCCACTCCTCAACATGATTACATTTACATTTTCTCTAGGTTTGATTCTGGTTGAGATGGGAGTTTGCCAGACTATCTCTCCAATTTACTCATCGAGGTGGTTAGGTTGGAGACTTGGGTCCCTAAAGCATCAATGACACTCTAAAATTTAAAATGATTATCAACAAGACTTTTAACCATATCTTCTAATGAAATACCTGAACCAGACAGAGCTCCATGACTAGGCTGAGCCTGCTCTTTTTGTTTTCTCCATTTGATGTTTGGGTGGTTTCTCCACCCAAGATTGTAAGTCTGACTGAATGGGTCATGCCTTCTATTTTGTCTATTATAATTGTAGCCTCCAATGACATTTACCTCAAGAATTGCTCCATGTGGAGCACTTGGGCAAACGTTAGCTGAATGGCCAATCACATGACATACTTGGCAAATAGTAGCGGGTTGTCTACCTTTGCCGAATGCTTTACAACAGAAACTAAGTCAGATATTTCTTTCTTAAGTTCACTTACCTCATTGGCGGATTTAACACTAACTGCAGCTCTAGTTCCAAATTTTTTAGAATTTACAGCCATGGTAGCTATTAGATTCATTGCTTCAATCAGGGTTTTATTAACTAAGGCCCCTCATGCAGCTGCATCAATGCTACTTTTGTTGGTCTGCAATAGTCTCTCATAAAAGTATTGGATTAAGAGTTGGTCTGAGATCTGATGATGAGGAAACTTGGCACAGGTCTTTTTAAATCGTTCCCAATACTAGTGAAGGGTCTCCTCATCGAACTGTATGATGCTGTAAATTTCCTTTTTGACACTAGTAGCTCGAGATGCTGGAAAGAACTTCTCTAAGAACTACCTCTGCAATTCTTCCCAGGACGTGATGCTCCCTGGTGGAAGAATGTAGAGCCACTCCTTAGCATCTCCCTTCAATGAAAAGGGGAATGCTCTCATATTTATCTGCTCCTAGGTCACCCCATTAGGTATCATCCCATCGCACACCATATAGAATTCCTTCAAATGCTTGTGTGGATCCTCACTCTGTAGACCAAAAAATCCAAGAAGTAAGTGAATTAAGCCAGATTTAAGCTCAAAGTTACCTATCGTCTCAGGATAGGCAATGCACAAGCGCTGCTGGGTGAAGTCAGGTGTTGCAAGCTCCTTGAGGGTCTTTTCTCATTCAGCCACCACTGAAAATCCTCAAGAGTGCTTTCTTCTCTTAATGTGTCTTCAACATGAATCTCTCTGTCAAGTGTAGCTTACTGTCTCCTTTCTCTTCTGATTCTTTACTCCTCCCTGGAAATCTCTGCAAAATACAGTTGTCTAGCACCTTTGGGAGTGTGGGTGATGCACCAAAAGAGAAAATTGATTACCAAGGATAAACACTAAAAGTTTCAAAAATCAAGGATTCCTTTGGCTCCCTAGCAATGGTGCCAATTTGGTCAGTCGGCGGATTCACCGTCGTCCGTGACCCATGCCTACGCAAATAAAATTTATACGCACCGAACTAACCCCTTATACTAAATAGTAGTACAAGTAGCAAGTCCAGGGTCGAACCACAGAGAGCCAAATATGGACTCCACAAAGACTAGAACTTGTAGGAAGTAACCAAAAAGGAGGGGGGGTTGTGAGAAAATCTGAAATAAATTGCTAGAGAACAAAAAGTGCGCAATGTAACATACAAAAATTTATCAATCGAACAAATACTTAGCTTGGGTAATTATAATTTAGTTCATTCCTCATCAATTTTATCACAGACTAATCAAAAGATGTGTGAGAATATTTGAATTTGAACTTAGTCTACTTGGTCAGAATCCTAACTGATAGTCCATAAAATCAAGTTAATTAACAGAAAAGCAAGAATCTTCAACCGATCAATCAATCAACAGCGATTAACATTCAAGGCAAAGCTAGGCCAATTAATTGATTTCCATTCTTTGACATTATTTGTGATATTCTTGATCTTTTATTTTGCGTTATTCATTGCGCTGCCATGATGACTAATATGCATATGCTTAGTAGCATTTCCCATACTGTGTATTTTCTTATTAACACTTAGTTAATTTGCGCCTATAGCACTATTTTACCTTTTATCCTTCAAAATTCTACTCAAACCTTCTTTTCAAAATTTTGTCTATTCTATCCAAACAACGCAATGAGAACCTTGCACATCTCTAAATTTGGGGGTGGGGAAGGTCTGAGCAGATGCGATCAAGTAAATGCGGTCAATAAGAAAAATGCATTCATTTCCATTAAAAAAAAATCACACAAAACTCCAATGTCAGCGCAAGGGAAATCCCAAAACAATCCCAACCTGATAGGAGTTAAGTTATGAAAGAAGCCTGCTCGTAGTTGGATGTTCACATGACACCCGTGGGAGCAAGTCAAAACGAAGGTGGGTTTCCAAGAACGATGCAATATGAAAAGAGAAAAATGAGAAACAGAAAAAAAAAATAAAAGAAACAAGAGATAACTCCTCTGAAATTCAAGAGTTAAAGTTGAGATTGGCACACAACCATAGTTGGATGTTCGCATGACACCCATAGGAACAAGCCAAAATGAAGGGTGTAACCATGATCATCAGTCTCTAAATAAATGACGCAAAATTTGACCACCGCATCCAGACACATCAAGTTGTTTTCACAAGAAGAGGTAAAAATTCCTTTTAAAACTAGAAAAGCATTTTTGAGTAGAAATTTGTTGTATAGAAGAATAAAGTAAAGCTTTGTTAGGAATTATCAAGCATAGAAAGATATTGCGCTGTTAAGTAATGTTGCCTAGGTGAAGCATTCGGAGCAACCAGTCAACGCAAAATTTAGGATAGGAATTGAGCAATATTGCCTTAGTAGAAGAAATGCTTGAGGACAAGCATATATCTAAATTTGGGGGTGTGATAACTTGTAGAAATACAAGTTATTTATACTATTTTACTTAGATATTGCGGCCAAAAGGAAGAAAAGTTGTTTCCATAGTATAGAAATTGGCTAAGAAATGTGAGAATTATAAATCGTCGTCAATACACCCACTGACACCATTGCGATGGTAGAAAAGAATGTTTCAGTTCTGTTTTGCAGGAAATCAAGTCACTACACGCGTTCATGGCTCAAAGATAAATGGAATAACGCATCTACGTCTCATTGCACCCGTCAATCAATAATGAAGAGACGATCAACGCAATGATGGTGCATGCGACAATCGATCAAGAGCTTTATGATCAACGCAACTTCAACCACATGCGATAATAAAAAAAACACCGCATGCAGGCAAACGATCGAAGATGTAAAGAGCAACGCAATTGCGGAGGATTCTAACGCGTGTACAGCTGACCGTTGTGCATTACTGATGGGATTGATTGTGTAACAGAAGGAATATTCACTCCACCATTTCAAGAACTGCCTTAACAATAAAGTGGGGACCACAATGTAAAGAGTCAAAGCTTTCCTATAAATAGCTTCTACAATTTCATTGAAGACATGCTTGAATACAGAGAAAAAGTGTATACACTGATTTGAGAGAGAGACTAGTTGAGCGACTAATCAGAGTAAATCCGGGAAGAATTAAGAGACAAGGCCGAGAGGTGAGTCTTCGGGCAAAGAATCCTTTCGATCCCTGCCGTTGAACTCTATATGAAGGTCACCTTTACTAGACGAGCAAGCCCGAGAGGGAAGGTCTTTTGTTCATCCATTCCACACACCAGCAAGCAAAACCACTGTCCAGATCTGTGTCAAGGCGTTGACACTCTTCTGTATTTGTTTCTATCTCTTTATCATCACTTGTATTCATCTCCTTAGTCTATCATTCACACCATGTATCAGACACTTAATCTTTGTATTGAATGTTATGATCATTTCCATTATCATTTATCTGTCTATTTCCGTTCATCCATAATTCATTTTCTCCATGACGTTTTTTTAATCCCATGGGTAATTATCAAGAATTAAGCAAGTAAATTAATTGGGTTAAGGAAATAATTAAGTTTAGTCAAGGCATGCTAGAAGACATCTTCTCCTGTGAGAGCAGAAGTGAAGATGCTATTCCGCCTATCGAGAGAGGGTTGGAAGAATGCATTAACTAAAGCAAGAAGTACTTCCAGAGATGGAAGCAACCTTGCGTTCACCACGTTCATTCCTGTTTCACCATAGAGATATGGGAACGCGGCCGATCACCGAGAGGTGTACGTCAAGGGAAAGTGGAACCTTAGTTACATCTTTAACGAAATTAACAAACTTGCGACGTTTGTACTAATTATTCTTTCTCCTTCTGATTCATCCATAAAGACTTGCCATAGCATACAACGATCCTTTGTATGAACTTCACAGTCAGTCTTGAACTCAGCATTATATATACCATGTATCTTGTATCTTGTATCACATTAGCTTAGGTTTATCTTCATCGCAATTTAGTTTATTAACGCAACTTTACTTTACCGCAAGTTTAAATTCATGTACAAACCCAATTCTTATTGATTGTAAAAACCGGTCGCATGTATCACAAAAGTAACACATTAACAAAAACAATCCATGTGTTCGACCTCGGATTACTCTGAGAAACTTACGTTGGAATTATACTTGGTTTCAGCGCAAGGAAACTTGTGACAATGCATTTCTCCATAGCATACTACAAGCATATGATTAACAACGCATATATTTAGAAGTAGTATCGCATAAAATGTGCATGAGCATTAACACAGCATAAGATTACATTTAGCGTTACAAGTTTATGGCAACATGAGCTTGTAGCACATCATCATGCATGCATAGCATACAATCAATTTCAAGTCATCAAGTTTATGGCGCCATTGCGGGGAACTGGTAACGATTAGTGTTGAGTACATTTGTGATATTTTGCAGGACAAATCTCTTTGTACTGGCTGTTTATCGCGGAAAGTAGTCTGATGGTTTAGGAGTACGGGAGTGATCCAGAAATTCTAAGCTGACCCAGAGATCAGGTATATTTTTCGCACAAGAGCACATCAGGGCCGACTTAAGCGGAGAAGAAATATGGCAGATAATAATGAGGCACCCGCAGGGAATCAAAAGGTGAATCGGCCAGCGAAAGATCCCGGTTTTCTTGCCGTTGACCGCAACATCCCAATAAGGAACTATGCGGCGCCGAATTTCTATAATTTCTCGCTCGGAATTTCAAGACCCATGGTTACGGAGAATGTAAGTTTTGAGATGAGACCAATTATGCTTCATATGATTTAGAATGTGGGACAATTAAGAGGTTTACAAGGAAAAGACCCGCATGCTCATTTGACTAGTTTTGTAGACATGTGTAGCGCATTCTCCATACCTGGTGTGTCTCTAGAAGGACTTAGATTATATCTCTTCCCATATACATTGTGGGATGAAGCAAAGAGGTGGGCTCAGTCGTTAGAGCCAGATGAGATTAACGCATGGGATCAGTTGGTTGAAAGGTTTATGAATAGATTCTTCCCTCCAGCCGTTAACGCAAGGAGACAGAGGGATGTGTTGAATTTCGAACAAAAGGGTTATGAAACTTTGAGCACTTCCTGGGTGCGATTCAGAAAATTAGTGAAGAGTTGTCCGCATATTGGGATTCCCGATTGCATTCTGATGGAGACTTTTTACAATGGCTTGGATCAACCAACACAAGCAGTTGCTGATGCCTCCGTAGCAGAAGGATTAATGGACAGGTCGTATACGGAAGCAAAGAGCATCTTAGATCGCATTTCATGAAATTCAAATGAATGGCTAGATACCGGGCTTAAGGAAAGAGGTTTGGAGCAAGAAAGAGCAAAAGGTGTCGTTGTACCAACTGATACAATGAACACCCTGGTAAACCAGATAACCATCCTCGCTTCTCCAGACTATGGCTAGTCGGCAAGGAAATCTCTCTCAAGGATCATCGCAAGTCAATGCGTTGACACACGTGGCCGCAATAAATTACGTTCAATGTGGAGAGGGACATTCAGCGGAAGTCTGCCCATGGAATCAGCAATCCGTATACTCTATCTACAATGAACCGTTCGGCAACACCTATAACTCTGGGTGGTGGAATCACCCAACTTTTAGTTGGGATGGGAATCACAACCAAGGGAGCCACAGTAATCATCAGAACAGTTATTAGGGGAATCGAGGCAACCCTCATGTCTTCGTTAATCAGGATCACAACTCAGGTAATTCTCAAAGTATACAACCCTATGACCAACCATTCTTTTCTGACACCTCTTGCAGTACCTCGTCTCTGGAAACGTTGTTGAAACATTATATCAAGAAGAGCGAGGCAATTAGGCAATCGTAAGCTTCCTCTCTTAGAGAGCTAGAGGAGCAGGTTGAACAGCTTGCGATTGAACTTAAGAATAAAACACCTGGTATGCTACCCAGTAGTTTGGGAGCATCGGGGCCACATGGTAAAGAACAATGTCAAGCAGTGACATTGAGAAGTGGTAATACAATAGTCCCCGTGCCATCTGTACCAGATTCAATAACAAGACCAGTAGATTTAACCACCGATGATGACCAGTCAACCATTAATGACAGAATCACCAGTTTTGAAGTAAATACATCTACAAGGGATGAATCTACTAAAACACATCAATATTTAACCACCGATGATGACCAGTCAACCATTAATGACTATTACAATGCAACCTCCAGCTACTAAAACACAGCAAGCACAGGACCTCAATGAATAGCCAACTGCACAGGAAGTACGGCAGGATCCTCCACCTTTCCCATCCAGGCTGAAGAAGAAAGATGATAGTAAGCAAGTTTAGAAGTTCCTGGACGTTCTCCGACAACTACACATCAACATTCCCTTAATAGAAGCTCTGGAACAGATGCCGAGCTATGTGAAATTCCTTAAGGATATACTTGCTAACAAAAGGAAGATCGGGGAAAATGAAACAGTTGCACTAACATATGAGTGCAGTGCACTGTTTCAAAACAACATCCCCACCAAAATGAAAGATCCCGGTAGTTTCACATTGCCCTGCTCAATAGGGGGAAAGAAGGTCGGAAATGTGCTGTTTGATTTGGGGGTGAGTATAAACTTAATGCCCTTGTCGAACTTCAAGAAGCTAAATATCGGCAATGCAAGACCAACCATAATTACATTGCAGTTAGCCGATAGATCAATAATGCATCCCAAGGGCAAGATAGAGGATATACTTGTGTAAGTAGATAAGTTCATCTTCCCTGCTGACTTTATCGTATTAGATTATGAAGCTAACAGAGAGGTGCCTATCATCTTGGGTCGCCCATTTCTTGCAACAGGGTGGGCACTGATCGATGTATAGAAAGGAGAACTTACCATCAGGGTTGACGATCAGCAAGTGAAGTTCAACGTTCTCAATGCGTTGAAATACCGAGTGATATGGAGAATTGTCAATATGCTGAGGAATTACAGGAAGAACCTTGGCACAAGCCCCTAGAAGAGTTGAAGGAAGAAGATTATGGAATCGACGCAATATGGGAGGAGAATTGTGTCGCAATTCAAATTGAATCAGATTTTGAAACGATCAAGTTATCTGAGTGAACAACGCAACGCACTAAGCCATCCTTAGAAGAACCACCCGTGCTAGAGTTGAAGCAGTTGCCTGTGCACCTCAAATATGCTTATTTAGGAGGCAATAACACGTTACCGGTTATTATATTGCCTCGCTGAGTAAAGAGAAGAAGGATGCACTTATTCAAATCCTGAAAAATAATGCAAAAGCTTTGGGATGGACCTTGGCGGATATTCGGGGGATCAGTCCTTCGTATTGTATGCACAAGATTCATCTTGAGGAAGGGAAAACGGGATCTATTGAGCGGCGACGTTGTTTGAACCCTACATGAGGGAGGTTGTAAAGAAAGAAATAGTGAAGTGGCTAGATGCAGGCGTCATTTACCCTATATCAGACAGCAGCTGGGTGAGCCCAGTGCAGTGTGTTCCAAAGAAAGGGGGAATGATAGTCGTCACCAACGATAAGAATGAATTAATTCTCACAAGGACAACTACGGGGTGGAGAATCTGTATGGATTACCCAAATTAAATCTGGCCTCTAAAAAGGACCAGTTGCTACTCCCGTTTATTGATCAAATGTTAGACCGACTTGTTGGGAACGAATTCTTCTGTTTTCTTGACGATTACTCAGGGTACAACCAAATTGCAATTGCGTCGAAAGATCAAGATAAGACAACCTTCACGTGCCCATTTGGCACATTCGCATTCCGTCGCATGCCGTTTGGACAATGCAATGCACCAAGTACTTTCCAACGATGTATGATGGCGATATTTTCAGATTTCTTGGAGGAGTCAGTCGAGGTATTTATGGATGATTTTTCAGTTTTCTGCAATAATTATGACTCTTGTTTATCTAATCTTGAGAAAGTCTTGAAGAGATGTGTGGAAACTAATCTTGTTCTGAACTAGGAGAAATGCCACTTTATGGTTGAAGAAGGAATTGTACGAGGTCACAAAATTTCGAAGGTAGGATTGGAAGTTGATCAAGCGAAAATTGACGCAATTTCCAAGCTACTACCACCAGTAAATGTGAAAACGCCTAGAAGTTTTCTGGGACATGTGGGGTTTTATCGAAGATTTATCTGCAACTTCTATCAGATCGCAAGGCCCCTAAGTGCGCTCCTTGAGGCTCACCGTGAATATGATTTTGATGATGCGTGCATTGAAGCATTCCACACATTGAAGAATGCGCTCATCACTGCACCCATTCTGATTGTGTCAAATTGGACGCAACCGTTTGCGTTGATGTGTGACGTGAGTGGATATGCAATGGGCACAGTCTTGAGTCAGCGCAAGGACAAGGTATTGCATCCTATCTATTACGCTAGCAAAACGTTGAATGATGCGCAGGAGAATTATACAACCACGGAAAAAGAAATGCTCGTGGTGGTATTTACACTGGAGAAATTTCGACAGTACTTAATCGGAACAAACGTTGTAGTGTATACTGATCATTCTGCGATCAAATATCTTATGACAAAGAAGGATGTGAAATCGAGACTGATACGGTGGGGTTACTCCTACAAGAATTTGACCTAGAAATTAAGGATCGAAAAGGCACCGAGAACCAAGTCGCTGATCATCTGTCAAGATTAGAAAATTGTGAGGTTCCAGAGAAAGAAAAAGATATTGAAGAAAAATTCCCTGATGAGTTTCTGATGTTGGTATGCGTTCATATTCCCTGGTATGCGGACATTGTAAACTTCATCGTTTGCGGCCAAATACCAGAAGACTACACATACCAACAGAAGAAGAAGCTGAGACATGATGTCAAGTTTTATCTATGGGACGTTCCCTTCTTGTATCGACTTGGACCTAATCACATTTTGCATTGATGCTTTCCTGAGCATGAAGTCAAGCACATTCTAGAGCTTTGTCATGAGTCCCCTTATGGAGGACATTTTGGGGGGCAGTGGACTGCCGCAAAAGTCCTACAGAGTGGCTATTTCTAGCCAACACTATTCAAGGACGCCCATGCCTATGCTGTGCAGGGCGATAGATGCCAGAGAATGGGAACATGTCTAGAAGAAAATGAAAAATGCCTTTAACGTCAATCTTGGACATTGAATTATTTGATGTATGGGGAATCGACTTTCATGGGCCCATTTCCGGCATTCAGAAGGTCATCACTACATCTTTGGCTGCTGTTGATTACGTATCGAAGTGGGTAGGGCCATCCGCATGTTCTAAGAATGATGCGCCACAGTGGCGAAGTTTCTTCAAGAAGCATATCTTTGCCCGATATGGAATGCCCCGGGCTTTAATCAGCGATGAAGGCTCAACATTCATCAACTGCATAATCACCAACCGTTTGACCAAAATTTAACATCAGCCATAGAGTTGCAACTGCTTATCACCCACAAACTAATTGGCAGGTAGAAATTTCTAACAGAGAGAATAAAACAATCTTGGAGAGAGGTAGTCAGTACCTCCAAGAAGGATTGGTCACCCAAGCTCGACGAAGCGTGTGGGCATATAGAACTGCCTTTTAAAAACTCCAATCGGATGTCCCAATGCTTTGGTCTTTGGAAAAGCTTGTCATCTGCCTCTCGAGTTGGAACACAAGGCAATGTGGGCATGCCAAGAAACTGAACTTCTGCTAGCAAGTGCGGGGAAAGTCTGGAAGTGCAATTGAACCAGCTGGTCGAGTGGCGAATGAATGCCTACGAAAATGCCAAGCTCTATAAGGAGAAAACCAAGAAATGGCATGATGACCGCATTAAACCAACCGGACATTTCGTCAAAGGTCAATAGGTATTATTGTTTAACGCGCGTTTGCGATTATTTCTAGAGAAGTTAAGTTCCTACTGGTATTGGACCATTCCGCATTCAAGACCATTCTTTCCCCATGGCACAGTGGAACTAACAACTGAAGATGGGAGCAACGCATTAAAGTCAATGGTCAACGGAATTATGCCCTACCTTGGGTGATGTGGATTGACGCATGGAACCATCGACTTAGGCAAGCAGATTTAACGCTTGCGGGGCATGCTATTGTCGGTAACTAATGAAAAACTTCTTTCAATCAGCATCCTTATATCTATGTTTTAATTGCTTCTTACAACTTTCATACTACTTCTTAAATTGCGTCATTTACTTGTTTATCAGAAATCTCTCTCT
>NC_052349.1:78109267-78181422 GCF_009727055.1 Benincasa hispida
AGTTAAGGGGTGTGTTGCGATGATACATGCGTTGTTGCCCGTCCTCTGCAAATATGCATTTGTGTTAATGGAAGCGTGGAGTTAATTTTTAATCGTGCACCCATCTGAATCAAATACAAAAGACAAATTCATTCATTGTTTTCTTTGTATTGAAGCTAATTCTTTAATTCTTTGTACATGAAAAAAAATCTATATTGCGTTATTTGTATTTCTTTGTATACTTAGTTAATTTTTAATACAACTGAGTACCAATTCTTTCACTTTGCCTTAGCCTCTTCTTTACCATCCTTTGTCATTATTTGCGATATTCTTAATATTTTATTTTGCATTATTCATTGCGCTGCCATGATGACTAATATCCATACACTTAGTAGCATTTCCCACACTTTGTATTTTCTGACTAACACTTAGTTAATTCATGGCTATAACACTATTTTACCTTTTATCCTTCAAAATTCTGCTCAAACCTTCTTTTCAAAATTTTGTCTAAATATTTGTCTATTCTATCCAAACAACGCAATGAGAACCTTGTACATCTCTAAATTTGGGGGTGGGCAAGGTCTAAGCAGATGTGATCAAGTAGATACGGTCATTAAAAAAAATGCATTCATTTCCATTGAAAAAAAAATCATACAAAACTCCAATGTCAGCGCAAAGGAAATCCCAAAACAATCCCAACCTGATAAGAGTTAAATTGTGAAAGGAGCCTGCTCGTAGTTGGATGTTGCATGACACCCGTGGGAGTAAGCCAAAACGAAGGTGGGTTTCCAAGAACGACGCAATATGAAAAGAGAAAAATGAAAAAATGAAAAAAATAATAAAAGAAACAAGAGACAACTCCTCTAAAATTCAAGAGTTAAAGTTGAGATTGGCACAGAACCGTAGTTGGATGTTCGCATGACACCCGTGGGAACAAGATAAAACGAAAGGGTGTAACCAAGATCAACAGTCTCTAAATAAATGACACAAAATTTGACCACCGCATCCAGACACATCAAGTTGTTTTCACAAGAAGAGGTAAGCATTCCTTTTAAAACTAGAAAAACATTTTTGAGTAGAAATTTGTGTATAAAAGAATAAAGTACGGGTTTATTAAGAATTATCAAGGATAAAAAGAAATTGCACTTTAAGTAATGTTGCCTATGTGGAGCATTCGAAGCAACCAATCGACGCAAAATTTAGGATAGGAATTGAGCAATATTGCCTTATTAGAAGATATGCTTGAGAACAAGCATATATCTAAATTTCGGTGTGTGATAACTTGTAGAAATACAAGTTATTTATACTGTTTTATTTAAATATTGCGGCCAAAAGGAAGAAAAGTTGCGTTGATAGTATAGAAATTAGCTAAGAAATGCGAGAATTATAAATCGTCGTCAATACACCCACTGACACCATTGCGATGGTAGAAAAGAATGTTTCAGTTCTGTTATGCAAGAAATCAAGTCACCACATGCATTCATGGCTCAAAAATAAACGGAATAATGCATCTACGACGCATTGAGCCCATCAATCAATAACGAAGAGATGATCAACGCAATGACGACGCATGCGACAATCGATCAAGAGCTTTGTGATCAACGCAACTTCAACCCCATGCGGTAATCAAAAACAACACCGCATGTGGGCAAACGATCGAAGATGTAAAGAGCAACACAATTGCAAAGGATTCTGTCGTGTGTACAGCTGACCGTTGTGCATTACTGACGAGATTGATTGCGTAACAGAAAGAATATTCACTCCACCATTTTAGGAATTGTCTTAACAATAAAGTGGGGACCACAATGCAAAGAGTCAAAGCTTCGCCTATAAATAGCTTTTGCAATTTCATTGAAGATATGTTTGAACATAAAGAAAGAGTGTATATACTGATCTGAGAGAGAGACTGGTTGAGCGACTAATCAGAGTAGATTCGGGAAGAATTAAGAGACAAGGTCAAGAGGTGAGTCTCCGAGCAAAGAATCCTTTCGATCCCCGCCGTTGAAGCTCTGTACGAAGGTCACCTCTACCAGACGAGCAAGCCTGGGAGGGAAGCTCTTTTGTTCATTCATTCCACACGTCGGCAAGCAAAACCACCATCTAGATCTGTGTCAAGACGTTGACACTCTTCTGTATTTGTTTCTATCTCTTTATCATCACTTGTATTCATCTCCTTAGTCTATCATTCACACCATGTATCAGACGTTTAATCTTAGTATTAAATGTTATGATCATTTCCATTATCATTTCTCTGTCTATATTCGTTCATCTATAATTCATTTTCTCCATGAAGTTTTCTTAATCCCATGGGTAATTAGCAAGAATTAAGCAAGTAAATTAATTGGGTTAAGGAAATAATTAAGTTCAGTCAATGCATGCTAGACGGCATCTTCACCTGTGAGAGTAGAAGTGAATATGCTATTTCGCCTATCGAGAAAGGGTTGGAAGAATGCATTAAATAAAGCGAGAAGTACTTCCAGAGATGGAAGCAACCTTGCGTTCACCATGTTCATTCTTGTTTCACCATAGAGATATGGGAACACGACCAATCACCGAGAGGTGTACGCCAAGGGAAAGTGGAACCTTAGTTACATCTTTAACGCAATTAACAAACTTGCGACGTTTGTACTAATTATTCTTTCTCCATCTGATTCATCCATAAAGACTTGTCATCGCATACCATGATCCTTTGTATAAACTTCACAGTCAGTCTCAAATTCAGCATCATATATACCATGTATCTTCTATCTTGTATCACATTAGCTTAGGTTTATCTTCATCACAATTTAGTTTATTAACGCAACTTTACTTTACCGCAACTTTAAATTCATGTACAAACCCAATTCTTATTAAATGTAAAAACTGGTCGCATGTATCACAAAAGTAACACATTAACGAAAACAATCCCAGTGTTCGACCTCGGATACTCTGAGAAACTTGTGTTGGAATTATACTTGGTTTCAGCACAAGGAAACTTGTGACAACGCATTACTCCATAGCATACTACAAGCATATGATTAACAACACAAATATTTAGAAGTTTTATTGCATAAAATGTGCATGAGCATTAACACAGCATAAGATTACATCATGCATGCACAACATACGATCAATTTCAAGTCATCACCAAGCTAAGTTCTTACCCTTTAGTCTCGAATCATTCTCGAATTCAATACATTTGGCAAAGGGGAAGAATTTTTATAGAATTTTGGTGTAAAAAGGGAACTAAACTAGGCTGGACAGAGCGACGACGTTCAAAAATTGGTGTACTCAGGGATGATCTAATCGGCTGACCCAAATTATTCTTTTATAAAACTTTCGCAACATTGCAACACTAGGAAGAGCATTGCAACACTGCAGCGTATAATGACTGAGCGTCAAGCAAGCGTTGCAATGTTGACCTGACGTTGCGTTATACGCATGCTGAGGCTGTGCGTCCGTCAAACCACGTAGAATAAAATTGGTTCAATAACCCTTACCTTTGAAGATCTAATTTTCACTAGAAAAACCCCCAATCTCCAATTGGGCACCACCGCGAAGGAGACCTTCGTATTCTCTGGGATTAGAATTCAGGAGTTTGTGGGCTCTGGCTATTTGGGTAAAGAGGAAAAAATGAGAGAGGAGAATGAAGGAGAGGAAGGGATCTTATAGAATTTTTTTATATTTCTCTTCATTGTCTCTTCACATTAGAGGAAGAAGAAGAAAAACTAACCACCCATTACCACATAATTGAAAGAAAGAGATGAGGGAGTTACAATTCCATCCCAAAATTAATTTTAAATAATAATAATTAATTCAATAATTTAATATATAAAATATATGATAACTACTTTAACATATAATATATATTAAACTATATATTTTATCAAATATAACATATAACCTATAGTTTCTATATTGTATCAAATACAATATAACCTATAGTTTCAATTCTCTCTCACAAGTGGCTTTTAATATAAATCCTATTAATATTAAATTTAAGTATATGAATCGAATTCATATAATTAATATTTGAATCACATTCAAATATTTATTTTCTCTTAAATAAACTTTATATAATGTATCAAATACATTATAGTAATTATATCATATATAATTAAAAATAAATTAAATATATCATATATAATTAATTCCCTCAATTAGTTTGAACAATTCAAATTAATCCAGAAACTGATTCTCATTAATTCTTGTCGAGTTACCGACGGGACCTCATGGATCTATAGCTTGAAGCTCCAATGGTATGCGAATAATTAATTAAACTCCTTTAATTAAATTAATTATTCACAATCCATTAACTGTCGGGCACTCCATTAAAGACCAACAGTTGCACTCTTCGAACTATAGATATATTTTCTGTATTGACTAGATATAACCAGTCAACAGTACATGACCCTTCACAAAATGATCGCAAGTACAGTTAGGCCGAAATTACCATTTTACCCCTACAGGTACATCTAACTTCTTAAGTACCACTGATCCCACTAATGAACAATAAATCATAGTTCAACTATGGTCGAACCCTTCTTTGGCCAAGAGAGGGTGTGGCGCCACATTGTTAAAGCCCTAGAATTAGCCTTTAAGGGAGCATTTTATCTACTTACTCCGACATTGGGGAACGAAGGAATTCCTTTTCGTGTAGTTGTGTTCCTAACTCCCCAATCAGACAAATCCCCAAAATGTTAGTCTTATTGAGTCAGCAATCTGACCACTCTCACCCATACAAATCAAAGGACCACCTTCATAGGCAGGAGTTCATAACTCACTCAAGATTCTGGTCATGTTACCTATGGTTATCCTGGTGAAATATAAGTTTCTACTATTAACGGCGTTATATAATGAGACTAAATATTTCATGGTCCAGTCTTATAGAAGCATCTTTGTATACAATATTCCTGCTCACATGTCTCCACATGAGTGATTAGGATCAGATCATTTGTAGCACTTTACAACAATTGTAACATCTATAAAGCGGGTCATACTCGTAGTGTCACCAAGATAAGGTATCTAGCCTTATCCATCTACTACAAACCATTTAGGTTATCACTTAAACATGATCCTATTGGGAATAGTGTCCTAAATCTCCTTGTAAACTCGTAGTTTGTAATTTTGTGAAAACATATTGTTGTTAACAAAATAAGTGTTATTTTATAAACATATACTCAATCCAATAAACTAAGATCCAAGGTTATTTCATATAATTTAAACAAGTATGTAGAGACATACAGGTGGATCTTGTTTAAATAATAACCTAAACGATCTGTAGTAGATGGATAAGACTGGGTACCTTATACTGGTGACACTACGGATACAACCCATTTTGTAGGTGTTACAAGTGTTGTAAACTGCTACAAATGATCTGATCTGGATTATTCATGTGGAGACATGTGAGCGGGGGTATCCTATACAAAGAGTTTGTATAAGACCAGACCACAAAATGATTAGTCTTTTTATATAACATCGTTAATAATAGAGACTTACATTTAGGATGACCATAGGTGACATGACCTGAATCCTGAGTGAGTTGTGAACTCCTGCTCATGAAGGCGGTCATTTGATTTGTATGGGTGAGAGTGGCCAGATTGCCAACTCAACAAGCTTACCATTTTGGGGATTTGTCTGACTAGGGAGCTGGGAACACAGCTACACGATATGGCATTCACTTCTTCCCTAATGTAGGGACAAGTAGATAAACTGCTCCTCTAAGAGCTGATTCCGGGTCTTGAACATAATGGCTGCACCCTCTCCTGGCCCGGGAGGGGCATGGTCATAGTTAGACTATGACTTATTATTCATTAGAGGAATCGGTGGTACTTAAGGAGTTAAATGTAACTATAGGGGCAAAACGGTATTTTTTGCCCTAGTTGTACTTACGAGCAATTTATAAAGGGTCATCGCACTATTGATTGGTTATATCCAATGGACACAAAAATTTATCTGTAATGTAAAGAGTGCAGTTGTTGGTCTTTAGTGGAGTGACCGGTAGTTAACGGATGTTGGTAATTTAATTAAAGAGTTTAATTAATTATCTAAGTATCGTTGGAGCTTCAATCTACAGGTCCATAAGGTCCTCTCTATAGTTCAATAGGGATTTAATTAAGAATTAATTTTTGATTAATTTGAAGTGTTCAAATTAATTGAGGGAATTAATTAGATATGATATAATTAATTAAATTGATTATATATGTAATGTAATTAATATAATGTATTTGAAACATTATAATATGAGAGGAATTTGAATATGATTCAAATACTAATTATATGAATAAGATTCATGTAAATAAATTTAATATAAATATGATTTATATTGAGAGGAATTAAATATTTGGATATGATCCAAATATCAATTATATGGATGAGATTCATCTAAGTGAATTTAATATAAATGTGATTTATATTAAATGTCATGTATTGTTGAGAGAAAATAAAATCTATGAGTTATGTTGTATTTGATACAATATAAAACTATAGGCTATATGTTATATTTGATATAACATATAGTGTACATATATAATAAATTAGTTATTATATATATTTTTTATTATTAATTTAATTGAAATTAATTAAAGGGAAGGAATTACAATTCCCTCCCCCCATTCTCTCAGTTGTTTTACGTGGGATGATAATGAGTTGGTTGGAGATTTTATCTTCTTCCTCGATTTTGTCTGAGAGAAGAGTTCTCTCTGAAAAACTAACACAAAAGAGAAAAGTTCGCTGGAAAAATTTTCCTCTCCTTCCCTCTTCCAAGGATTAAAGCAAAGCCCACAACTCTTGCTTGAATCCTTTATCCTAAGAGAATATAGAAGGTTCTCAAGTGGTGGTGTCGCTTATGAAGAAGGAGACTCGCATGGAGAAGGTGATCCGTTCGTGTTTTGTTCGAGGGAGTTCTTGAAGAAGAGGTTCTTCAAAAGTAAGGGTTTCTGAAACCCTAAGTATATTTTTTAAAGCATACTATAATTTGTGTAAATGGATATCTTGATCTTGTTTTACTTTAAAACTTATATCCAATGAAAAATGGAATTTGGGTCATTCTTTCTTCCGCTCAAAGGATCTTTTTTGAAAAATTCCTTCAATTGGTATTAGAGCCAGGTTGTAGGCTGTTTGATCCCAAACTCCATTCTTTTCTATTGAATCATTTTTACAGTGATGGTGGGTTTTATATATTCTGCATTCTGGTTCATGCAATGAATGTTGATGAATGTGGTTTTGTTGATGGATGTTTCGAGATAGGATACTCTGTTTTAAGGATATTATTTTGTTTTACAAATTTGGTTTGTAAAGGCCTCTGCGTTTTTTGGCATTAATCTTGCAGAGTCTGTAATTCGTAAGTTTGAGTCGCTCGTGCTATTCTTGGGGAGCTTCAAAGAAGAGTTGTAGAGCACTGTTTCGGTGAAGAAGAAGAAACAGTTCTACAAGATCGTGTAGCTATAGCTACACGATTGTGCAACTGTTGCTAAACGTTCTTATAGCTTTTGCTACATGATCGTGTAGCATTTGCCACAAGATCATGTAGACTTTGCTACACGATCATGTAGCATTTTCTACAAGATCACGCATCCATTTTGCTACATGATCACTGTAAAGAGTTTACTGACGGTCAGTTCGATTCGTGCAGTTCGATTCGAGCGGTTCAAGGACTGGTTCACCTGTTTCGAACTAGAGGACTCTTGCTTATGTAATAGTTATCCTTTTGAATTTCCCTTTAGGTGTCCTATCCTGGTCCATTAAAACCCACCATAGGTTATGCATTTAGTTTCATGCATCATTTATATTATAAATGCTATAATATATGTATATGCATGATTTAGTTTTATAGCATATTTATTCATCATATAATATAAGTGTTATACTATATGCTTGCATGCATAAATAACATAGCCATGTATCATTTATATTATAATCATTATAATATATAGTTTGAATGTATGCATGTGATGTATCTTATTTAATTTCATTACTTTGATATATATAAGTGTTATGTATATGTAGTAATGAAATGAACATTGCATGATGCATGACATTACTTTAGGTAATCTTATAAACGTTATAATTTTATAAAGTATGTCAATCAATGCAATGTAGATTTTAATTTGTTTCATTTACTTTATAAGAGTTATAAATAAATGAAATTAGAAATTAAAATCAATAACTAAGAATGGCATGCAAACTTAGGTGAAATCATTTTTTAAAATATGGTTCACATAAACCTAAGTTCACAAATTTCTAATGAGATTAGAAATTAGATTGATCTTTTTTAATTGATTTAATAGGATTAAATTGATTCGAATAAAATATTAAATTTGTAGCAAATATATCTATAAGGGACCTTTTGTCTAAGGTGGGTTCTCTTTAGGCTGGGGTACTTAAGATGACGGAAACGGAACACCCTTACCTAGAAAGGTGAATTAGATAGATTTACTACAAGCATGCAATTGTTGATTAACATTTATTAAAGTGTTTAACGAATATTAATCAAAATTTTTTTGTTTAATGAATATTAATCAAAATTGTTTAACTTTCAAAGTAAGTGTTACTTTTAGGAAAACTTAAACAATTACTTAGTAAAAATAATTAGTCGTATTTTTTTCTAAGTAAATTAAACCCTAGGTTGTTAAAATACTCAGTGGAAGGAAAAGATGTATATGATACGATAATTTTTCTACTCACGTTTCTCCCTTAATTTCACACCCTTACTTGGCCTTGAGGCACCCTGGGAGCGTCCCCCATCGAATGGTGTTTGCATGGGTCAATATCAAGATGAATGGAGAGAGTATTTATAGTAAATGGGAGAGGGATGTGTGTCAACATGTCCTACGGTCTCTTTCATTGGTTTGCACCGTGATACCTTTTTGCACGGCCTCGAGGTGCCCTGGGAGTGTCCCCTTTTGGATGGTTTGTGCAGTAGGTCAATATCAAGGCAAACTCCAGAAATGGATGGGATCGCTTTAGTTTTTGCCCCAATCGGGTTTTCCCTTCGATTGGCTCATTGGGGTGGAACTTTAGGATCTAAAATAAAAGGTCACAATTACAAGAAATTTTTAAGCAAGTTAATGATTTCTTGGCCGAATAAATGATGACTAATCGTTATAGGAATAAGAGTTATTCTGGTGTAATAATTGGTTGAGAGTGTCTCAATTCAGTGAAGGGACAACTGACTACCCTTCGGTGGCTTTGGTCCTAAATCACTAAAGCGTCATTGCAAAATTAGATGTTAAATGGGGTTCATTTAGATTTTGCTAAAACTGATTGAATTTTTTAAAAGTTATGCTAAAATCTAATGTAGATCAATATGTTTATTTTTCAACAAATATGTCAAATAGCGATTTTCCGTTAATTTCCTTTTCTGGTTTGACCGATTTCAATTACACAACATGGAAAGAATCCATTAAAATGTTTCTCGTGGTAAACGACCTCAAAATTGTCATGATTGAGGACTGTCCTCAAGTCTCAAACCCCTGATGCACCATAAAATGTTCATAATGCATATAAGGTATGGATGAAGGCTAATTCGAACGCTCGAGTTCACATTTTGGCAAGCATACCTGATGTGTTGATTAAAAGGTTTGAGAACATGGTCATTGCACATGAGATCATCTCCAGTCCATATCGAGCAAAACGGGATTGATGACAATGATACTAGTAGTGTCAGTTCCCAAGATAATCTCCAGTCCATATTGAATATCAAGGGACTAACAGAGAAAACAATCATTGCCAACTCTGATGAAGTTCATCGACGAGGATTGTCCTTTGGAATGAAACTTGGAGTTTATGATTTGCGTTCTGGAACTGATCCCACTATTCTCCAGAAAATGAGAACTCCAAAGAAAATAAATCTGATTTATTTGTCTTGGAGACATGCTTAGTAGAGAATGATGATTCTGCCTGGATAGTTGATTCATGAGCCACTAACCATGTGTGTTTTTCCTTTCAAGGATTTAATTCCTGGAAACAATTGGAAGTTGAAGAGATGACTCTTAGAGTCAGTACTAGTGAGGCCATTTTAGCTGTTACTATAGGTAGACTTAACTTATTTTTGGACAAGAAACGATATATGTTATTAAATGACGTATATGTAGTTCCTCATATCAAAAGGAACCTAATTTCTATTTCCTATCTAATTGAACAAAAATATTCCATATCCTTCTCTGAAAATAAAGTGCTTATTTTTAAGAATGGAATAGAGTTAGGTTTTGGTTCGATGGAAAATAACTTATATGTACTAAGGCCGTTAGTCATAAAAGTTGTGCTCAATACTGAAATGTCCAAAATAGCAACAACTGTAAAAAGACCAAGAATTTCACCTAAAGAAAATTCCCATGTTTGGCATCTAAGGTTAGGTCACATCAATCTCAATATGATTGAGCGGTTGGTGAAAAGTTGATTTCTAAATGGTTTAGAAGAAAACTCGTTACCACAATGTGAGTCATGCCTTGAAGGCAAAATGATCAAATGACCTTTTACTAGAAAAGGTTATAGAGCCAAAGAAACCTTGGATCTTATACATTCAGACCTCTGTGGTCCGATGAAAGTAAGAGCACGAGGTGGGTATGAATATTTCATCTCTTTCATAGATGATTATTCTAGATTTGGGTATCTGTACCTAATGCAACAAAAGTCTGAATCTCTTGAAAAGTTCAAGGAGTACAAGACTGAAGTTGAAAACTTGTTAGGTAAAAAGATAAAAACACTACGATCTGATCATGGTGGAGAGTATATAGACTTAAGATTGCAAAACTATATGATAGAATATGGAATCACGTCCTAGCTCTCAGCCTCAGGTACAGCTCAACAGAACGACGTATCAGAAAGGAGAAACAGAACCCTATTGGACATAGTTCGGTCTATAATGAGTTATGCTCATCTTCCTGACTCATTTTGGGTATATGCAGTAGAGACTGCAATTTATATTTTGAACAACATTCCCTCAAAGAGTGTTTCTGAAACACCTTTTGAATTATGGAGAGGTCATAAAGGTAGTTACGCCACTTCGGAATTTGGGGATGTCAAGCCCATGTGTTAATGGAAAACCCCAAAAAGTTGGAACCACATTCAAAAGTGTGCCTATTTCTAGGTTACCCCAGGGAAACGAAAGTGGATACTTCTTGATCTAAGTGAGAATAGAGTGTTTGTACTGAAAAACGCTACCTTTTTGGAAGAAGACCACATGATGGATCATAAACCACGAAGTAAAATCGTTTTAAGTGGGATTTCTAATGAGTCTACTGAGACTTCAACAAGAGTTGTTAAACAGGCTGATAGATCAATAAGGGTTGTTCATGTCAATTTATCTAGTTATCCATCTCAAGAGTTGAGATTGTCTCGACGTAGTGGAGGGTTGTGAACCCACCTGTACGTTACACGGGTTTAACAAAAGCCCAAAACATCATAACTGATGATGGTGTTGAGGATTCATTGTCTTATAAACAAGCAATGGAAGATGTTGACAAGGATGAATGGATTAAAGCCATGAATCAAGAAATGGAGTCCATGTACTTCAATTCTGTCTGGGAGCTTGTAGATCAACTTGATGGGGTAAAATCTATAGGTTGTAAATAGATCTACAAGAGAAAAAGAGGTGTAGATGGAAAGGTACAGACCTTTAAAGCTAGACTTGTGGTAAAGAGTTATACCCAGGTTGAGGGAGTGGACTATGAAGAAACTTTCTCACTTGTTGTCATGTTAAAGTCTATCAGGATTCTCTTGTCCATAGCCACATATTATGATTATGAAATGTGGCAAATGGACATTAAGACTGCCTTTTTGAACGGTAATCTTGAAGAGACTATCTACATGAATCAACCAGAAGGATTCATTGAACAAGATCAAGAGCAAAAGGTTTACAAGCTTAATCAGTCCATTTATGGACTGAAACAAGCATCTCGATCTTGGAATATAAGATTTTATATTGCAATCAAATCTTATGGTTTTGATTAGAATGTTGTTGAGTCTTGTGTTTATAAGAAAATCATCAACAGCTTAGTAGCTTTCCTCGTGTTGTATGTGGATGATATCCTACTCATTGAGAATGATATAGGTTTTATGATTGATGTAAAGAAATGGCTAGCCGTCTAATTTCAAATGAAAGATTTGGGAGAGGTGTAGTTTGTTCTAGGGATCCAGATTATAAGGGATCGTAAGAACAAAAGGTTGGTCTTGTCTCAAGCATCATATATTGACAAGATACTTGTCAAATATTTGATGCACAATTCCAAGAAAGGTTTATTACCTTTCAGGCATGGAATTATATTGTCTAAGGAATAGTGTTCTAAGACTCCTCGAGAGGTTGAGGAAATGAGACGAATTCCCTATGCATCGGCTGTTAGCAGCCTTATGTATGCAATATTATGTACTAAACCCGACATTTGCTATGCAGTAGGGATCGTTAGTTGATATCAGTCCAATCTAGGATTAGATCACTAGAGAACAGTCAAAACAATCCTCAAGTATCTTCGGAGAATAAGGGACTATATGCTCATGTATGGAGATAAGGATTTTATCCTTACAGGATACATAGACTCTGACTTTAAGACTGATCGGGATTCTCGGCAATCCACATTAGGGTCAGTGTTTACTCTGAATGGAGAAGCTATATTATGGCAAAGCATCAAACAAGGATGCATCGTAGACTCCACTAGGGAAGCTGAATACGTAGCTGTTTGTGAAGCTACTAAGGAGGCTATTTGGCTTAAGAAGTTTCTTACTGATTTGGAAGTTGTTCCAAATATGTCTTTGCTTCTCACACTTTATTGTGATAACAGTGGTGCTGTGGCAAATTCTAAGGAACCTAGGAGTCACCGAAGAAGCAAGCACATAGAACGAAAATATCATTTGATTCGAGATATTGTGCATCGAGGTGATGTGATTATCATGAATATTTCTTCGGAGCACAACTTTGTTGATCCGTTTACAAAGGCTCACATGGCTAAAGTGTTCCAAGGTCATCTAGAAAGTCTAGGTCTACAGGATATGCAGCATGTTGTCTAGGGCAAGTGAGAAATGTTACTGGAGTATAATGTATGCCTTAGTTTATTGTGATTTTGTACTTTATTTGTATTGTACATTAGTCTCTCTAAGCTTTAGGACAAGTGGGAGATTTTTAGGAATGGTGTCCTAAAACTCCTTGTAATCTTGTAGTTTGTAAACTTTGTATAAACATATTGTTGTTAATAAAGTAAGTGTTATTTTATAAGCATATACTCAATCACCTAAACTAAGATCTGAAGTTATTTCATGTAATTTAAACAAGTATGTAGAGACATACAAGTGGATCATGTTTAAATAATAACCTAAACAGTCTGTAGTAGATGGATAAGGCTAGGTACTTTATCTTGGTGATACTACGGATACAGCCCGCTTTGTAGGTGTTACAATTGTAGTAAAGTGCTACAAATGATCTGATCCTGATCATTCATGTAGAGACATGTGCGCGGGGGTATCCTATACAAAGAGTTTGTATAAGACCGGACCATAAAATGATTAGTCTTTTTATATAATACCGTTAATAATAGAGACTTACATTTCACCAAGATGATCATAGGTGACATGAACTGAATTCTAAGTGAGTTGTGAATTTCTGCTCATGAAGGCGATCCTTTGATTTGTATGGGTGAGAGTGGCCAGATTGCTAACTCAACAAGCCTACCATTTTGGAGATTCATCTGACTGGAGAGCTGGGAACATAGCTACACGGATGGAATTCACTCCTTCCCCGATGCAGAGGCAAATAGATAAATTACTCCCTTAAAGGCTGATTCCGAGTCTTGAACATAGTGGCCACACCCTCTCCTTGCCCGAGAGCGACTTGGTCATAGTTGGACTATGACTTATTGTTCATTAGAGGAATAACTGGTACTTAAGAAGTTAGATGTAACTACAGGGGAAAAACGGTATTTTTTTGGCCTAGTTGTACTTCCGAGCAATTTTGTGAAGGGTCATCGCACTGTTGATTGGTTATATCCAATGGACACAAAAATTTATCTGTAGTGCAAAGAGTGCAGTTGTCGGTCTTTAGTGGAGTGATCGGCAGTTAACAGATGTTGATAATTTAATTAAAGAGTTTAATTAATTATCTGAGTATCGTTGGAGCTTCAATCTACAAGTTCATAAGGTTTTCTCTGTAGCTGAACAAAGATTTAATTAAGAATTAATTTTGGATTAATTTGAAGTATTCAAATTAATTGAGGGAATTAATTATATATGATATAATTAATTAAATTGATTATATATGTGATGTAATTAAAATAATGTATTTGATACATTATAATATGAGAGGAATTTGAATATGATTCAAATACTAATTATATGAATGAGATTCATGTAATTAAATTTAATATAAATATGATTTATATTGAGAGGAATTAAATATTTGGATATGATCCAAATATCAATTATATGGATGAGATTCATATAAGTAAATTTAATATAAATGTGATTTATATTAAATGTCATATATTGTTGAGAGAAAATAAAATCTATGGGCTATGTTGTATTTGATACGATATAAAACTATAGGTTATATTTGATATAACATAGAGTGTATATATATAATAAAGTGGTTATTATATATAATATTATATTTTTAGTTGAAATTAATTAAAGGGAAGGGGTTATAACTCCCTTCCCCCATTTTCTCGGTTGTTTTACGTGAGATGATAATTAGTTGGTTGGAGATTTTATTTTCATCCTCAATTTTCTTTGAGAGAAGAGTTCTCTCTGAAAAACTAACACAGGAGAGAAAAGTTCTCTAAAAAAATTTTGCTCTCCTCCTCTCCATCTCCTCTTCTAATTCAAGCAAAACTCACAACTCTTGCTTGAATCCTTTATCATAAGAGAATACAGAGGGTTCTCAAGTGGTGGTGCCTCTTTCGAAGAAGGAGATTTGCACAGAGAATGTGATTCATTCGTGTTTTGTTCAAGGGAGTTCTGAAGAATGGGTTCTTCAAAAGTAAGGGTTTCTGAAACACTAAGTATGTTTTTTAAAGCGTGTTATAATTTGTGTAAACGCATATCTTATTCTTGTTTTACTGTAAAACTTATATTCAATGAAAAATGGAATTTAGGTCGTTTTTGCTTCCACTTAAAGGATCTTTTTCGAAAATTTCCTTCAGATCCACTCGTATGTCTCTACATACATGTTTAAGCTACAAAATAACCTTGGATCTTAGTTTATTGGTTTGTGGTTAATGCAACTAAAATTGAAATAAAACATCATATATTTTATTAAATAAATAAGATGTTTGTACATTACAATTACAAACTATAGGACCCTACAAGATTTAGAGCATCAACCCCAACACTAACACTGATGTCGATCCTTTATCGTTGACCTTTGTCGTTTCTCGTTCACCGATTGTCGCTGAACACCGTCGCCGTCTCTGTATTTTAGGGTTAAGAGTAAAAACGGGTAGTTCAGTCGCACGCAACCGAAGATCTGCAATTTCTCCCTCATAAATTGATGACGAAAATTAGTGCGAACGCAATTATGCGATGCATGTCTTAGGTTATGCATTTATACTCATGCGTCGGTGGTCATGCGTTGGAATGAAATGTATGCGTTGATCTCATCTGCAATGACCATGCATTCCTGTCACAAGTTTTCTTATACTCACGCCAAGTATAACGCGAACACAAGTTTCTCGGGTGATCTGAGGTCGAACTCAAAGACTTGTAGCTAAATGTATGTGGTGATGTGTTTGCGAAAGATTAATAAAAGAATGATGGGGGTTATAAGCTATAAAATACTCCGACTACTAACTAACAGACAAACAGTGGGAATATGAATGAGAGGTAAAGACACGACAAATGTTGACGCGTAGTAAAATGCATGGAAAAATAGATAAAATGTGAGAATGTCTTCACTACAACACTGAGCTTGACCACAAGGGCAACCCCAGCCAGTGCAAAGTTATGCGATCATGCTACACACACTTGTGCCTAATTCTAGGACGCATGCGATGTATATGCGATAGTGCCGAGAAGCCTATTTCTAGGCCTCCATAACCCGCTCACGTGCTCTCACACATAAACGTGATGACCACATACCACCGTATCCTACTTTTGGACGCATGCAATATCCTATCCATAGGGTGCATACGCTGTGTAATAGCAAACATAGCTTATCTCTAAGTTCTCCATTCTTGCTTATGCAATCCAATCCGCTCTCTCGAGTCTTAGATTTTAGTTTTAGACTACTTTCCCAAGTATGCCTAAATGATGAATGACACGCTTATAAGACAAGGTAATCGCAGAAACCTGGCTGACGTAAGATTATTCCTATCTCTAGTGAACACTTGCTTACATTGCTTAATGCGACCAACCACTTACCCTCCCAGGCAGTTAGTTGTTGCTGATTTTACTCATAGATAAGCATTGCGTCCGCTTATAGACAAGCGTTGCTATAGCTTCACACTAAGCAAATAAGGTTTTCTCACAACACTCGCGCAACGCACACCTCCCAATGGTTTGCTACATGCTTCATATTCCTATGCCGCATGATTAAGTATGCGATACTTTAACAATCTTACCCAATGATGCAATGAAAGTTAAGGATAAATGAAGATGAAGATGGAGATGGAATTGAAGGAAATATAGAAATGCATTAATCACAAAATGTATTAATTCCTTAAGCCAAAATGTAATACAATAGAATATAAGGAAAGAAGAGAAATGGAAAAGCTAGGAAGCAGTGTCTTGCTTCCAGCAAATGTATGTCAAGACTGCCGGTAGTGCCATAGAAGGACGGTGGAGTAGACTCTCTCGAGCATTGACTCCGGCGAAGGCTCCGGTCGTCACTCGGAATGGATGAAGGAGAAGAAGAACTCTCAAACTTTCTTCTCATGCTTTCTTCTGGATCACAAGGATCCACCCGAAGGTAGAAACTTGGATGATTTGAAATTCTGCTCAGCGGCCTCTATTTATAGAGCTTGATTTCCGATAGCATTAATGGACCTGCTCTGATTCTGACATTCACGACGTGATGGTCCTTTTCTGAATCTCTGCTGCTGACGTCGTGGTAGGTGAAATGTCAACATCATCTTTTGATACTCCCGAGGTATATTTTCATGCTTCTATTCCACCAACCTTGCGTTCATCCCTCTATTATGGTTATCATCATGTAGCCGCAATTGAGGGTCGGAGAAGATTTTGGGTAATTGATGAGGGATTTTTTTAGGTATTTTGAACACCCATGAAAGTTTCGTTTCAATTTGCTAATACCCATGGAATTTTGGATTGTAGGTTGGGCAATTGGAGCTTTACGAACTGCTATCCAACAAGAATTGTGGTCCTTTGGGTGAATTGTTGGTGAGTTATTTTGGTTTTTGAATAATTTGTGAGTACCTATTTGTTTTGACGTGAATACTTGTGTTTATTGAACTCGGATTTGGGTCTTGATCGCTAACTTGGGATTTGTGACTTAGGTTCGTGTTGATTTGAAAAGTTGCAGTGGTTAAATTTAACCACACTTTAGGTAAGATCATTTGGGTTGTTTAGAATTATTTTCGCATTGTTTGGTTAAATTGTGGTTCGAATTAAGCCCTAAATGCTAATTTTCAAAACGGGTTTATAATTTTAGGGTTTGACTCAAGATCTCCTTAAGAAAAAGAGGATATAAGCTTGTTTGGATAACTATTTGCACTTAATTTAGGTAAGTGTCTTACTATTGGTTTACCTTTCGAACTAGTCGTCCCAACCATATGATGATGAAAAGACTATTTTATATAATGTTATGGACTATTTTGACTGCAATTTTATGATATGATTATCGATATGTTCTGGTAATTTTTCATTAGTTAAGCAAATGTGATTAATATAAAGGAATATATATGTGGACTGATGCATACTAAGTATCTATGGTGACTGTAAGCCTTTTTGTCTAGGCAGGTGTACACTTTACAACTTTTTGTGTGTTCCTTTGGGATTCACACCCATGACTATTTATGTGCACATTTATGACTATTTATATACCTTTGGGTACATACCTATGACTGATATGTACTCCCTCAAGACCACACCTACAACTGATATATGTACCTTCGGAATACACCTATAATTGTTCATGTTCCTTCGGGTTACACGTTTTGACTCTAATATGTTCATTTGGGATCACATTTATGATTAATATGTGACCCCTTCAGGATGACCATGACTAATATACTATGGTTGTATATCAATGCCTTGATAGAATGGTCAACATGTTACCTAAAGTACTTTATAGTGGATCACTTACTGAGTATTTCATACTTACCCTTTCTTTATGTTTTAGGGTAATGATAGAAACAGATCAGCGAGTGAGAGATGAGACCCGTGAAAGAGCCACATGAGGACAGGAAAAATCGTTTCTGCTCAGTCTAGGTTTTTTTTAAGCTATTTGGATGTTTTGGACTAGATCTTAATATTGGTAAGAAAATATTATTTCATTGTTTTGATTGATTTCTTTGTAAATAATTTTAGGGGACCCCGAATAAATGTTTTGTTTATTGTTTATTTTTTTATAAATAAATTAATTTGAGATTGTCATCCCTATTTTAATAAATTTTGTTTCAATGGTCAAAATGTTTTGGATGTGAATGTGTTCTTATGAAGTAACAACCCTTATAAGAGATCTCAAAATGTCAGGTCATTACATTTTGGGTATAGTTTCTATTTGGTCCCTAGATTTTCAAAGGATACACATTTGATCATTAAGTTTTAAGTTTTGTTTTAACTTAGTCCCTAAGTTTTAAAATGTTATAATTTTACCCGTGATATTTGAATTTCGTTTCAATTTGATCCCTGGGTTTGAAGGTTGTACATTTTAATCTCAATTTTTCATTAAATACTCACTTTCAATCATTGACGTCAATTTCTCTTAATTAATTAAAAATAATAAGGAAGTGAAATTTTGAATTTAATTTTAAAAGTGATAAAAAATAGTGAAACTTAATTAATTATAATTCTTTTAATGATTTTTAATTTACTAACATAAATTAATACTTAAGATGGAAAATAAGTATTTAGTGAATAATCGAGTTCAAAAGTGTAAATCTTGAAACATAAGGACCAAATTGAAGTAAAACTCAAATGTCAATGATAGAATTATAACATTTTAAATTTTAGAGACAAAATTGAAACCAAACTCAAAATTTAAAGACTAAGGCTCCCGTATGGTAATTATTTTGTTTTTTAAAATTAAACCTATATCATACACATTTCTTACCATGATTTGTATCTTTCTTAAGTAATATAGTTGAATTTTTAGCCAAATTCTAAAAAACAAAAACAACTTTTTGAAAGGTACTTTTTTTTGCTCTCAAATTTTGACTTAATTTTTTACACCATTAATGAAAAATAGATAACATAAGAAGAAATTTGGAGGTGGAAGTAGTATACTTAAGCTTAATTTTAAAAAACAAAAATAAAAAACAAAATAATTATCAAACATGATCTAAATGTGTAATATTTTAAAACCTAAAAACTAAATAGAAACTAAACTCAAAATCTATAGACCAAAAAAGGATTTTTTTTCCTAAGATTTTTTATTGTCAAAATAAACTTAACTCCAATTGATGTAAAATTTTTACTATTGCCTTCAATGTCACATACCATAATTTTCTCGGCTAAATTAACTAAAAAGAATATTACACACATATATATATATCTTTTTCCCACACCAAAACACGAACCCATACTTTTCATGGCTAAATCCCACTTGAAAGGACACTGCAATTAATTAACCGCTCTGTCTTTCTCCCCCATTCCTTTTTCTTTCCTCTCTTTCATGTAGTTTAATTTATTATTTTCTTTAACAAATGCACAAAAGTTGATCAAAGTATATAAACGTTTCACTCTTTTCTCTAAATCCACTCAGTGTATTTTCCCAAAGCAAAAGGGCAGTCCTTAATTACAAAGAAAATTTATTAATCACATATATATAAACAAACCCATTGATTTTAAATAAAAGAAAATCAGCCAACCTATTTATAAATATAATAAAATATCACTATTTATATTAAAGATAAACTGTGATAGACGTTGTGATAGATTTCTATCAATACGGAAGACTTCTATCACTGAGTAATAGAAGTTTATCGCGATTTATCATGCTCATAGAAGTATATTGTAGTTTATTGCAATTTATTATTGATAGACAGTGGTACTTTGTGATACCCTAACTAAATTAAAAAAACGGTTATAAACAAATAGAAAAAAAGGTTATGAAAAGAAAGAAAGAAAAACTAATAAAAGAATTATATATCAATAAAGTACAAATAATACAAAGAAACAGAGATCATCATAAGATATATATAGCCTATATATATGTATTCATTTCAATCAGAATAAAGCTCATCGATTCTTGGCATCTCTCTCAGCACTCTTTGGAACTCCTTGAACGATGAATCTCTCAAAAGACCTGAATTCCGGGTGCCACCGGTATGTCGATTCTCCTCCTCTGCCACGGAATCTTTCCCCGTCAGCTTTTGCACCACCGTCTTGAAGCTCTTGGCATCCGTTTGCACGTACTTGGTGTCGATAATCACAACCCTAGTTGAATGAGCTGCTTCCATTAATGGGGGAAATGTTTTTGGATTCAGATTTTTTTTAAAAATAATAATAAAATAAAAGGAAAAAGGAGGAATTTTGAGAAGTGGGATTTGATGGGCTTTGAGTGTTTTAATGGAAGGGATGAAGGGTTTTTATAATTACAAAGAGAGAGAGAAAACAGAGAGAGAGAGATAAAGAGTTTTAATTTGGAGATGAAGGAAGTTGACCGTTGTATGTTGTGTGGATGGGATTGGGTCAGAGCAACCCATTGTAGAAAAGAAAATTATAATTCATGTCATGCAAGTCCAAAGAAGGTGCTCTATTCTTTGACTTTAAAACCCTAATTTATTGCCAACAAATTGACTATATACATAAATAAGGATTTAATAAGAATTACTTTTGTATTATTATTATTATTATTATTATTAGAAGAAGAAGAAGAAAAACAAAAGCTAATCTTTTACTCAAAATTATTTAATAATTAAATAAGTCAAATTAAAGAAAAAGTTATGCGTAGTGAAATCAATATTTTTCATATATTAATTTATGAGTGTTGCTTTTAGGAAGTTTTGTAATTACAAATTGGATTAGATGAAACTGTTGATGACTGTAAATGTTAAAATTATGTGATGGCCGTGTTTTGGTTCTTTTGTTCTAATTGAATATGTATATAACTTGTAAAGTTAAGGATCTATTTTTTAGTTTTTTTTTCTTCTTTCTTGTTTAGTTTTTGGGGGTAAAGTTTGAATTTTTTTTTTTAATTTGAATTTTGAGTTTTTGTTTAATTGAGTACAACAATAGATATTGATCTCAAGAAAGAGTGAATGTTAATTATCACATAACCAAACTCATTGGGACAAATCTCGAGCATTTTGTGAATTAGAATTCGAGTTATTCATGAATTTGATTTAACAATTTTTTTCCTTGCCTTTGGAGATGATTTATCTATATATTCAATTAAATTAATGTTACATTTTTAATTTGATGAAATTAAAATGTTATTTTTTAAAGATATAAAATGTCAAACTTTAGATTCAGAGTTATTGTTCACATATTTTCACTCTTTAGAAATTATATAAAGGATATAATCTTCATTTTGATGTTAGGCTATTGTTTTGTCATAAATGTGTGTTATTAATTATATTTCTAATTTTCAAAATTGCTATAAATGACTCAATAACCAACCTTTTAAATTTGAAGCTAAGATTTTTTTTTTTTTTTTTTATTATAATAGTTCAATAATATTTGGAATGTTAGTTGGTATCTTTATCCCTTAACATCGATTTTTTAAGTTCAAAGTTTGTAATTGGATTGTTTATTTTCATGCAATTTTGGGCCCGTTATTTAGGTTACTATCATTTGCAGGTTTAATATGTCAGGTTTGAAATGTCAATATCAATAAAAGTAAATTTAGGTCAACACTAATTATATTGTCATAATTTTTCTTTCTATAAAGTTAGGAGGTTCGATCCCCCCTCTTATATAGTAGTTTCACTGACCATGAATCAATAGTTCAAATATCAATGCCAACAAAATGTTGATGTCTCAATTGTATGCAAATGTGGATGAAAATATCGATAAAATGTTGATATCAATGGATATTTGTGGAGAAATTATAAAACAAAAAATTCAAAAAGGTTAAATTAATAAATAAATATTTTATATTTTTTAAACAAGTTAAAATATTTGTTATTTATTATATATATTCATGTTTGATGACATTTTGTTACATATTTTTTATGTTTCATGATTTTCTTTTACTAAATAATAAAGATGAGATTCACGCCCTATGTTGATATCGAACCATGAAAATGTAAAAATATCGACAAAAATGTTGATGTACGATATATAAATTTAATATAGGATATTTTGAGTGTTGTAGATATTAAACTTATGACCAAAAGTATTTTATTTTTTTAGTATAACTACCGAGGAGATGGAGATGTAACTTTTAACTTTTAAAGAAGGAAGTTCATGTCAATTGTTGTTAAACTAAGTTCACTTCTAACTTAAAAACATTCCAATTATACATATGTGTGCAGTTATTATTATAATTAGTTTTATTATAAGATCATATTTTATGCTTAATTAAACTATAAATTTCTTAATTATACTGTTACATTTATAATTACTCTTACCTATGTTGTTTTAAAAATAAAGTTTCAACCAAAGTGAGCATTAACTCAACTAAAATATGAGCGTGTTAGTAATATCGGGTCTATAATTCGAATCCTCTAGTCCTATGTTAAAAAAGAAAAAGTAAATTAAAGTTCCAATTATATGTTCTTTTTTAAAAAAAAAAAAAAAAAATCAATTATGTTCTTATTCCTTAACTAGACTTATTTTATGGGCATTTTATCATCAATATAAAAACTAATAAGAAAGTTACCATAAATGACATATTTTATTCTTTTTCTGTAGAAAACTCCAAATAAATTTAGTATTGTGGTTATCTTCTTAATTTTCTCATTTCCCACTAGTTGATATATCAACATGCACAAAATTTGAAAGACAACAATGATGATGATGATGATAAGATTTAAACTGCAATATCCAAAATATATTAACTTTGTGTCAGGAATTTCTATAAATCAAGAAATTAAAAAAAAAAACATTTTTTAAAACTATTTGTGGGTTTAATAATAACCATATTTTGCAACCATTCACTTTGACAAAAGAATTGGTTTTCCTTGCTCTTGAAATTTTGAACCTTTTAAGACAAGACCCTTTTTTCTCCAAAAATCAACAAATATAAATATGTTTGAAATAATAGATGATGAGAATACCTACTAAATATGGACTTTTTTGGTTTGAAAGGCACAATATATAACCTTGGTTTCATTAGAAACTAGAAACTTCTTCATGACTTTTTGAATTTGTCAACTCATGGAATCAATTTTTCCTATTGGCTTCCTCTTCAAGGATTTTCCCAAACAATGTATAATATATGTTCTCAATCTTCTAGACTTTTTTTTAATATACAAAAAAATCTTTATATTCAATATTCATATACATATGTGAACTTCTAATATCTTATTCATTTTGATTATTTTGTGAAGAAAAAAACTCTTTTCATCATGCATATTCTAATTTTGTGCATGATTTTTCAAATAGTTTGTATAGTAAAATTTGTTTGGGCTAAAATCAAAAGTATAGATGAATATTTAATTTAATTTCTCCATCTACCTGACATAGGCAAGATGGTTGGTTAAATTGTGGTCTTATCTATCAATGGAAAGAAATACTTGAAGATTTCAAAATCCATTTATTCAATAATGCATTCATTTAATTTAACTATGTATCGTTCGTGGCAAAAAATTGTTTCTAAATCAATGATGATAAAGATGTTGAAGTGAACTTAATTTATCAATAAATGATATGTTATTTTTGTTTTTCGACGTTGGATTAAGATCAAATTCTCAATCAATACTCTAGCTATTATAATACATAAGTTATTGATAACTTTAATTAAGACCCAGGTGGCATCCTTTATTTTTATTGCCTTTATATTTATCCTTTTACTTTTCATTTTTTTGGTCCAATAATAGGGTAGAAAATTGAACAATTAAATTTTGAGATGATTGGTATCTTATCTATGAAGATGTGGTTGTTGTTTAATTCTAATTTATCTTCAATTTTTCTAAAATCAACACTTTTTTTAAGTCTAAAAATCATTGTTTTAATATTTCAAGATTTCTATGTAGAAAAATAATTTCATTTCCAACACAGTCGTCTATGATTGTGCTGATGTAATAAAGTGTATTATTTTTTAGAAAAGGTAATTATGTGTAGGTCTATTATTCAAATATAGAAATGTCTCTGATTTTTTCAGCCGAATACCAAACGCAATCTGACCCATTGAACAAAAATGTGGGCAACCAACTGGTAGAAGAGAAAAGATATTGATTTAGGTTGTGTTTTTATTAAGCAAGATTTATTGTTGACCCATTGGATGACTTTGTCGTGTTGAAATGGGATTTAATGTGAGGGCATTAAGAGAAGATAAAAAATCAGTAAATTCTGTATTTACTTAGCATAATCGTCTTGGACATCTATCTTATAAACATCTTAGTCCATTGAAATATCTTTTACATGTTGGTTCTTTCTTAGATAGTTGTTATGATAAGTGTTTGATATATCCATTAGCTAAACAAAGGTGTTTGTTTTTCAAAATCTAATAAACTATTTGATACCATATTAAGCCAGATTTATTTAACTCCTTGCTTAATAATTTTTAATATTTTTAATATGTTTAGTCATTTTAATTTTCTCTAAGAGTTTATTTTTCAAAATTAAAATTTCAAATTATTTGCAAACTAGATAAATGATTTCACCAAGTAACTAAATGCAACAATTTGTCATCTCATAACACCTAATGATCTAGTCAGTGTTTTGATAGTTTCAAGTTAATCCAGGAATTAGTCAGAATTATTGTGGAAACGTGAGAACTAAAATGTATATGTCAATACCTCACAGACCAAATAAACATAAGCTTCAAATTTGAGGGACCAAAAACAGAATTTTACCTTAATTTTTATGAACATTATAATGATATATTTACGGAAGGTAAATTTGGAATAGGCATGCCTCTGACCTTGGCTTGAAATGAGGTACCAGGCCAACCGAATGTGAGATAGGTTAGTGGTCTACATAAAGCCAAGCCTTGTGATGAATACTCTCATCTTGACTTTGGTTGCCGAAGTGGACAATTGAAGTAATTGGGCCCAATTACTTCCTCCTCTCAATTTCATTGGATCCTAAGTTAGGCTTTAAGCCTCAAACTTCTTTTTCATTCTCAAATTGGATCGTAGTGGAATTATCTCGCCTTAGTTTAATCATCCATGCTATTTTTTTTTTCCTTTTTGGATTTATTCTTTGAGTCCAAAATTACACATAATAGCGTTCATCTTTGGATTTGGATGAATTTTAATGTTGGTTGACATTTTGAAAATTTTTCTGGCGGCTTGGGAGGCCCCGCGCTAACCTCCAAACACGCGTAAGAGGATCGGGACCACACAATTGGAAAGGCGCATGCGCAACACCCAAACGCATGCACGCACATGAGGGCGCCATCGGGTGCACGCGTATAAGGCCCTCGGTACCACATGCGCACACGCACGAAAACCCGCCCAGATAGGGCACGACGTGCACGTGAAAGATGCAGCATTGGGTGTGCGCACACGCTAGAGAGGAGCACAAGGCACGTGTGAAGCAGACAAGCAAAGGCCTGGGCGCACGAGGCAGCGTGCATGGGAGTTGGTGACTGAAGCTCACCCTGACAGCCACATTTGGACAACGTGCACTTAGTGCACTCAAGACCATAAAGGCGTGGGAGGCTCCTCAAAACGTGGAAGATGGTCCAAAAAGGTAGGAGACTTCCAAAGACAAGCAACTACATTGGTGGGATGGTGGCTTCTTACTTCCAAGGGTGATGATGTCCTAAAATAGTAAGTGGGAGAGTAGGAGCTAAAAAAGAGGAAAGAGTGGACATGTCTCCTTCCTAAAAGGAAGAAGAAGTGGAGACATGTGGAGTGGCCCTAATGTCATGAGTAGTGGGCGGTTAGTCCTACTTGGGGTACTCCTCTACTTCCTCCACGTTTTTAGTCTCCCTCCTACCTATAAATATGTCTTGAAAGGCCAAGATATGGAGTCAAAAAAATTTTAAGTATCATAAGCCTTTCACTTGAGCATTTTGTGAGTGAAAATGAATTCTCTCCATTATAAAACTCTTCTAAAGTTGGTCTTGCGAGTTAGAGTCCTTTTGTAATTGTACTTTTCATAACCTTGAGTCCTTTTGTAATTGTATTTTTCATAACCTTCCACAAATATGTCTCTACCTTCCTTATAGTTGTGAGTACCTAAAAGAACCCATTCTAGAGTGTATTCGACTTACCATAGTCACCTGGTGAACAAAAATTGGGTCCAGTTAGTAGGCTAGTCAAATGTAGCTTGGCGCCGTATGGGAAAAATTTTAAAATACGCAATACCGTGCTTCTACCCCGTGACAAGTGGTATTAGAGCCCGTTTTCAAGTTCACTCATAAACTCACCAAAGATGGGAGCTGCACAACCAGATTTCCAAAGGAGCCCAACAAGACCTTATACAACAAGCCACTGGGTCATTGAATAGCTAACTTTATTCCCTCCGTGGAGAGTCAAACCAGCTAAGGGTTGCATTAGGAGAACCGACCCCAATGACGACAGACAAGGATCTAGAATAGTCCATATATGCATTGAGGAAGTCAAAAACACCGAGGCAAAGGGCACACAGTATGTCGCCTGGAGTGGAAGTGATTTGAATCGACAGCAACAGTGATGACAACGACCTGAGCATGTGCTCAAGTGACGGCGATGTCGAGGAGTGCTCACTATGCTTTGTCAACCATCTTCCTAAAGATTGGCAGGATGCAATAATCCAGTAATGGGCCTTAATAGCCCACTCTTCTAAACCCGACATGAAGGCTGACAAAGCCATGCAACAGGCTCCAAAGGCATCCTAAAGGAGGGGATGCCCATTGCGCCCAACGACTTCAACTAATCAGGCTTGTTCGAGCTTGGAGCTACAAGCTGGTTACAACCAGGATGGGAAAAAAAAAAGAACTCTTGTCTTTACTCACTTTAAGCCCACGACAACCATGGGGCAGGAGAAGGTGAACTACCTTCAACTAGGACGTTAGAGATCAGTCGGGGTAGGTTTTTCAGACCTCTAAGACTCGACATGAGCACTAGTGGAGGTTCGAGCATGGCCAAAGGTGCCACAGGGGTAGAATGACAGTTAACTATCATTGATGAAGTACAGGTCGAAGCCAAGCAACTTAGGGGAGACCAAGTCAATGCACGCCTCAACTGAAGGAGGAGTGATTGGACTAACGGACGTGCACGCGAGAAGGGCGTGAGGGTGAGCTAGTGGCTTGGGAGGCCCCACACTAACCTCCAAAAATGGGTAAAAGAATCGGGACCGCACAGTTGGAAAGGTGCACGTGTGGCCCCTAGATGCATGTGCGCATGAGGGCGACATCGAGCACACGTGCACGAGCTCCTCAGCAAGGCATGCACGCGCGCACGATGTCCCGTCCAGATAGAGCCTGGTACAAATACGAATGATGCACTTTTTCTACTGGGTATGTCTTATGCACTAGTTTATTACTTTGTGTACTAGTGTGACTTTTATATTGTACACCCCATTAGCTTTAGAACAAGTGGGACATTGTTGGGGTTGATATACTAAATCTCGTAGTGTCCTGTAGTTTTTAATTATATTATACAAATAATTTATTTATTTAATAAAATATGAGATGTTTTATTTGACATTTAGTAGCATTAAACCCACAAACCAATATACTAACATCCAAAGTTATCATCTATAGCTTAAACATTTATGTAAAGACATACAAGTGGATCATGTTTAAGTGATAACCCAAATGATTTATAGTAGATGGATAAGGTTGGATACCTTATCCTAGTGATACTACGAATATGGCCCGTTTTGTCGATTTACAATTGTTGTAAAGTGCTACAAATGATCTAATCCTAATCATTCATGTAGAGACATGTGAGCGGAGGTATTCTATACAAAAGAATTTATATAAGACCGGACCATGAAATATTTAATCTCATTATATAACACTGTTCATAATAGAGACTTACATTTCACCAGGATGACCATAGATGACATGACCTGAATCCTGAGTGAGTTGTGAACTCATTCCTATAAAGATGATCCTTTGATTTGTATGGGTGAGAGTGACCAGATCGCCGACTCAATAAGCCTACCATTTTGGGGATTCGTTTGATGGGGGAGTTGGGAGCACAGCTACGCAAGACGGAATTCACTCATTCTCTAACGTCGGGGTAAGTAGATAAATTGCTCCCTTAAAGGCTGATTCCGAAGGGTTTGGTCATAGTTGGACTATGACTTATTGTTCATTGATAGTATCTAGTATAAATTCCATTTATATTAAGTTCAATTATATGAATCCAATTCACATAACTAATATTTGAAACATATTCAAATATTTATTTCCTCCCAACTAAACTTAATATGATAATGTATCAAATACATTATAGTAATTATATCATATATAATTAAATTAAATTATATCACATATAGTTAATTTTCTCATTTAATTTGAACAATTCAAATTAATCCAAAATTAATTATTGTTAAATCCATGTTGAGCTATAGAGGGGACCTCATGGACTTGTAGCTTGAAGCTCCATTAGTACTTGAATGATTAATTAAACTCCTTTAATTAAATTATTCAACATCCTTTAACTGTTTGGCACTCCACTAAAGACCTACAACTACATTCTTCGCACTACAAATATATTTTTGTGTCCATTGGATATAACCAGTCAACAGTGCGATGACCCTTCACAAATTACTCGTAAGTACATCTGAGCCAAAATTACTGTTTTGCCCTTGTAGTTACATCTAACTCCTTAAGTACCACTGATCCCTCTAATGAACAATAAGTCATAGTTCAACTATGACCAAACCCCTCTCTAGCCAAGAGAGAGTGTGGTACCACATTATTCAAACCCCAAAATCAACCCTTTAGGGAGCAATTTAACTACTTATCCCGACGTTGTGGAATGAGTGAATTTTGTCTTGTGTAGTTATGTTCCCAACTCCCCAATCAGAAGAATCCCCAAAATGGTAGGCTTATTGAATCGACGATCTGACCACTTTCACCCATATAAATCAAAGGATCGCCTTCATAGGCAAGAGTTCACAAATCACTCATGATTCAGGTCATGTCACCTATGGTCATCTTGGTGAAATGTATGTCTCTATTATGAAAGATGTTATATAATGAGACTAATAATTTCGTGGTCCGGTCTTATACAAACTCCTTTGTATATAATACCCCCGCTCACATGTCTCTACATGAATGATCAGGATCAGATCATTTGTAGCACTTTACAACTATTGTAACATCTACAAAGTGGGCCATGTTCATAGTGTCACTAGGATAAGGTACCCAGCCTTATCCATCTATTACAGACCATTTGGGTTATCTCTTAAACATGATCTACCTCTATTTCTATACATACATGTTTAAGCTATAGATGATAACCTTGAATGTTAGTTTATTGGTTTGTGGGTTTAATCCTACTAAATGTAAAATAAAACATCTTATATTTTATTAAATAAATAAAATGTTTGTACAATACAATTACAAACTACAGAACCCTATGAGATTTTAGGCATCAATCTCAACCATCTCCCCATTGCCCTAAAGCTAGTGGGGTGTACAAGATAAAAGGCACACTAATATACAAGTACACAAAGAAATAAACTAGGGCATAAAACGTATCTGGTACAAAATCTCCCACTTGCCGTAGACTAAATGTGGTCTATCTCGTAGACCTATACCTGTCTCTTATACACATCTAGATGTGTATAAGAGACCACCTTAGCCGTGAGGGCCTTTGTAAATGGATCAGTAATGTTGTGCTCCGAAACTATCTGTGTGACGATCATGTCCCCTCGATACACAATCTCTCGAATGAGATTATATTTCTACTCTATGTGCTTCCCGCGCTTGTGACTTCTAGGCCTTCGAGAATTAGCCATAACATCACTATTATCACAATAAATGATGAATGGGCTTTGACATGTCTGGAAGTACTTCAAAATCTGTCAGGAATTTCTTGATCCACACAACTTCACAAGTCGCTACATACTCAGCCTCCATAGTGGAGTCAGCAATGCACCTATGCTTAGAGCTCCTCCAGGCTACTGCTCCTCCGTTAAGAGTGAACACTAATCCTGATGTGGATTTCCTAAGATTCTTATCAATCTGAAAAATCAAGGTTTGTGTATCCTGTAATGGTCAAATCCTTACAACCATACACGAGCATGTAGTCCCTCATTCTCAATAAATACTTAAGGATGTTCTTAACAGCAGTCCAATGATCAAATCCTGGATTAAACTGATATCTACTGACTTCCCCACCGTATTGCAGATGTTAGGTCTAGTTTTGGGAATGTCCTAGAATTCGCAGTTTGTAAATTTTGTGTTAAACATTCTATTCATCAATAATATTGTATTGATTATTTTATTCAATCAAGTTGTTGATTTTGCATTTTATTATGAAAATCCAATAAACATATCCATGGCTATAGTATGAATACTTTAACTTTATGTGGTGACATAAACAGGATCAAGTTAATATTATATAGCCTAAATGGTCTATAAGTATATGGGTGAAATTAAATATCTAATCTTAGTAACACTATCAGATGCGCCCATTTTGTATAGGTAATTGATAACTTGTAGAAATACAAGTTATTTAAACTGTCTTATTTAGATATTATGGCTAAAAGAAAGAAAAGTTGCGTCGATTGTATACAAATTGGCTAAGAAATGCGAAAATTATAAAATGTCGTAAATACACCCACTAACACAATTTTGATGATAGAATAGAATGTTTCAGTTTCAGTTTTGCAGGAAATCAGTCACCGCATGTGTTCATGGCTCAAAGATAAAATAAACAACGCATCTACGTCACATTATGCCCATCAATCAAGAATGAAGAGATGATCGACGCAATGAAGGCGCATGCGACAATTGATCAAGAGCTCTAGCGATCAACGCAATTGCAACCGCATGCGATAATCAAAAATAACACCGCATGCAGCGATAGATCGAAGATGTAAAGAGCAACGCATTTGCGGAAGATTCTGACAAGTGTACAGCTTTCAGTTGTGCATTTCTGACGGATTGATTGCATAACAAAAGGAATTTCTCATTCCGCCATTTCAGGAACTACCATAACTATACGGTGGGGACCACAAATACAAAGAGCCAAGTCTCGCTTATAAATAGCTTCTTCAAATTCACTGAAAAACATACATGAATACATAGAGACATGCATATACTGATTCTGGGAGAGAGGCTGGTCTGAAGCGACTGTCCAGAGTAAATCCGAGAGAACCACGAGACAAGGCCGAGAGGTGAGTCTCTAAGCAAAGAATCATTCTGATCCTCGTAGTTGAAGCTCTGTGCGAGGGTCAATTCTACCGGGAAAGCAAGCCTGAGAGGGAAGCTTTCCTCTCCACCACTTCCACACTCCGACAAGCATAATCTCCGTTCGGGATCTGTGTCATGATGTTGACACTCTTTCTGTATTTGTTTCTAATCTCTATTTCATCATCTGGATTCATCTTCTCTAATCTTTCATTCACAACATGTATCAAACGCTTAATTTTAGAATTAAATGTTATGATAATTTCCATTGTCATCTCTCTGTCTCTTTCCGTACATCCATAATCCATTTTCTCTATGAAGTGTTCTTAATTCCTTAGGTAAATAGCAAGAATTAAGCAAATGAGTTAATCTAGGTTAAGGAAATAATTAACTAAAGAAAGAAGTATTTCCAGAAATAATTAACTAAGAAATTTAACTAGAGCATGCTCGATGGCATCTTCACCTGTGAGAGCAGAAGTGAAGATATTATTCCGCCTATCAAGAGAAGGTTGGAAGAATGCGTTAACTAAAGAAAGAAGTATTTCCAGAGATGGAAACAACCTTGCGTTCATCACGTTCATCCCTGTTTCACCATAGAGATATGGGGATGCGGCGGATCACCGAGAGGTGTACGCCAAGGGAAAGCGGAACCTTAGTTGCATCTTTAACGTAATTGACAAACTTACGATGTTTTTACTACTTACTCTTTCTCTTTCTGCTTCGTTCATAAGACTTGTCAACGCATACATCGATTCCTTGTACAACTTCACAGTCAGTTCTCGACCTCAGTATCATGTATCATGTATCTTGTATCTGTATCATATTAGTTTAGGATTTATTTTATTAATACATTTTTACTTTCACTGCAATTTACATTTCTGTATAAATCAACATTCTTTATTCATTGTTAAAAACTGGTCGCATGTATCACATAAGTAGCATATTAATGAAAACAATCATGTGTTCGACCTCGGATCATTCTGAGAAACTTGCATTGGAATTATACTTGGTTTCAGTGCAAGGAAACTTGTGACACGCACTACTCCATTGCATACTACGAGCATATCATTAACAACGCATATATTTAGATGTAGTATCGCATAAATTATCTTTATCGCAAAAGAACTTAAGCGCAATTAGAGCATTCATTCATTCATCAGCGCATTAGATAGACAACATTACATGTCATATTCTTACAAGTTTATGGCAGCATGAGCTTGTATCATTCATATTCATCATTGTCTATATGCATAAAGATAAAGGCAACTAATTTTATGTCATCAAGTTTATGGCGTCATTGCCGAGGATTGGTAACGGTTAGTGTTGAATACGTTTGTGGTATTTTACAGGACAAATCTCTTTGTACTATCTGTTTAACACGAAGAACAGGCTGACGGTTTATAGTACTGGAACCAATACAGAATTCAAATCGGACCCAGAGATCGAGCGTACTTTTTGCGCAAGGGCACACCAGAACAGAGCTAGGCGAAGAAGAGTCAATATGGCAGACAATAATGAAGGACCCGAAGGAAATCAAGGGGTAAATCGACCAGCGCAAGACCCTGTATTTCTTGCTGCTAACCGCAATATCCTTATGAGGAATTATGCAGCGCTCAATCTCTACGACTTCTCGCCTGGAATTTCACGACCAATGGTTGAGGAGAATGCACACTTCGAAATAAAGCCAGTCATGCTCCAAATGATACAAAACATGGGGCAATTGAAGGTCTACAAGGTGAAGACCCACATGCCCATCTTACCAGCTTTGTGGAGATGTGCAGTACTTTCTCCATCCCTGGCATCACCCTAGAAGGTATTAGACTTCACCTCTTCCCGTACACCTTGAGGGATGAAGCAAAGAGGTGGGCTCATTCGTTGGAGCCAAATGAAATAACGTCATGGGACCAGTTGGTGGAACGGTTTATGAAGAAGTTCTTCCCTCCAACAGTCAACGCAAGAAGACGAAAGGACGTGTTGGATTTCGAGCAAATGGATAATGAGACTCTGAGCACCGCTTGGGTGCATTTCAAAAGGTTGGTGAAAAACTGTCCGCATATCGGAAGTCTCGATTGCATTCTGATGGAAACATTTTATAACGGCCTGAATAGATCAACGCAAGTCGTTGCTGATGCCTCCGCAACAGGAGGATTTATGGATAAGACCTACACAGAAGCCAAGGTCATCCTTGATCGCATTTCGCGAAACACGGATGCTGTCTCTTATACACATCTAGATGTGTATAAGAGACAGGATAAGACCTACACAAAAGCCAAGGTCATCCTTGATCGCATTTCGCGAAACACGGATGACTGGGTGGATGATGGGTATGGGGGTAGAGGTTCCGAGAGAAGAAGAAACGATAACGCCAGTGTGCCAACAGATACAATGACAACTTTGGCCGCACAGATGGCCGCGGTGACCTCTCTTCTACAAATGATGGCACCTAATCAAGGTTTCCTCTCTCAAAGTTCAACGCAAATGCTCCGACACAAGTGGCCACAATAAATTGTGTCCAATGTGAAGAGGGCCATGTTGTAGAGATGTGCCCATCGAACCCGCAACAAGTGTTTGCTATCCAAAATAATCCTTACAGCAACACTTACAATCCCGGTTGGCGAAATCACCCTAACTTCGGTTGGGGAGGGAATCACAACCAAGGGGGGCCGAGTAACCATCAGAGCAACAATTCCGGGAATCGAGGAAATCCTTCACCTTTTCATCAGAATCAGAATCAGGGTCATCAAAGGCCACCGAAAAACCAACCATCTTCCTCAAACACCTCTAGAAATTCATCATCATTGGAAACCCTACTGAAGCAGTATATTGAGAAAAACGATGTTGTCATGCAGTTGCAAGCGTCTTCAATCAGGAACTTGGAGATCCAAGTTGGGCAATTGGCAGCCGAGCTTCGCAACAGAACACCAGGAACGCTGCCAAGTAATTCCGAAGCCCCGGGAACTCATGGGAAGGAACAATGTCCTTGATGACATTGTGCAGGCAAGCTTGACCGCCTGCAGAGGGGATGCTATTGTGGTAACTCTGAAAAAAAAACTTCTTTCAATCAGCATCCCTATATCTATGTTTAAGTGCTTTCTTTACAGCTTTCATTTACTAATTTCTAAATTGCGTTAGTTACTTTTTATTAGAATTAGCCTTTACTGCTTTATGTGTTTACTTTCAATTTAATTCAATCGTGTATTTCCATGCGTGTTTAATTTCTTTACTTTTATGCATTAGTAGCGCTGTTTTTAAAATTTCTATGAATGACTGAATAAAAAGAAAATGAACACCATAAAGTCTTATCGACTTGCGTGTTAATGAATTAAAAAGAAAAATCGATAGGCATTGCGATGATGGGTGTATCTTGTGTTAATAAGATACACTTTACATCCATCTTACAAAATGCATTACGCTGAGGGGTGTGTTGCGTGCATATGTATTTTTCGCCCATCTTTAGCAAAAAACGCACTATGTCGAGGTAGTGTTGCGCCAATAGAAATACCATGTGCCCGTCCTCCAGAAATGCATTGAGTTGAGGGGAGTGTTGTGCCGATACATGCGGTGTTGCCAGTCCTCTGCAAATATGCATTTGTGTTAATGGATGCATGGCGTTGATCGTTCACCATGCACTCGTCTGAATCAAATACAAAGGATAAATTCATTATTTTTGTGTATAGAAGCTATTACTTGATTCTTTGTACATGCTCAAATTTTGTATTGCGATATTTTTAATTCTTTGTATACTTGGTTAATTTTAATACAAATAAGTAACAATTCTTTCCGTGTGTGTTAGCCACTTATTTATCATCCTTTGTCAATTATTGTGATGTTCTTTATCTTTTATTTTGTGTCATTCATTACGCTGCCATGATGAGTCATATGCATACCCTTAGCAACATTTCCCACACTTTGTATTTTCTGACTAGCACTTAGATAATTCGTAGCAATAGCACTGCTTTACCTTTTATCATTCAAGACTCTGCTCAAACCTTTTTTTCAAAATTTTAACTAAGTGTTTGTCTATTCTGTCTAGAACAATGCAATGAGATCCTTGCACATCTCTAAATTTGGGGGTGGGGAAAGTCTGAGCAGATGCGATCAAGCGAATGCAGTTATCATTAGAAAAATGCATTCATTATAAAAAAAAAAATCATGTTAACTCCAATGTCAGCGTAAGGGAAAACCCAAACCTGATAAAAGTTAAGTCGTGAAAGGAATCTGCTCGTAGTTGGATGTTTGCATGACACCCGTGGGAGCAAACCAAAACGAAGGTGGGTTTCCAAGAATGGCGCAATATGAAAAGAAGAAAAAATATAAGAATATAAGAGATAACTCCTCTGACCAGCAAAAGTTAAACTTAGCTGAAAATCAAGAGTTAAAGTTGAGATTGGCACACAACCATAGTTGGATGTTCGCATGACACCCGTGGGAATAAGCCAAAACGAAGGGTGTAACCATGATCAACAGTCTCTAATAAATAACGCAAACTAGACAACTGCATAAAGTCGTACCTAGTTGTTTTTGCAAGAAGAGGTAAACATTCTTTTCAAAAACAAGAAGGGAATTTTTTAGTAGAGATTTGTTGTATAAAAGAATAAAATAGAACATGTGATGAATTATTAAGGATAGAAGGAAATTACGTTGTTAAGTAATGTTGCCTAGGTGGAGCATTCGGAGCAACCAATCGACGCAAAATAAGGATAAGAACTGAACAATATTGCTTTAGTGGAAGATATGCTTGAGGACAAGCATATATCTAAATTGCAGGGTGTGATAACTTGTAGAAATACAAGTTATTTATGCTGTCTTATTTAGATATTGCGGCTAAAAGAAAGAAAAATTGCGTCGATTGTACACAAATTGACTAAGAAATGCGAAAATTATAAAATGTCGTAAATACACCCACTAAAACCATTGCGATGGTAGAATAGAATGTTTCTATTTCTGTTTTGCAGGAAATTAGTCACCGCATGCGTTCATGGCTTAAAGATAAAATAAATAACGAATCTACGTCGCATTGCACCCATCAATCAAGAATGAAGAGATGATCAACACAATGACGGCGCATGCGGCAATCGATCAAGAGCTCTAGCGATCAACGCAATTGCAATCGCATCGGTAATAAAAAATAACACTGTATGCGGCGATAGATCAAAGATGTAAAGAGAAACGCATTTGTGGAAGATTCTGACAAGTGTACAGCTGTCAGTTGTGCATTTCTGACAGACTTATTGCGTAACAGAAGGAATTTCTCATTCTGCCATTTCAAGAACTACCATAACTATACAGTGGGGATCACAAATACAAAGACCCAAGCCTCGCTTATAAATAGCTTCTTCAAATTCACTGAAAAACATACATGAATACATAGAGACGTGCATATACTGATTCTGGGAGAAAGACTGGTCTGAAGCGACTGTCCAAAGTAAATCCGGGAGAACCACGAGACAAGGCCGAGAGGTGAGTCTCCAAGCAGAGAATTATTCCGATCCTCGTAGTTGAAGCTCTGTACGAGGGTCAATTCTACCGGGAAAGCAAGCCTGAGAGGGAAGTTTTCCTCTCCACCACTCCCACACTCCGGCAAGCATAATCTCCGTTCGGGATCTGTGTCAATACGTTGACACTCTTTCTGTATTTATTTCTAATCTCTATTTCATCATTTGTATTCATCTTCTCTAATCTTTTATTCATAACATGTATCAAACGCTTAATTTTAGAATAAATGTTATGATAATTTCCATTGTCATCTCTCTGTCTCTTTCAGTACATCCATAATCCATTTTCTCCATGATGTGTTCTTAATTCCCTGGGTAAATAGCAAGAATTAAGTGAGTGAGTTAATTTGGGTTAAGGAAATAATTAAGTTTAGCTAGAGCATGCTTGACGGCATCTTCACCTATGAGAGCTGAAGTGAAGATGTTATTCCGCCTATCGAGATAAGGTTGGAAGAATGTGTTAACTAAAGCAAGAAGTATTTCCAGAGATGGAAACAACCTTGCATTCATCACGTTCATCCCTGTTTCACCATAGAGATATGGGGACGCGGCGGATCACCGAGAGGTGTACACCAAGGGAAAGTGGAACCTTAGTTGCATCTTTAACGCAATTGACAAACTTGCGATGTGTTTACTACTTACTCTTTCTCTTTCTGCTTCATTCATAAAACTTACCTTCACATACATCGATTCTTTGTACAACTTCACAATCAGTTCTCGACCTCAGTATCATGTATCATGTATCTTGTATCGTGTATCATATTAGTTTAGGATTTATTTTATTAATGCATTTTTAATTTCACTGCAATTTACATTTCTGTATAAATCAACATTCTTTATTCATTGTTAAAAACCAGTCACATGTATCACATAAGTAGCACATTAACGAAAATAATCCCTGTGTTCGACCTCAGATCATTCTGAGAAGCTTGCATTGGAATTATACTTGGTTTCAGTACAAGAAAACTTGTGGCATGCACTACTCCATCGCATACTACGAGCATATCATTAACAATGCATATATTTAGACGTAGTATCGCATAAAAATGTCTTCATCACAAAAGAACTTAAGCGCAATTATAGCATTCATTCATTCATCAGCGCATCAGATAGATAACATTACATGTCATATCCTTATAAGTTTATGGCAGCATGAGCTTGTATCATTCATATTCATCATTTTCTATATGCATAAAGATAAAGGCAACTAATATTATGTCATCAGTAATACAAATGATGTGATTCACAGATCATTCGTGTAGAGATATGTGAGTGGAGGCATCCTATACAATGAGTTTGCATATAGACTGGACCACGAAATAGTCAATTTTCTTTATAACGACCGTTTACTATTAAAACTGACTATTTCATACTTAAATAACCTAGGATAACTCGATCTTAATCTTGAGCAAGCTATGAACTTCGGTTTATTTGGAATATCCTTTGATTTATCTGGGTGAGAGTAGTCCAACAGCACTGCTCAATAATCCTTCTATTTTGGGGATAAGACTGGACAAATAGTTGGGGACATAGTCCTGCAAGATGAAATTCACTCGTACCCATTTTAGGGTTAGCATATAGGTTGTTCTCTTAAGTACTGATTCCAGGTCTGGAACAATTGGGGCTCCACCTTCTCATGATAGAGAAGAACATGATTCATAAGTAGTATTATGAATCGAGTTGTTCATTAGAGCGTCAGTGGGAACTTAAGGAACGAGATGTATTTACAGGAGTGAAATGGTAATTTTGACCCAGCTGTATATACAAATGACCTGGAAGTATCGACTTACTGATTATGATTTCTATGAACTTAAATATATCTATAGTGAGGAGAGTGCAACTATCGAGCTATAGTGTTGTGTCTTGATAGTTAACGAATAGTAATTAATTCGATTAAAGAGTTTTAACGAATTAATTACAGATCGTTGGAGCTCATGATCTGTAGGTCCATTAGGTCCCTTTACTAGCTCATTGAATTGGAATAAAAAATTAAGTATTGATGTATGAAATTAGGGTTATGAATTTGAAATGTTCAAATTCAATTTTTTAGGGTTTTCGATTGATTGTATATGATACAATCATAAACATTTAATTTAATTGAAATTAAATGAAATTCAAAAATCAATTAATATTTAAATTGTGATTTAAATCATTGATTTATTGGTGATATTGTATTAATTTAATTTTTAGATATTAAATTAAAATTATTTTTAATTAAAAATCAATTAAAATTGGTTTTATTTAAATTAATTATTTTGAATTAATTTTATAAAATTAATTTAAATGAAATGATTTTTTGAAATCATTTTAGGTTAATGGGTTTTTCCAATTTTAGGAAAAGCCCACTAACATGTTTGATTGAATATCATCAAATTCCAAATGTTCTTGGTGATGATGTTCAAGCTGGAGTTGCCCACCATGCAACCATATACATTTGCATGGTTTTTACCTATATATTGTTGCTCTATGCATGAAGATCAAAGAGGATGCAAAAATATAATATCTGAATTGTTAACCCAAAAACCTTGCTCTCGTTCTTCATCAATTCAACTTGTTCAAGTGTTTCCACCACACATTCCAACTTGAGCATAGTAGAGAAGATCTCGGTGGTAGTCCTCTCGGTGTTTCAAGATCTATCTTGGTGGATTTCAGCTGAATTTGTGGAGAAATCTTCAAAAGTAATATGTGTTTCGAACCCTCTTTTGAACATCGTATGAACAACATGCTTAAATCTCAAATTAAATGTAGTTTAAGTGATTATTGATTTTGTAGTCTACCGTTCCATGATATTTCATTTCTTCAATTGGTAGAAGAGCATGATTTAAGTGTTTAACTATTGTTAGTTTGATTTTGGTGGGTGTTTTTCATTGAACTGCATGAAAAAGTATGTTGATATGGTTTTTCCCGTATTTTGGCATTTTAATCCTTTCAATTATGTTGTTTCTCTTGTAATTGGCTCTTGTTTAACGGGCCTTAATATGTGTTTAAGAGTCTATAATCCATATAGAGTCATTAAAAGTTGAAATTAAGATGTAATTGAAGAAAGAAGTGAAGAAGGTCGAGCTACAGATTTCCAGTTCTTCAGCTACTGTTTGAATTTTCAGCAAGATTGGACCTAGTTCGAGCGAGATTTTGAGTTCGACTGAGATTTTGAGTTTGAGCAAGATTTTGAATCAAGTTTGAGCAAGATTTCTAGTTCGAGCGAGATTCTGTTGGAATTTTGAGCGAGATTTCAAGTTCAAACAAGATTTTGAATCAAGTTTGAGCGAGATTTCGAATCAAGTTTAAACGAGATTTCAAGCCAGGAACGAGACTCTGATGGTTTGAGTGAGATTTCAACTTGCACCGAGAGATCAAGTTTTAGTCAAATTTCAATCTAAGCGAGATTCTTGAACAAGTTTAAGAAGATTGACTGGTTTGACCGATCTTCTTCAAACTTGACCTAGTTCATTTTCAAAATTAGTTTGATTGACTCGGTTTAGGTGGTTCACATCCGGTTCAAGCATTCTGGGTCCGATTTTGGAGCTATTCGAAGCAGTCAAGAAGCGGTTTGGAGCTGTCAACTGTTTTTTGTAATACATAGGCTTTTGTTTACTTAAAAATGCTAAAACTAAAAACTGTATCAGTATGTGTTTAATTGTTTATGCATGTGATGTATGTTATAATTAAATAAATCTTGTATATATATACAGTATGCCATGTAGATTTAAAATCCCACCATAAGAAGCATGTTACATGCATTCAAAGTATGTTGTAAGTTGTTATTATTATAATATGCATGTATAGGGTTTCTTTTAATATAAATGTTATATTAAAATGCCTTTGATGATAGTTGTGGATGTTTAGCATGTCTAATTTTTGTAAGTTATTATAAAATGGAATTAGACTTTAAAATCTATAACAAATAGACACAGCATGCTCACTTAGGTTAACAACTAGTTTTTTAAATTGTTAAAATAGACTGTTACCTTATAAAATTTGGTTACAATCTCAAATCGGTTCATAAACTTGTCTAAAGCTGGGGGTACTTAAGTTTAACGGTGAAGGATATTCAAATTCGAAATCCAACATAAATACAATATTAGTTGTGAATGATTTGAGATTTGTGTTGATAGATGAATGTCCACCGGTTCCCAGTACAACAGTGAACCAAAATGTTCGGGACATCTATGATCGGTGGGTTAGGGCTAACAAAAAAACTCAGGCCTACATCTTAGCAAGTATATCTGATGTACTTAATAAGAAACATGAGGTAATGCCCACCGCCCATGAGATAATGGCGTCGCTTTAGGAGATGTTCGGGCAACCATCATCCTTTTTTCGACATGAAGCCATTAAGTATGTCTATATTACTCACATGAAAGATGGATCCAATGTTAGAGAAAATGTTCTCGATATGATGGTCCATTTTAATGTTGTTGAGGCTCATGGGGCAATGATAGATGAGATAAGTTAAATAAGTATGATATTGGAATCTCTTCTAGAGAGTTATCTACCATTCAGAACCAATGTTGTTATGAACAAAATTACATATAATTTGACTACGTTGTTGAACGAATTACAGACATATCAGTCTATGATGAAAATTAAAGAAAAAGAAGTAAATTTTATTTCTAAACCTAAGAAGTTTTTTAAGGGGTCATCGTCTGGAACAAGACCCACTGATAACTAGTTTGTTCCTTCTTCTTCGAAAGATAAAACTATACAAATAAAGAATAAGGGTAAAGGGAATAAGAAAACTACTGCTAAGAAAACCAAAAACAAAAACAAGACTCCCAAAGGGAATTGTTTCCATTGCAGAGAGGATGGGCACTTGAAACGTTACTTCCCAAAGTATTTGGCTGAAAAGAAAGCGAAAAAGGCAAAATAAGGTAAATTAGATTTACTAGTAGTTGAAACATGTCTAGTGGAGAATACTCACCTAACCTGGATATTAGATTCAGGTGCCGCTAATCATGTTCGCACTTTTATACAGGAAACTAGTTCTTGGAGAGAACTTTCTGAACAGGAAATGACTTTCAGGGTGGGAACGGGTGAAGTTATTTAAGCTCATGCAGTGGGAGATGTCAAGCTATTTTTTGGAGAATCTTTTATCTTACTTAGGAATGTGTATTATGTACCTAAGATGAAAAGAAATTTAATCTCCAGTTCCTATCTGCTAGAAAATATGTATAGAATATCTTTTGAATCTAATGAAGTGTTTGTTTTTTCAAGAAGTGTTCATATTTGTTCTGCAAGACTCGAAAATAACTTGTACATATTAAAACCAACTGAAACAAAACCATTCTAAATATAGAGATATTTAAAATGGCTGAGACTCAAAATAAAAAACGGAAAATTTCTCCTAAGGCCTAACTTTGGCACCTCAGACTTGGCCACATTAATCCCAACAGGATTAATAGATTAGTAAAAAATGGGCATCTAAGTCAGTTAGAAGATAGTTCTTTACCTCCATGTGAATCATATCTTGAGGGAAAAACGACAAAAAGATCCTTTTCTGACAAAGGTCTTTATGCCAAAGAGCCTCTTGAACTTATAATTTAGATCTACGTGGTCCGGTGAATGTAAAAGCATGATGAGGCTATCAGTATTTCGTTAGTTTTATTGATGATTACTCGAGATATGGCTACATTTACTTTATCAGTCACAAGTCTGAAACTCTTGAAAAGTTCAAGGAATTTAAGACCAAGACAGAAAATTTGTTAAGTAAAAAGATTAAAACACTTTGATCTGATCGAGGTCGTGAGTATATGGATTTACAATTCCATAACTATCTTGTAGATCATGGAATTCAATCCCAGCTCACAGCACCTAGAACACCACAACAAAACAATGTTACAGAAAGGAGAAATCGAACCTTGATAGACATGGTCCGATCAATGATGAGTTATGCTCAGTTACCTCCATCCTTTTGGGGGTATGCAGTACAGACTACAGTGTATATTCTAAACGTTGTTCCTTAAAAAAGTGTTTCAGAAACACCGTATGAATTGTGGAAAGGACGTAAAAACAGTTTACGTCATTTTCATATCTGGAGTTGTCTAGCACATGTGTTGGTACAAAATCCTAAGAAACTTGAAACATGTTCAAAATTATGCCTCTTTGAAGGATACCCCAAAGAAATAAAAAGAGGATTGTTCTATGATCCCTAAGAAGACAAAGTATTTGTATCGACAAATGCTACATTCTTGGACGTAGATCATATAAAAAACCATCTACCTCGCAGTAAACTAATATTGCAAGAAATGACCAAAGATGTTACAAAAACATCAACAAGAGTTGTTGATCAAATTGGTCCATCAACAACTGTTGTTGTCCCGTCATGTCCATCTCAAGAGTTGAGTATGCCTCTGTTGAGATTAGTGTCCTAATTCTCGCAGATTCTCGTTGTTTATAATGATACACATTGTTTGATGAATAAAATAATTGTTATTTCATTCTAGCATTTACTCATATCCAATAAATAAAGCTCCATGGTTATCTTATGTGAACTTAAGCATGTATATGTGATATACAAGTGGATCATGCCTTAAGTGATAACCTAAATAGGTCTGTAGTATAAGGATTAAGGTGGGATACCTGATCCTGCTCACACTACGGATACGGCCCGCTTGGTAGAGGTTTGCAAGTGTTGTAAACTACTACAGATGGTAGATCCTAACCATTCATGTAGAGACGTACGAGCGAAGGCATTCTATACAAAGATTTTGTATAAGACTGGACCACGAAATGACTACACTCTGTATATAACGTCATTGACACTAGAGACTTACATCTCACCTAAACGATTATAGGTGACACGACCTCAATCCTGAGTGTTTTGGAAACTTTTTCCTTTGAGGGCAGTCCTTTGATTAGTATGGGTGAGAGTGGCCAGATTGCCAAATCAACATGCCTACCTGTTTGGGGACTTTTCTGATCTGGGAGCTGGGAACTCAATCCACAAGATGAAATTCACTTCTTTCTCGAAGTAGGGATAAGTAGAGAGATTGCTCCCTAAGGGATGGTTCCGGGACTTGAACACAGTGGCCACAGCTTCTCTTTGGAAGAGATGACTCAGTCATAGTAGAACTATGACTTATGTTCATTAGAGGGATCAGTGGTACTTAAGGAGTGAGATGTAACTACAAGAGCATAACGGTTATTGGCCGAGCTATACTTTCAAGTGATCTATAAAGGATTGTCGCATTTTTTATTGGTTAAGATGGACACATAATATATCTATGGTAAGAAGAGTTCAGCTGTCGGTCTTTAGTGGAGTGTCTGGCAGTTAACGAATGGTGGATCCTGTGACTAAAGAGTTTAGTCAGTTATTCACGTATCGTTGGAGCTTCAAGCTACAAGTCCATAAGTCCCCTTGGTAGCTCAATGGATAGGATCAGTTCTTGGTGTTGATTTGAAATGTTCAAATTGACAAGAGGTAATTCGATTATATATGATATGATCGGTATGATGTATGAGATACATCTAGTGGAGGATTAATGTAAATGAGATTTACATAAAATGCCATGGAATAGAAAAAGAGCTATGGTTTATATGTTTCATTAGATGAAATATTAAAACTATAGGTTATAAATATAGTATGATAAGTTGGTTATCATTTATATTTATAATAATATTAATTATTAGATAATTAAATTTTTTTTTCTGTAATAACCAATTGAGTGGGAGTTATTAGCAGTTTCATGGTAACCGTGATGTAAAAGAAAAATTGTTTTCCTAATTTTAGTAATGTTGAATTTATGAATTGGAGATTTGCTCTCTCGAAAAAGAAACTCATGGTAGTTTTCAAGTAAATGGGATTTACTAAGTGCACATTTGGAGCGAGCTAAATAATCGTGTAATGTTTGTAGGTGACAAACACACAACTAAGCAATGAGCTAAACAATCGCTTAGCTTTTGCTAGACGATCACTTAACTTTTGCTAAACGATTGGGCATCGTCCTATACGATAGGTTCATTATTCTCCCACTTGCTCAATCGTTTACACGATTGTTTATTGCTCCGTCTTCTGCCTCAAACCAAGTCCACACAGAGCCTACCCTCTGGATTTTAACAGCGAGAATACCAAGGTAGTCTTCTTGGTGGTGTCATGCTCAACTCGACACCATCGAGGTTCTGTGGAGACCATTCGTGCTATTGGGGTGTTCATGATCAAGGCGATCGCTGAGTTCGAGTGCACGATGTTCATGCAGTGTAGCGGTCGTGATAGACGAGCGTTCGAGGTTGGTGTGTTCGAGCATTCGTGATCAAGGAGTCTTGGCGATGAGTCTACAAATGTGTGTAGATTTCTCCTTGATTATTTGTTGTATCATGCTGTAATTCTATAATGAATGCATAACCGTATGTTTGTGTTTATGACTGTAATTGTAATGTTCATACATGATTGTAATTTGGAATGATCTTTTCCGCTGCTCATGGAAATCCTCATGATCGATTTCCTTCAATTGGTATCAGAGCCAGGTTTTTCTAATATTCCAAATTACAAGTCAGTTTTAAACTTCATTTTATAGTCGCTGAGGGTTTCTGCATTTGTATTTAATTGTTAAGTGCATTTGTGGATGGAGTTGATGAATTGATGACGGGCAGAAATGCACGTCATCTTAGGCCTTTTATTTAGAATTATGAGGGTTGTCAAGTAAAATATGCGGCGAATATGTTAGGAATTCATGAGAAAACGAGTTTGCATCATTCGGCATTAAGAATCTCAGCTAACCCACTATTATGTGTTATTATGCGTTCAACTATCTATCTTTGCAGCTAACGCAGGAAGCGAGCGCAGAAGCGGAAACTGGACTATCGCAAGGACAACCGCATGCGGAGAATCTCTCCATCGCAAAAGCGAACATATACGTTCAACGCATGGATGTTGCGTTCATCAGCCGCATGCATTCATCGCATAGAAGTTTTGGTCGTCAAGCGAATGCGGTCATCGCATGGAAGTTGCGGTCATCAAGCGAATGAGGTCATCGTAGAAAGATTTTGATTACATAATGATAACCATAATAGAGGGATGAATGCAAGGTTGGTGAAATGCAAGCATGAACGCATACATTGGGATTATCAAAATATGATGTTGACATTTCACCTACCACGTCATTAGCAGCAGAGACACAGAAAATGACCATCATGCCGCGAGTGTCAGATTCAGAGCAGGTCCATTAATGTTGTCGGTGATCAAACTCTATAAATAGAAGTCATTGAGTAGAATTTCAAATCATCCAAGTTTCTACCTACGGGTGGATCCATGTGATCCAGACGAAAGCGTGAGAAGAAAGTTTGAGAGTTCTTCATCTCCTTCATCCATTCCGAGTGATGACCAGAGCCTTCGCCAAAGTTAGAGCTCGAGAGAGTCTGCTCCACCACCCATCCATGGCACCACCGGCAGCCTTGACACATATCTGCTGGAAGCAAGACATTGCTTCCAACTAAGCCTTTCCCTTTCTCTTCTTTCCTTATATTGTATTGTATTACATTTTGGCTTAAGGAATTAATACATTTTGTGATCAATGCATTTCTATATTTCCTTCGACTCCATCTCCATCTTCATTTACTTAGCATCTTTAACTTTCATTGCATCGCTTAGTGAGATTGTTAGAGTATCTCATACTTAATCATGCGGCATAGGAATATGAAGCATGTAGCAAACCACCAGGGTGTGCATTGCGCGAGTGTTGTGAGAAAACCTTATTTGCTTAGTGTGAAGCTGTAGCAACGCTTGTCTATAAGTGAACGCAATGCTTGTCTATGAGTAAAATCAGCAACAACTAACTACTTGGGAGGGTAAGTGGTTGGACGCATTAAGCAATGTAAGCAAGTGTTCACTAGAGGTAAGAATAATCTTACGTCAGCCAGGTTTATGCGATTACCTTGTCTTATGAGCCCTACATTCATCATTTAGGCATACTTGGAAGATTAGTCTAAAAACCAAATCTAAGACTCGAGAGAGCAGATTGAAACGCATAAGCAAGAATGAGGAATTTAGAGATAAGCTCTGTTTGCTATTACACAGCGTATGCACCCTACGGATAGGATATTGCATGCGTCCAGAAGTAAGATACGGTGGTATGTGGTCATCACGCTTATGTATGAGAGCACGTGAGCGGGTTATGGAGGCTTAGAAATAGGCTTTTCGGCACTATCGCATATATATCGCATGCATCCTAGAATGAGGCACAAGTGTGTGTAGCAGGATCGCATAGCTTTGTACTGACTGGGGTTGCCCTTGTGGTCAAGCTCATTGTTGCAATGAAGACATCCTCACATTTTATCTATTTTTCCATGCATTTTACTATGCGTCAACAGTTGTCATGTCTCTACCTCTCGTTCATACTTCCACTGCTTTGTCTGTTAGTTAGGAGTAGGAGGAGTTTATAGCTTACAATCCTCATCATTCTTTTATTTATCTGCCGCAAGCATATCACCACATACATTTAGCTACAAGTCCCTGGATTCGACCTCGGATCACCCGAGAAACTTACGTTCACGTTATACTTGGTGTGAGCGCAAGAAAACTTGAACGGAACGCATGGTCATTGCACATAAGAGTAATGCATATTTTCATTCCAACGCATGACCACCGACGCATGAGAACCAATGCATATTCTAAGACATGCATCGTATATTGTGTCCCAAGTTTTTGGCATCGTTGCCGGGGACATGGCAGCTAATTGTTTGTTGAGTTTTGTGTTTTTGCAAGCAACCTTTTTACCTTGGGAGTATCGTAGCTTATGCGACCAAGCTGTATTGAAGTGTAGGCGATGCGCCGAAACCCAGTATTGACCCCAAGATAGAAGGGTAATCAATCGCATGAGCTGAAGGTAATTACATACGCGTGGTGAACAACCTGTGCCCAACAATTGCCAGAAGTTCCAATGGTCAGGGCATCTTGACCTAAGCAGTTTAGAGAAATCTCATGCATGGAAGACTCCTTGCGGTGACAACACTCCAATTTCTCCAGGGATGTCTTCTACTCTGTCTTTACTCTGCTTTTCTAGTTTAGTTTATTTTTATTGTTATTTTAGATATGTTGCTGCTTTCATAGATGTGGTGCGTTTTCTCCTTATAGGTGTGACAATAATTCTCCTCGATGTGCATTACAATGGAAGAATCCCCCACTTCATTCAATGCATGGCTTCGATCGCATGGATTCTAATGCATGGTCGCATGCGTTATTCCACTTAAGGTCCTTTTCTTGTTATCTTTTATGCATTATCCTTTTGAAATTCTCTTTGTCCGATTGCTTTCCTTTGCGATGCATCTATGATGGTATGTATAATTCACTACATCTGACAACTAAGTATTGCAAGGCTCTCCTTACTTTTAATAGCTTCTTCAAAATTTGAAAGTCTAAATGTTATTGCTTGCAAACCTCTGTTCAAACATTTTTTACCGAATTCTTGTGAGTTTATCTTTAGCTTTGCAGTGAGAACATTGCCAACCTCTAAGTTTGGGGGTGGCAGCAATCCCAAAGAATTGCATTCATTACATTGCGATCATTTTCAATAAAAAAAAAATTGGGAATAACAACTCCACTATCAATGCAATGGGGAAACCCATGTTGATAAGAGTTAAGTTATGAAAGGCACTTACCCGTAGTTGAATGTCCGCATGACACACGTGGGGGCAAGCCAAAACGAAAGTAAGTCGCTAGGATCAACGCATAAGTGCAACTCCTCTGTCGGGCGCAAGCCAAATTAAGCCATGACAAGAGTTGAGTTAAATATGGAACGCAACCAAAGTTGGCTATCCGCATGACACATGTGGGGGCAAGCCAAAATGAAGAGCATAACCAGGTTCAACGCCGCATTCCAATAAACAATTGCAAGGCTTTGAATTATTTTGAAAAACGCAATCTCAAAAGCTAAATGCAAAGTTGTGGGGAATGAATAAAAAGTTTTTTAGCAAAGACTTGCCGGATTTAAACTTAGAAAAGATCTTTTTGAAGAAGCGGCCGAAGTGGAGGAAAGCGTTGCGGCCATGGTCAGAGATATGAGTAAATTATATTTTGAGAGGCTAGTCATCGCAAAGGAAGGCCAGAAGGTGAGTTAAGAATTTCTTGAGTATAAGGCATGCTTGAGGACAAGCATGATTCTAGGTTTGGGGGTGTGATATGCCCGTCATCTTAGGCCTTTTATTTACAATTATGAGGGTTGTCAAGTAAAATTATGCGGCAAATATGTTAGGAATTCATGAGAAAACGAGTTTGCGTCGTTCGACATTAAGAATCTCAGCTAACCCACTATTATGCGTTATTATGCATTCAACTATCTATCTTTGTAGCTAACACAGGAAGCGGGCACAATCGCATCGGGCTATCGCAAGGACGACCGCATGCGGAGAATCTCTCCATCGCAAAATCAAACGCATACGTTCAACGCAAGGATGTTGCGGTCATCAACCACATGTATCCATCGCATAGAAGTTAGGGTCATCAAGCGAATGCGGTCATCGTAGAGAGATTGCGGCTACATAATGATAACCATAATAGAGGGATGAACGCAAGATTGGTGAAATGCAAGCATGAATGCATATATTGGGATTATCAAAAGATGATGTTAACATTTCACCTACAACGCCGTTAGCAGCAGAGATGCAAAAAAGGACCATCACGCCGCGAGTGTCAGATTCAGAGCAGGTCCGTTAATGTTTTTGGTGATTAAACTCTATAAATAGAAGTCGTTGAGCAGAATTTCAAATCATCCAAGTTTCTACCTTCGGTTGGATCCTTATGATCCAGATGAAAGCGTGAGAAGAAAACTTGAGAGTTCTTCATCTCCTTCATCAATTTCGAGTGACGACCAGAGCCTTCACCAGAGTTAGAGTGCGAGAGAATCTGCTCCACTACCCATCCATGGCACCACCGGTAGCCTTGACACACATCTGCTAGAAGCAAGACATTACTTCCAGCTAAGCCTTTCCCTTTCTCTTCTTTCCTTATATTGTATTGTATTACATTTTGGCTTAAGGAATTAATACATTTTGTGATTAATACATTTCTATATTTCCTTCGACTCCATCTTCATCTTCATTTACTTAGCATCTTTAACTTTCATTGCATCGCTTAGTGAGATTGTTAGAGTATCGCATACTTAATCATGCAGCATAGGAATATGAAGCATGTAGCAAACCACCGGGAGGTGTGCGTTACGCGAGTGTTGTGAGAAAACCTTATTTTCTTATAGTGAAGTTGTAGCAACGCTTGTCTATAAGTGGACGCAATGCTTATCTATGAGTAAAATCAGCAACAACTAACTGTCTGAGAGGGTAAATGGTTGGATGCATTAAGCAATGTAAGCAAGTGTTCATTAGAGATAGGAATGATCTTACGTCAGCCAGGTTTATGTGATTACCTTGTCTTATGAGCGCATCATTCATCATTTAGGCATACTTGGGAGAGTAGTCTAAAAACCAAATCTAAAACTCGACAGAGTGGATTGGAACACATAAGCAAGAATAGGGAACTTAGAGATAAGTCTGTTTGCTATTACACAATGTATGCACCCTACGGATAGGATATTGCATACGTCCAGAAGTAGGATACGGTGGTATGTGGTCATCACGCTTATGTGTGAGAGCACGTAAGTGGGTTATGGAGGCTTAGAAATAGGCTTTTCGGCACTATCACATATACATCGCATGCGTCCTAGAATTAGGCACAAGTGTGTGTAGCAGGATCGCATAGCTTTGCGTTGGCTGAGGTTGCCCTTGCAGTCAAGCTCAATGTTGCAGTGAAGACATCCTCACATTTTATCTATTTTTCCATGCATTTTACTACGCGTCAACAGTTGTCGTATCTCTACCTCTCGTTCATACTTCCACTGCTTTATCTGTTAGTTAGGAGTAAGAGTAGTTTATAGCTTACAACCCCATCATTCTTTTATTTATCTGCTGCAAGCATATCACCGCATACATTTAGCTACAAGTCCCTGAGTTTGACCTTAGATCACTCGAGAAATTTGTGTTCGCGTTATAATTGGCGTGAGCACAAGAAAACTTGACTAGAATGCATGGTCATTGCACATAAGAGTAATACATATTTTCATTCCAACGTATGAATACTAACGCATGAGAACCAACGCATAATCTAAGACATGCATCGCATATTGCATCCCATTAATTTTAGTCATCATGAATGTTTAACGTTTAATTGCCTTTTAGTTAGCTTTCTTCGAATACAAAGTGTTAATTTGTAAAGGCCCTTGTGTTTTTTGGCGTAATTAACTTGCAATCGAGTCTGTAATTCAAAGAGTTTGAGTTAGTCGAGTCGTTCATGATGAAGTTTCGAAGCATGGAGATGCAGTTCTCAACGAAGAAGAAGACCAAGAATTGGTCGTATCGTGTAGTGTAAGTAAACAATCGTTGGGATTTAACTAAACGATCGTGTAGATTTTTCTATACGATCGTGTAGTATATACTAAACGATCGTTTAGCTAATTCTAAGCAATGGGGTAAATTGTTTACTCTATCGTGTAGCGTTGGTTTCTCGATCGCACCGGAATTGGAGGTAGACGATCATAGTGGGAGCATGTGATGCTCATCGTTTAGTAAAAGGCGTGCGCTAAACGATTGTGTAGTTAGCAAGCCTCATCGCTTAGTTACTACCTACACGATCACGCGTAAACGATACGGAGGAGCTAGCTAAGAAATCGTTTAGGAGACGGTGATTTTCCGCGTCGTAGTCGTTTAGGCGATCGCGTAAGGCGGGCGTTGTGTAGAGTGCGCTAAGCGATCATGTACCTCAGGCTTCATCGCTTAGTAAAAGGTACACGATCGTGTAGTATTTGTTAAACGATCGTTTAGCTCTAGGAGCGTTGCTAAGCGATAGGGCAAAGCGTTTGTTTTATCGTGTAGACGATTGCGGGGAGTTTAGTACACGATGGTTGGAGACGCGTTACTTCGCCCAGACGGTTCAAGACCCAATTCACCTGTATGAACCAGAGACACCTTGTTTTTCTAATAGTTAGATTTAATTTTGTGTTTTCAAGGCAATTTTACCCAGTTCACCAACATATTTTTATACATGTGATGTATGGTGCTTATATGCCAAAGTGTTTGACATATAGTTTAAAACCCACCTTAGGTTGTGTAATTATTCATGCATCATGTATTATAAATGTTATAATCGAGTACGAAGAAATTATTTGAAAGCATGCGCATGAATCATATAATATAAGAGTTATATTTTGCATGCAGAGAGCATTATCATGCTTCATCCTTTTATTATAAGTGTTATAGTCTAAGGGAGAATGGAAGCATGTTTTGCTTGTTTCATTGTTGTTTTGTATAAGTGTTATATAAAAGAAGTAGTAATGAATGAACAATGAATGAACAATGCATTGAGCATGACACTTAGGTTATTTGTAAGCGTTATTAATGCCTTACATGTGCTAGCTTGTGGTTATGGTTTTCGTTTATAAGTGTTATAAAGGAAATTGACCTAAAATCAATAAGAAAGAGTTGCATGCGGACTTAGAGTGAACACAAGTTTTTTTAAAAATGTTTTAAAATTGGATTGAGATAGACCTAAGTTCAAATGGTTCTAAATAGTTTAGTAACCTAGATTAATCTTTTAAAATCGGTTTAATAGGATTAAATTGGTTGGAATAAAAGATTAAATTTTTTTTAAATCTATCTATAAGGGACCTTTTGTCTAAGGCGGGTTCTGGCTAGGCTGGGGTTCTTAAGTTGACGAAAACGTAACACCCCTAGTGGGAACCTACTTGGAAAGGTGAATTCGATAGATTTTCAACAAGCATACGTCAATTTGGTCAAAGACTCCATTAAAGAGTTTAATGGATGATGATTAAAAGTTATTTAACTATCCAATGTAAAAGTTACTCTTGGGCAAACCTAAAAGTCACTTAGTTAAAATCCTTAGCCATGTTTTTTCTAAGTAAGCTAAACCCTAGGTTATAATATACTCAATGGGAGGAAGAGATGTATCTGATATGTCTATGATCCATTCACGTTTCTCTCTGAATGTTCATGCCGTGAGATTCATGTTTGGCCTCATGGTGCCCTGGGAGCATCCCCCTTCAGACAATGTTTGCATGAGTCAATATCAAGGTGGATGGAAAGAGTGTTTATAGTAAATGGGTGAAGGGTGTGTGTCAACACGTCCTATGGTCTCTGTCATTGGTTCACACCATGAGATCATTCTGTACTCCCTCGTGCCGCCTTTGAGCGTCCCCCTTTGGATGGCTTTTGTGCAGTTTGTCAAGATCAAGGTGAACTCCAAAAATGGATAGCGTCGCTTTAGGTTTTGCCCCAATCGGATTTTTTCCCTTTGGATTGGCTTTTTGGGGCGGACCTCTAGGGCCTAAAATGGTGGCTCACACTTACAAGAGATTGTTAAGTTAATGATCTCTTGGCCAAATCAATGATGGCTAGTCGTTATAGGAATAAGAGTTTTTCTGGTATTAATGACTGATTGAGAACTTCTCAATTCAAAGGAGGGATGATTGACCTCCATTCAGGGGCTTTTGTCCTAAACCTTTGAAGCATCATTATGAAACTAGATGCCACACAAGGTTCATATTAGTTTGCTAAAACCTTATTGGATGTTGTTTGTTTTTACAATGGATATCTGCTTAAAACCTAAAGTAGGTCAATGTGTTTTTCTTTTCAGCAACTCGTTAGTATTTCCGTTTAGTGTTCTTAATATGATCGACTACATACAGTGGAAAGAATCGTGTGAAACGTATTTCATGGCAAACGACCTCGTATTTGTCATGGTTGATGAGTGTCCTCAAGTCCCGACCCTTGATGCACCGCGAAGTGTTCGCAATGCATATGAGATATGGATGAAGGCTAATTCATTGGCTCGACTTCACATTTTGGCTAACATACCTGATGTTTTGGCCAAAAGGGTTGAGAACATGACCATTGCACACGAGATCATGGACTTACTGCAAGATTTTTTTAACGTCAGTTCTTACTTTTCGAGCATAAAGGGATGGATGATAAAACTAGTAGTGTCAGTTGTTCTAACACTGATCCCACTACTTTCCAAAAAAGGAAAGACAGTAAATCTGATTTATTGGTCTTGGAGACGTGTTTGGTAAAGAATGATGGGTTTGCCTGGATCCTTGATTCGGGTGCTACCAATCATGTCAGTACCTCTTATCAAGGATTCAGTTCCTGACAAACGTTGTCACAAGGAGAGATGACTTTACGAGTCGGTATTAGTGAGGTTGTTTCAGTTGTTGCTGTAGGCAGGCTAAAGTTATTTGTTAACAAGAAATGTTATCTCCTATTGGATAATGTTTTTATAGTTCCTCATATTAAGAGGAACTTAATCTCGGTTTCTTGTCTCATTGAACAAGGCTATACCATCTCCTTTTCTGAGAATAAAGTGTTTATTTTAAAGAATGGAATGAAGATTGGTTATGGTTCAATGGAAAGTAACTTATATGTACTAAGGCCGTTAGTCATAAAAGCCTCGTTTAACACTAAAATGTTGAGTACGGCAACAACAGTTAAAAGGCCAAAGGTTTCTCCTAAGGAAAATGACCATCTTTGGCATCTAAGGTTAGGTCACATAAACCTTAATAGGATTGAGAAGTTGGTGAAAAGTGGACTTCTAAAGAGTTTAGAAGAAAAATCCTTGCCGATATGTGAATGATGCCTCGAAGGCAAGATGATCAAACGACCTTTTACTAGAAAAGTTTACAGAGCCAAGGAAGCCTTGGAGCTTATACATTCAGACCTCTGTGGTCCAATGAATGTTAGAGCTCAAGGTGGGTATGAATATTTCATCTCTTTCATAGATGATTATTCAAGGTTCGGGTATCTCTACCTAATGCAACATAAGTCTAAAGCCCTTGACAAGTTCAAGGAGTATAAGGCTAAAGTTTTAAACTTGTTAGGTAAGAAGATAAAACACTACGATTTGATTGTGGTAGAGTATATGGACATCTAATTCCATAATTATATGATAGAACATGGGATTGTGTCCCAACTCTCGACCCCTGGTACACCTCAGCAGAATGGTGTAACTGAAAGAAGAAACAGAACCTTGTTGGACATGGTTCGATCTATGATGAGTTATGCTCATCTTCCAGACTCGTTTTGGGGTTTTGCAGTGGAGACTGCATGTTATATCCAAACAACATTCCCTCGGAAAGTGTTTCTGAAACACCTTTTGAGTTGTGGAGAGGCCGTAAAGGTAGTTTACGCCACTTCAGAATTTGGGACTGTCCAACACATGTGCTAGTGACTAACCCAAAAAAGTTGGAACCGCATTCAAAGGTTTGCTTCTTTGTAGGCTACCCCAAGGAAACGAGAGGTGAATACTTCTATGATCCGAGTGAGAAAAAAGTATTTGTTTCTACAAATGCTATCTTCTTAGAAGAAGACCACATGAGGGATCATAAGCCACGGAGTAAGCTCGTTTTGCATGAGATCTCTAGTGAGACTGAGACTACTGAGGGTTCAACAAGAGTTGTTGAACAAGCTGACAGATCAACAAGAGTTGTTGAGGTCAGAACATCTAGTCAACCAAACTCAAGAAATTGAGACTGCCTCGACGTAAGTGGGAGGGTTATGACACCGGATCACTACATGGGTTTGACTCTCAAAATGTCATTTCGAATGATGGGGTAGAGGATCCGTTGTCTTTTAAGAAAGCAATGGAGGATGTTGACAAAGATGAATGGGTTAAAGCCATGAACCAGGAAATGGAGTCTATGTACTTCAATAATGTCTGGGAGCTTGTTGATTCAACTGATGGGGTAATACCTATTGGGTGTAAGTGGATATTTAAGCGAAATAGAGGTGTAGATGGAAAGAAGCAAACCTTTAAGGCTAGACTCATGGCAAAGGGTTATACCCAAGTTGAGGGAGTTGACTATGAGGAAACTTTCTCACCTATTGTCATGCTCAAGTCTATCCGGATTCTCATGTCCATAGCCACATTTTATGATTATGAAGTATGGCAAATGGATGTCAAGACTACATTTCTTAATGGTAATCTTGAAGAGACCATCTATATAACTCAACCAGAGGGATTCATAGTTCCAAATCAAGGTGAAAGAGTTTGCAAGCTTAATAGGTCCATTTATGGGCTGAAACAAGCATCTAGCTCTTGGAACATCAGATATGACACTGTTGTCAAGTCGTTTGGCTTTGATCAGAATGTTGATGAGCCTTGTGTATACAAGAAGATCATCAACAGCTCAATAGCTTTCTTAATACAGTATGTGGATGATATCCTACTCATTGGGAATGATGTAGGGTATCTGACTGACATTAAGAAATAGCTAGCTACCCAATTCCAAATGAAAGATTTGAGTGAGGCACAGTACGTTCTAGGGATCCAGATCATTCAGGATCGTAAGAACAAACGATTAGCCCTGTCTCAGGCATCGAACATTGATCAAATTTTGATCAGGTACAGGATTCAAGATTCCAAGAGGAGTTTGTTACCCTTCAAGCATGGAATTGTTTTGTCTAAGGATCAATATCCTAAGACACCTCAAGAGGTTGAGGAAATGAGACGGATTCCCTATGTTTCTGCTGTAGGAAGCTTAATGTATGCAATGTTGTGTACTAGACCCGACATTTGCTATGCAATAGGGATTGTTAATCGGTATCGGTCCAATCCAGGATTTGATCACTGGACAACGGTCAAGACAATCCTCAAGTATCTTCAGAGAACGAGGGACTACATGATCATGTATGGAGATAAGGATCTGATCTTTACAGGATACACGAACTCTGACTTTCAGACCAATAGAGATTCTCGCAAATCGACATTGGGGTCAGTGTTCACTCTGAATGGAGGGGTTGTAGTGTGGCGAAACATCAAGCAAGGATGCATCGCGGACTCCACTATGGAAGTCGATTATGTAATCGCTTGTGAAGCAGCTAAGCAGGCTGTTTGGCTGAGGAAATTCCTTTCAGATTTGGAAGTTGTTCCAAATATGGATTTGCCTATCACTCTTTATTGTGATAACAACGGGGCTGTGGCAAATTCGAAGGAGCCTCGGAGTCATTATCGGGGTAAGCACATCGAACGGAAATATCACTTGATCAGGGAGATTGTGCATCGCGGTGATGTGATAGTCACGAAGATCGCATCGGAGCAACACGTTGTTAATCTCTTTACAATGGCCCTCATGGCTAAAGTGTTCGAGGGTCACCTGGAGAGTCTAGGTCTGCGGGATATGCGACATCTTGTCTAGGGCAAGTGGGAGATGATACTGAGGTATGCCCTAGTTTATTGTATATTGTACATGTTTTTTATTGTATTGTACATTAGTCTCCCGAGTCATTAGAACAAGTGGGAGATTGTTGGGATTAGTGTCCTAATTCTCCCAGAGTCTCATTGTATGTAATGATACACATTGTTTGATGAATAAAATATTTGTTATTTCATTCTGACATTTACTCATATCCAATAAACAAAGTTCCATGGTTATTTTATGTAAACTTATGCATGTATATATGATATACAAGTGGATCATGTCTTAAGTGATAACCTAAATAGGTCTGTAGTATAAGGATTGAGGTAGGATACCTGATCCTGGTGACACTATGGATACGGCCCGCTTTGTAGAGGTTCGCAAGTGATGTAAACTACTACAGATGGTAAATCCTGACCATTCATGTGGAGACGTGCGAGTGGGGGTGTCCTATACAAAGAGTTTGTATAAGACCGGACCATGAGATGACTAGACTCTGTATATAACGTCATTGATACTAGAGGCTTACATCTCACTTAAATGACTATAGGTGACACAACCTCAATCCTAAGTGTTTTAGAAACTCCTACCTTTGAGAGTGGTCCTTTGATTAGTATGGGTGAGAGTGGCCAGATTGCCAACTCAACATACCTACCTTTTTTAGGACTTGACTGATCTGGGAGCTGAGAACTCAATCCACAAGATGGAATTCACTCCTTTCCTGAAGCAGACATAAGTAGAGAGATTGCTCCCTTAAGGGCTGATTCTGGGGCTTGAATATAGTGGCCACAGCTTCTCTTTGGAAGAGAGGACTCAGTCATAGTAGGACTATGACTTATGTTCATTAGAGGGATCAGTGGTACTTAAAGAGTTAGATGTAACTACAACGGCATAACGGTTATTGGCCGAGTTGTACTTACAAGCAATCTATGAAGGGTTATCTCTCTTCTGATCGGTTAAGATGGACACATAATATAATCGTGTAGTGTTTGTAGGCAACAAAACACACAACTAAGGAATGAGCTAAACAATCGCTTAGCTTTTGCTAGACGATCACTTAACTTTTGCTAAACGATTGGGCATCGTCCTATACGATAGGTTCATTCTTCTCCAACTTGCTCAATCGTTTACACAATTGTTTATTCCTCTGTCTTCTGCCTCAAACCAAGTCCACACAGAGCCCACCCTCTGAATTTTCACAGCGAGAATACCAAGGTAGCCTTCTTGGTGGTGTCATGCTCAACTTTACGCCGTCGAGGTCGTTGGAGGCCATTCGTGCTGTTGGGTTATTCGTGATCGAGGCGATCGCTGAGTTCGAGTGTGCAGTATTCGTGTTGTGTAGCTGTCGTGTTGGACGAGTGTTCGAGGTTGCTGTGTTCAAGCGTTCATGATCAAGGAGTCTTGGCGATGAGTCTACCAATGTGTGTAGATTTCTCCTTGATTATTTGTTGTATCATGCTGTAATTTCTATAATGAATGCATAATCGTATGTTTGTGTTTATGACTTTAATTGTAATGTTCATACATGATTGTAATTGGAATGATCTTTTTCACTACTCATGGAAATCCTCATGATCGATTTTCTTCAGCCTCAACGTAGTGGGAGGGTTCCAAAAACTTGCACACTATATGGGTTTAACAAAAACTCAAAACATCATACATGATGATGGCTTAGAGGATCCATTAACCTTTAAAAAGGTAATGGAAGATGTTGACAAGGAACAGTGGATAAAAGTCATGGATGTTGAAATGGAGTCCATGTACTTCAACTCTGTATGGGAACTTGTAAATCAACCACATGGGGCTAAATCTATAGGTTGCAAATGGATCTACAAGAGAAAATGAGATCAAACTAGCAAGGTGCAAATCTATAAAGTTAGACTCGTGTCAAAAGGATTTACCCAAAGAGGAGAGGTTGATTATGAAGACACTTTTTCTCCTATTGCCATGATAAAATCGATTAGAATACTTCTATCCATTACCACATATTATGACTATGAAATATGGCAAATGGATGTCAAGACAGCTTTTCTAAACGACCATCTTGATGAAAGTATTTTTATGTCTCAACCAGAGGGGTACATCGAACAAGGGCAGGAGCAAAAAGTCCGTAACTTAAACAATCTATTTATGGGTTAAAACAAGCTTCAAGATCTTGAATATAAGGTTTGATACTGTGATCAAATCTTATGGCTTTAAACAGAATGTTGGCGAACCTTATGTATACAAGAAGATAGTCAACAAGACTGTAGCATTCAGTTCTTTATGTTGATGATATCTTGCTCATTGGGAATGAGACAAGTTTCCTTGCTGACGTAAAGAGATGGTTAGCAACTCAATTCCAAATAAAAGATTTGGGTGATGCTCAATACATTCTATGAATACAGATCTTTCAAAATCGAAAGAATAGAACCCTAGCACTATATTAGGTGTCTTATATTGACAAGATGTTGTCAAAATATAATATGCAAAATTCCAAAAGAGTTATGTTACCTTTTAGACATAGAATTCATTTGTCAAAGGAACAGTGTCCTAAGACACCTCAAGATGTTGAGGAAATGACAAGAATTCCATACACATCTGCAGTTTGAAGTTTGATGTATGCAATGTTATGTACACACCCTGACATATGCTTTGCAATTGGAATCGTCAGCAGGTTCCATTCCAATCCAGGACATGATGGTCGGGAAATTGAAAGTCAATTTTACTTGACAATCAAAATCCCGTGGACACGGTATGCGATGCATGTTCCTAAAATATGCGTTGATAACCATGCGTTGGAATGAAAATTGCATTAACGAATGTATGTGATGACCATGAGTCCTGCCTCAAGTTTTCTTGTGTTCACGCCAAGTATAACATGAACGCAAGTTTCTCGGGTAATTCGAGGTCAAACACAGGGACTTGTAACTATATGTTTGAGGTGATGTGCATACGGCGGTATAAATAAAAGAATGGAGGGGTTGTTGTTAAATTAATCCTACTCCTACTCCTATCTAACAGACAACACAATGAGAATATGCATGAAAGGTAAAGATGCGACAAACCTTGACATTAAATAAATGTATGGGAAAGTAGATAAAATGCAGAGATGTTCTCATTGTAAAACTTAGGAGTGATTGCAAGGGCAACCCTAGTCAACACAATCCATGCAATCATGTTACAACCATACACGGCAAGTCATTTTCCAATGGAAATGTGGTGCTCCTAATTCTAGGACGCATGTGTTGAACGCAAGGTGTCCATAGAGCTTATTCCTAAGTATCTACTTTTGTCCTATGCGATGATGCAAAATGCATGAAAGCAAGGTGACCACATTCAATCGTATCCTATCTCTAGGATGCATGCGATGCGTTAATAATAAATAGTGCTCATTCCTAAGTGCCTATCTCTGGTATTATGTGTTCTAATCTGGCTCTCCCAAGCCTAGATTCTGACCTCACCTTCCCAAGCCTAGATCCTATCCTTAGACTACCATCTCGAGTATCCTTAATGGATGAATGAAGCATACATAATATAAGATAATCGCATAAACTTCGCTGACCTACAGTTGTTACTATCCATAGTGAACAACGCATGCCTTGCTTAATGCGTCCAACCACTTATCCTCTCGGGCAGTTGATTGTTGCTGACTTCACTCATAGACAAGCAATGTGTTAGCCCATAGACAGGCATTGCAGCAGCTTCACACTAAGCAAATAAAATTACTCACATACTCGCACAATGCATACCTCTCAATGGATTGCTACATGCTTCATATCCCTAATCCACATGACTAAGTATGCAATACCCAAGCAATCTCTCTACGTGTTGCAATGAAAGTAAAGATGCTAAGTGATGCATTGTTTTAGTAAGTGGAAATATGGATGATATGTGTTGATGGATTGCATTGTGCACTCAAGTTTCCCCAGCATAATTCAAGTGTAAATTCCTCTGAGTTTCCTGGTAAGTCCAGAGGACTTGTGAAAATAGTTGCATTGATAATGTTTATGAAAACTTTGTGTTAACCAAGTAAATAAAGAAGTGTGGGTGTGTTATTGCGTTGATGAAAAAGGAGTAAATAAAGGCGGCGGATTTGAGAAAGAGAGTTGCATTGATAGATGCAATGAGTATGCGATGAACAGGTTGGGAAGATTTTTAGCTAGCATTAGTCGAGAATGCGTAAAACCTTACGATCATGTTACAACCATGCACAGCAAGTCATTTCCAAATGTAAATGTGATGCTCCTAAGTCTAGGACGCATGTGTTGAATGCAAAATGTCCATAGAGCTTATCCCTAAGTCTCTACTCTTGTCCTATGCGTTGATGCAAATGCATGCAGGCAAGGTGACCGCATACAATCATATCTTATTGCTAAGATGCATGTGATGCGTTAATAACAAATAGTGCTCATTCCTAAGCGCCTATCTCTCATTTATGTGTTCTAATCTTGTTCTTCCAAACCTAGATTCTGACCTGACCTTCCCAATTCTAGATCATATCCTTAGACTACCCTCCCAAGTATCTCTAATAGACGAATGAAGCATACATAAACAAGATCATCACAAAGAATGAAGATTTTCTAGTTGTGCTAGCTAAATGCTTCTCAACCCATTCAACTATTTTAGCTACTCATGCGTGAATTACAGAGAGTGAACAGATATAGAGAAAGACGTTCCATTCTTATAACTGAATTGAGTACAAAATGATAATGAAAAATAAGGGTAGAGAGCCTGGTAGCAATTCCTTTCTTACCGAGGCTTTTTAAACGGAATCTCTATTCTGATCTACAAATATTCCCATCCACAGGCGTCGGCCCTCTCTCTGTCTTAGAGCTTCCAGTGCTTTTCCAAGCTCACCGGAACGATCTATTGGCACACCTTCTTCCTCGCATCCGCCTTAAAATGAAAGAAGACTATGGACAGAGACACTAACTTGTAAAATGATGAAATAATCAACTACTTAACCCCTTCTCTGAAGAATGCACTTGGTATTTATAGGGCATCAAGGTGAAATGCGGCTTTTCTCTCCTGGTTGTACAGATGGGACAGCTTTAATTCCTGATTGATGCGCTGGATAATTGTCACCGATAAAGCTGGATGTACTTTGTGACCGTTATCGGCTGTCAACTTAATTTGGATCCGACTACCGTCAGCTTTCTATCCCATCGATCTTAATTGTCCTTTCGTCCAGATGCGCCCACCATGTTGCAGTGATTCTTCTTGGGTGAATGTTTGTAAGCACGATCAATACAAAGTCTTGCGGTGAAGTTGCGCTCAACCAATGTATTCCTATGACCGCATTCTTTGCATTGCGTTAACGCATTATTCTACACAAAAATATAAATATCAACTGCTCTAACGCGTTGGACGCATGTGACTGCAATATTATAGAATTTATGCTTAATGCACGCAATTTAACATATTTCATCAATGCAATCCAACATTGTTTAAGGATTTAACACTATGATAACGTGCATTTCTGCCCATTATCACTAAGCAAGAAGATGGAGATGGAGTCAAAGGAATAGAGAAATGCATTGAAAAACACATTGTATTAATTTCTTAATTCAAAATGTCATACAATACAATATAGAAAAAGAAAGGAAAAAGAAATGACGGCTGGAAGCAAAATTGCTTCCTGCGGATGTGCACCAAGGCTGTCGATGGTGCCATGGATGGGTGGAGGAGCTGACTCTCTCGAGATCTAGCTCTGGTCGAAGGCTCCGGTCATCACTCGGAATGGATGAAAGTGGTGAAGAACTCTCAACCATCTTCTTACGCAGTTTGTCTGGATCGCGGGGAAAATCCCTGGTTGAGGGATAATCTCCAGATGACTTGGAATTTTGCTCATCGACTTCTATTTATAAGTTTGGACCACCAACAGCATTAATTGGACTTTTCTGAGTCTAACGTTCGCACGTCAGTCTGACACTCTGCCATAACGGTGCGGTAAGTGAAATGTCAGCATCAGCTTTGGATTTCTCGAGGTAAATGCGTTGATGTGTTCATTCCACCAACCTTGCGTTGATCCTTTAGAATGCGTTGTCGCATAGCCATAATCGTTCAATGGCTGCATTCGCTTAACACGCAACTCTACATGATGACTGCAATCGCTTGACAGACGCAACTCCCATGCGATGGACGCATATGGGTGATTACCGCAACATCCATGTGTTGATCGATGCATTTGCCTTTGCGATGGAGTGTTTCTCCGCATGCGGTGGTCCGGTTTCCGCGTTTGCGTTCATTCTTGCATTGGCTACAAAAATAGAGCATTGAAGCATAATTAACGCAAAGTAATGGGTTAGACTAGATTCGACATGTTGATCGATGCAAACTCTTTTCTCATGAATTCCTAGCACAATTGCCGCATATTCTGCTTAACAACCTTCATGATTCTAAGTAAAAGGACTAATATGGTATGCATTTCTACATGTCATCAGGACACAGTCATTGGATTGCTATAAAAAACATCCTCAAATATCTAAGGAGAGACGAGGACTATATGCTTGTGTATGGACCTAAGGATTTAATCCTTACGGATACACTGATTCTGATTTTCAGACTGACGTAGATTCAAGGAATCTACTTCAGGGTCAGTTTTCACTCTCAATGGAGGATAGTTTGGAGAAGCATTAAGTAAAGTTGTATCGCTGACTTTACAATGGAAGCAGAATACGTAGTCGCATATGAAGCCGCTAAAGAGAGATATGGCTATGCAAATTCTTGGTTGACTTGGAAATAGTTTCAGATATGCACCTACCTATCACACTGTATTGTGACAATAGTGGTGTTGTTGCCAACTCGAAGAACCAAGGAGTCGAAAACATGAAAAATGTATTGAAAGAAAGTACCATCTCATCAGAGAGATAGTATACCAAGGAGTCGTGACCGCCACAAAGATAGCCTTTGAAGACAACCTTGTTGATCCATTTACGAAGGCCCTCTCGGCTAAAGTGTTCGAGGGTCACCTGGTTGGACTAGGACTCCGAGCAATGTAATCTAGGGCAATGGGAGAATATTATGGTATTTGTGATGCCTAGTTTATTGTATTGTATATATTTGTTCTCACTGGAGTTTTAGTCCAAGTGGGAGATTGTTAGGAATGTCTTAGAACTCGCAGTTCGTAAATTTTGTGTTAAACATTCTATTCATCAAAAAAATATTATTGAGTATTTTATTCAATAAAGTTGTTGATTTTGCATTCTATTATGAAAATCCAATAAAACATATCCATGGCTATAGTATGAATACTTTAACTTTATCCGGTGACATAAACAGGATTAAGATAATAGTATATAGCCTACATGTTTATAAGATATTGGGTGAAATTGGGTATCCATCCTGGTAACACTATCGATGCGGCCTATTTTGTATAGGTAATACAAATGATGTGATCCACAGATCATTGTGTAGAGACATGTGAGTGAGGGCATCATATACAATGAGTTTGCATATAGACTAGACCACGAATGGTCACTTTTCTATATAACGACTTTTACTGTTAAAACTGACTATTTCATTACTTAAGTAACCTAGGATAAATCGATCTTAATCCCGAGCTAGCTATGAACTTCTATTTATTTGGGATTATCCTAAAGATCTACATGAGTGAGAGTAGTCCAACAACTTGCTCAATAAGCCTTCCATTTTGGGGATAGAACCAGATGAATAATGGGACATAGCCCTGCAAGATGGAATTCACTCCTACCCATTTTAGGGTTAGCAGATAGGTTGTTCTCTTAAGTATTGATTCCAGGGTCTAGAACAATCGGGGCCTCACCTTCTCATGATAAGAAAGGACATGATTCATAAGTAGTAATATGAATTGAATTGTTCATTAAAAGGTCAGTAGAAACTTAAGGAACGAGATGTACTTACAGGGTGAAACGATAATTTTGACCCAACTGTAATTACAAAACGATCTGTGAAGGATCGACTTACTGATTATGGTTTAAATGGACAGAAATATATCTATAGTGAGAAGAGTGCAAACTATCAAGCTATAGTGGTGTGTCTTAATAGTTAACGATTAGTAATTAATTCGATTAAGAGTTTTAACGAATTAATTATACATCTGTGGAGCTCATGATCTGATAGGTCATTAGGTCCCTCTACTAGCTCATTGAATTGGAATAACAAATTGAGTATTGATATATGAAATTAGGGTTATAAATTTTCAAATTCAATTTTTTAGGGTTTTGATTGATTGTATATGATACAATCATAAATATTAATTTTAATTGAAATTAAACGAAATTGAAAAATCAATTAATTTTAAAATATGATTTAAATAATTGGTTTATTGGTGATATTGTATTAATTTAATATTTGATATTAATTAAATTATTTTTACTTTAAATAAATTAAAATTGATTTTATTTAAATTAATTATTTCGAATTAATTTTATAAAATTAATTTAAATGAAATGATTTTTTGAAATCATTTTAGGTTAATGGGGTTTTCTAATTTTAGGAAAAATCCACTAACATGTTTGATGGAATATCATCAAATTCCAATTGTTCTTAGTGATGATCTTCAAATTGGAGCTGCCCACCATGTAACTCGATACATTTGTGTGGTTTTTACCTATATATTGAAGTTTCATGCATGAAGATCAAAGAGGATGCAAAAATATAATATCTGAATTGATAACCCGAAAACCCTACTCTCGTTCTTCATCAATTCAACTTGTTCAAGTGTTTCCAGCTTGAGCATAGTAAAGAAGATCTCGGTGGTAGTCCTTTTGGTGTTTCAAGCTCTATCTTGGTGGATTTCAGCTAAATTTGTGGAGAAATCTTCAAAGGTAATATGTGTTTCAAACCCTCTTTTGAACATCATATGAACAGCATGCTTAAATCTCAAATTAAATGTAGTTTAAGTGCTTATTGATTCTGTAGTTTTCAATTGCATGATATTTCATTCATTCATCTAGTATATAACATCAAATACATCAGGCTGCCAACAGTCGATGCATAGGGGATCCGTCTTATTTCCTCAACTTCTTGAGGTGTTTCAGGACACTGTTCCTTAGACAATATAACTCCATGCCTAAAAGAGAGTAAACCTCTCTTGGAGTTCTAAATCAAAAATTTGATAAGCATCTTGTAAATGTATGATGCTTGAAATAGGGCTAGCGTTCTGTTCTTTCGCTCTCTAAAGATCTGAATGCCCAGAACAAACTGCACCTCTGCCAAATCTTTCATTTCGACTTAGGTCACTAGCAAATTCTTAATTTTAGTCAGTAGACCTACATCATTCCTAATGAGTAGAATATCAGTTACATACAACACTAGAAAAGCTACTAAACTGTTGATGATTCTCTTGTACATACAAATCTCATCAACATTTTGATCAAAGCCATAAGATTTTATCACAATATAAAATCTTATATTCCAAGATCGAGAAGCTTGTTTCAATCCATAGATGGACCGATTAAGCTTGCAAACCCTTTGCTCTTGACCTTGGGTTATGAATCCCTCAGGCTGCTCCATATAAATGGCCTCCTCAAGATTATCTTTTAGAAAGGCTATCTTGACGTCCATTTGCCAAATCTCGTAGTCATAATATGAGGCAATGGACAGAAGAATCCAGAAAGACTTCAACATAGCAACAGGTGAGAAAGCCTGCCTATAGTCGACTCCTTCAATATGGGTATAACCCTTTTACCACAAGTCTAGCCTTAAAGGTTTAACCTTCCCATCAGCATCCCATTTTTTCTTTGAGATCAATTTTCAGCCTTTAAGTTTTACCCCATCAGGTTGATCTATAATATCTCAAAGAGTTGAAGTACATAGACTCCATTCCAAGATCCATAGCTTTGATCCACTCATCTTTGTTAACATCCTCAATTTTCATCTTGTAAGACAATGGATCCTCAACATCTCTGTCAGCTACCATAGTTAGGATATCTGTTAAACCTATATAACGAATAGGTGGGTTCGCAACTCTCCCACTACGTCAAGGCTCTCTCAACACTTGAGGTGGATTTGACCTATTAGATGATCCAACTTCAGCAAAAATTGTTGAGGTATTGGGTTGTTCAACAACTCTTATTGAAGATTCAATAGTTTTATTGGAAAGTTCACTCAACACAATCTTACTGCAGGGTTTATGCTCTTTTATGTGGTCCTCTTCTAAAAAGATAGTGTTTTTCGATACAAACACCTTATTATCCTTAGGATCATAGAAATAACCACCTCTCGTTTCTTTAAAGAACCTACAAATAGGCACAATTTGAAAAGGTTCCAATTTTTTGGGATTTTCCTCAAGCACATGTGTTGGGCAACCCCAAATCCTGAAATGGCGTAAACTACCTTTATGACCATTCCATAATTCCAAAGGTGTTCCAGTAGCACTTTTGGTCGAAACACAGTTCAAAATATAAATTGTAGTTTATACTGCATAACTCCAAAACGAGTCCGATAGGGAAGCATAACTCATCATCGATCAAACCATGTTCAACAAGATTCGACTTTTCCTTTTCGATACACCATTCAACTGAGGTGTACAGGTGCTGAGATTTGGGATACAATTTCATGTTTTATCAAATAGTATTGAAATTTTAGATCTAAATACTTTCCACCTCGATCAGATTTGTATGTTTTAATAGTCTTATTTAATGCATGTTCAACTTCAGCCTTGTACTCCTTTAACTTTTCAAGGGCTTTAAACTTATGTTTCATTAAACAAACATACCATATCTAGAATAATCATTAGTAAAAGTGATGAAATATTCAAACCCTCCTCTTGCCTTAACGTTCATCGAACCACAGAGGTCTGAATGTACAAGTTCTAAAAGTTCTTTGGCTCTGTGACCTTTTCCAGTAAAAGATCTTTTAGTCATTTTGCCTTCAAGGCTTCACTCACACACAGGAAAAGAAGTTTCTTCCAACTCGTTTAGAAGTCCATTCTTTACTAGTCTCTCAATCCTATTGAGATTTATGTGTCCTAATCTCAGATGCCAAAGATGGTCATTTTTTTAGGAGAAATGTTGAGTCTTTTATTACTGCAGTTTTAAACATTTCAGTACTCAGGTGGGCTTTAGTTGCTAATGGTCTTAGCACAAATAAATTATTTTCCAGCTTAGCATAATAAAGATCTACACCATTCTTGAAAATAAATACTTTATTTATAGAGAAATGTACATAATATTTTTGTTCAATTAAACACTTTACAGAAATTAAGTTACTTTTTAATTCAGGAACAAAAAATACATTTTCTAATAAAATACATCTATTCTGCAAAGCAAGCCAGAGTCCTCCCGCTGCAACAATTGAAACGACGTGTCTAGTTCCAACACGCATCGTCATCTCCCCAGCTTTCAGTTGCCGTCGGGAACCAATTCCTTAAAATGAAGAACAAACTGAATGATGGACTTTTGATTTTTGGATGATTTTAAAATAAAAAATTGAAATTAAAAAAGAATTTAAAAGGAAATAAATTTAATATTATTTTATGTTTGTGTCTAACGGTTAGTTTTTTACACATGGTATGTTTTTTATTTTGGATTGACTTTAAAAAGAAAATGATATTAAAAGGAAAATAAATTTAATATTATTTTATGTTTGTGTCTAACGGCTAGTTTTTGACACATGGTATGTTTTTTTTTTATTTTTTGGATTAATTTTAAAAAGAAAATGAATTTCAAAAGAAAGAAATTTAATATTATATTTTGTTTGTATCTAACGACTAGTTTAGTTTAAATCTCACCATTGATTTTTCTTTTCCAAAATCCAATGATCCAAATTAATTGTGGTTTCTAAAAATTTTTCCTCTCTATATAAAACATCTTCCTCTCCAAATTTTAAACAAACAAATTTTACATTCATAATCCTCCAAAACTCAAAACTTCCATTGTTGCTCTCTTTAAGTTCCCAATTTTTTTCTTTTTATCTTATTCTTGAGAGAATGTTATTGTATTGTGAGGATAAATTGTTGAGTGCTTAAACTTGTAAATCCACTCTAGTGAGAGTTGTAATGTGTTCTTCAAAAATTCCAACATTTGTAACGGTTTGATCCTAAACCATGGAAAGGATTGGGTTTGCTCTTGAACCCGTAAAAGGAGCGTGGGTATAACAGTTGCCTCTAATCCATGGAAAGAGTTGGAAAGATTTTATTTAAATTCCAAGGGGCGCTTGGGGAGTGGAGTAGGTCGAGTTTGACTGAACCACTATAAAAATTACGGTGTCTTCTTCTCTAACTCTTTCCTTTTTATTTTGAAATTAATTTAAGTAATTTATTGTAATTTTTAGTTTGTTCTTATTTATTTGCTAAATTTGATACAATTAAATTATCACATTTTTGTCATTATTTGTTGCATAGTTTGAATTTTTCTTATTATTTATAAAAAGTGTATTAATTAGTTTAATTGGATTAATTTAGAAAAAAAAGTTTAATTAAACCCTATTCACTCCCTCTTGGGTTGCCATATTGATCCAATAATTGGTATCAGAGCGGGTTGCTCTTCTTGAAATATTTATTTCTTGATAAACTTAATTGTTTTTGAGCTATGACAACTTTAGGTTTAATCCTTTTACCGATAGTCTATTACAAAGTCTCCTTTCTTTAATGTACTAATTATAGTTATTGGAAAAATAGAATGAGATTTTTCTTGCTTTCTATTGATTATGATTTATGGGATATTGTTGAGGAAGGTTTTAAAATTCCAACAAAAGATGTTGATGGTGTTAGCACTATAAAACTAAGGAAGAATGGTCAATAAATGAAAGAAAGTATGCTCTTTAAATGCCAAAGCTATTAATTATTTATTTTGTGCTTTGAATGAAGTTGAGTATAATAGAGTGTCTTATTGCAAAACCGCTAAAGAGATATGGATAAATTAGAAATTACTCATGAAGGAACTAGTCAAGTAAAAGAAACAAAGATTGACATGTTAGTTCATCAATATGAAATGTTTAAAATTGATGAAAATGAAGCTATTTTGATATGTTTATTAGATTTACTAACATTGTCAATGCTTTAGAAAGACTTGGGAAAAAGAACTCAAATCTTGAGAAGATAAAAAAGCTATTGTGGTCTTTGCCTAAACAAGGGAGCCTAAAGTCACCGCCATTCAAGAGGCAAAGGATCTCAAATCTCTCTCCATTGATGAACTCATGGGAAAGATCAAGAAAAACATGGAGGATGAGAGAAAAAGAAACAAAAGAGTATAGCTTTAAAGACCATCTCTTTAGAAGTTGACTCCCAAGATGAAGATGACCTTGATGAAGATGATGTTGCTATCTTTCACGTAAGTAATAGAACTTCATCAAGAGAAAGAAGCAATTCAAGAAGCATCTCTCCAACCAAAAAGAGTCAAAAGGTGAAAAGAGCAAAAAGGATGAGGTAATATGCTATGAATGTAAGAAGCCGGGTCATATTAGAGCCGATTGTCCTTTTCTCAATCATCCAAGAAATCCAAGAAGAAAGCAATGAAAGCTACTTAGGATGATAGCGATGAAAGCGAAAATGGAGTGATAATAAAGAAGTGGCCAATTTTTGCTTCATGGCTCATAGTGACAAAGAGGATGAAAAAATGATGAGGTTGTTTGAAAGCCTCTAAGAAAAACAAGTGGTACTTGGATAGTGGTTGCTCGAGGCACATGACGGGAGACCCATCCAAGTTTGTCTCTCTCTCCAAAAAGAATGGAGTCTTGTAACCTTTGGTGACAACAAGAAAGGTAAAATAATTGGTAAAGGTAGTATAGGTAATGAATCTTCTATTTTATTGAAAATGTACTTTTGTTGATGGTTTGAAGCATGATTTACTTAGTATTGTCAATTGTGTGATAAAGGCTTTAGAGTTGTGTTTGATAAAAGAATTGCATCATTGAAAATGCTAGTGATAGAAAAGTTATATTCGTTGGAAATAGAGATGAAAATGTTTATACTATTGATTTGAATGATTGTCCTATTAATGATAAATGTTTATCAGCTTTGCATAATGATTCTTGGTTATGACATAGAAGACTAGGACATGCTAGCATGCACTTAATTTCAAATATTTCCAAGAATTCTTGGTTAGAGGTCTTCAAATTTAAATTTGAAAAATAAAAAGTTTGTGATGCTTGTCAAATGGGTAAGCAAACTAAGTCCTCTTTCAAATCTAAAAATATAATCTCTACAACTAGACCCCTCAACTATTACACATGACTTATTTGGCCCTTCTAGAATTGCTAGTTTTAGAGGGAACTATTATGCCTTTGTGATAGTTGATGATTTTTCAAGATTTACTTGGGTTTTGATGCTAAAAACATAAGGATGATGCTTTGAAAAGCTTTTCTAGTTTTGCAAAAGGAGTTCAAAAGATTTTTTTTTTTTGATTTCTAAATTAGGAGTGATCATGGAGGAGAATTTGATAGCAATACTTTTTGAAACTTTTTGTGAAGAAAATGATTTTTCTCATATTTTCTCCCGCTCCAGGAACTCCTCAACAAAACCGTGTGGTTGAAAGGAAAAATCGTACTTTGCAAGAATTTGTTAGATCAATGTTGCATGAGTATGGTTTACCATCATACTTTTGGGCGGAAGCCGTTAACACAGTTTGTTATGTTTTAAATAGAGTTTAATTAGACATTCTTTGGATAAAACTCCTTATGAACTTTGGCATAACAAAATTCCAAATATTGGGTATTTCAAAGTTTTTGGTTGCAAATGTTTTATTTTGAATAACAAAGAAAAACTTGAAAATTTTGATTCTAAGACGGATGTTGGTATTTTCCTTGGCTATTCCTCTACTAGTAAAGTTTATAGAGTTTTCAATAAAAGAACTTTAGTAATTGAGGAATCTATGCATGTAGTATTTGATGAATCTTGCAATGTTATTTCTAATGAGCCTATTTATAGTGATGTTTAGAAGGAAATTTTGGAGATTTACTTGTTAGTGACAAAGGCAAGGAAATTGTTTCAAGTAAGCAAGAGGTGAGCTTAATCGAAAAGAACGAAGTTGGTTCTTCATCCATGCCTAAAGAGTGGAGGTATCTCCTTCCCATCCCAAAGAACTAATTCTTGGTAATCCC